>NC_092319.1:47097051-47697051 GCF_036785885.1 Coffea arabica | reverse complement strand
TCAATGCTGAGCGTTTGATTGGTGAAGGAGGTTTCGGTAGAGTGTACAAAGGGCAAATTCAAGGCAAAGATACAGTACTCTCACAATCTTTTCATCTCTCTCTTTCTTTTGTCCTTCCCAGAGTTTGCCACGTTTCCCCAGAAGCTTTTTGGATGCGCTGACTCTCTCATTTTTCCCTTTTCTTCCCCTCATCCAGGTTACTAAGGAGGTTGCTGTCAAGCAATTAGACAGGAATGGATTCCAAGGAAACAGGGAATTTCTTGTGGAGGTCCTGATTTTGAGTCTTCTTCATCATCCTAACCTTGTCAATTTGGTAGGATACTGTTGTGATGGTGATCAGAGGGTGTTAGTTTACGAATACATGGCCAATGGCTCACTTGAAGATCACCTTCTCGGTATGACAAATACAATCTTGTTTACTTTGTCATTGTCAATGAATATGACACACTCCGATTCTGGTAGATCTAACCTGCCTAAGTACCTCAAGGACTGTCTGAGAAAGTATATCTCAGGCAAACACTTCAAATAGAATCATGCTTCAAGGTTCATTGACAATTCATTGTGAAGTATTACTATGAATTAGTTGTTCTTGCAGTGCAGGATAATAACTGTCATACGAAACTTCAATACTATATGCACAGCTATGTATCTGCCAGTCCACTAATTGATGCACATAGTATTCGGCTCTGTAAACTGATAGTTTCAAAATTTATAACTTACTTGAGAGTCCAAATTCCAATGGTGGATAATAAATTACAAGTAAAGCTATTGATATTGAAGATAATTTTATTGCATTGGAAGACTTTCTGCTAATACAACAACTGAACAAGGTTCTGTATGGGTATTGCTGATCAGACCATCTTCCTTTTCCAGACATAGGTCCAGAAAGAAAGCCTCTTGATTGGAACACTAGGATGAAAATAGCTGAAGGCGCAGCAAGAGGGCTAGAATACTTGCATGAAACGGCAAACCCTCCAGTGATTTACCGTGATTTTAAAGCATCTAACATACTTTTAGACGAAGACTTCAATCCGAAGCTTTCTGACTTCGGACTTGCCAAGTTAGGTCCAACAGGTGATAAGACCCATGTATCTACCAGAGTAATGGGAACATATGGCTACTGCGCGCCTGAGTATGCTTTAACAGGCCAATTGACAGCTAAGTCTGATGTATACAGCTTTGGCGTAGTGTTCTTGGAGATGATCACAGGAAGGAGAGTCATTGACAATTCAAGACCAAGTGAAGAACAGAACCTGATTCAGTGGGTAAGTTTGACAACCAAGGTTACAACAGATTTTGAAGTTTCTCTCTTTCGATTTTCAATGTTAGTAGGATTAATTGAAAGCTTCCATCTGGTATGTTAGAAGAAACACTGGTAGTATATTAAAGATAGTATCTAGATCCTTGTGGCTGATGTGCTTCTGCAACTGAATGATTACAGGCTCAACCATTGTTCAAAGACAAGAAGAAGTTTCATTTAATGGCAGATCCTTTGCTTGAAGGAAACTACCCTGTTAAGGCACTATACCAAGCTCTTGCAGTTGCAGCAATGTGCCTCCAGGAAGAAGCTACAACTCGACCTTTGATTAGTGATGTAGTGACTGCTTTGGCATACCTATCTACAGGCGATGAAGATGCCGAGGGTAATGCAGAAGACACCAAAAAATCCACCAATGAAGGGGCAAATGATGTACATAACCTTCAGCACAGTCCATCAAAGACGCAGCAAGGGGAAACCATATGATTCCAGTCTTCTAATGTAAAATGCCATAGCATGGCTCAAACCATGGCTTCAATTGATATTCCCCACTCAATTCTTTCGCGTTTCCCTTGGATTCCTAAGTCGTTATGGATAGTTGTTCTTCATCCGCATGGATGTACAAGGGATTTACTAAAGGGTCTTAAAGAAAAAAAAAATTTTGAAGAGTTATTTTAGAAAAATACTTCCTCATGGGTTCGTCTATTCACTTGCACAAAGTTCAATGGTATCATTCTTGTAGGTAAGCATGGGGGATGAGTTCTTGAAAAACCAAATGGTTGAAACACATGAACCTATAGGCCATCTTTAGTTGTTGCATGCCAACTTAATCACTTCAATGTCAACTAATATAACTAAGATTAAGGATGGATTTCTACGCTATTTCTTGTTAACACTTGTTATCTTGATAGGGGATCTCTAAATAAAGAAGCTAAAAAAAAAAAAGAAATCATACCTTTTTCCTCTCTTCAAATCACAAAGACAAAAGTAATTTCTTTACGTCAAGGGTTGACAAAAAGTTACAATACACTTCTTTTTTTCTGGATCTTAAATTGGTAATCATCAACAGGTAAAGAGAAACCCTCCTCTGAATCTAGCTATAATTCTTTTCAAGACACTATCACCCAATTAGAGAGGGATTAAGGATACACAAGTAAAGAGAGTCTTTGAAAATGACCTTGTAGGCTACGGGCAGCAGCTTGTTGCCATTAAAAGTCACTTCGTACTCACGCAAGTACTGCCAACCAAAGTGTATGGACGCTGCTGCAGTTGTACAACAATGTAACGTATGAGAGTTTACATTTGTTGGTTCGATATGTACATTAGCTGACTGGGATGCATATCGGGGTTTGTTTGGATATAGGAGTTTATTTGGATGATTTATTTGAGATAATTATTATAGTATTTTTCGTGATGTGATGTATGTGAGATAAAAAAGTGATTGGAAAGATAAAAAGGTGATTGAAATTTATGAAGCAAATTTTTTTTTATCTAAAATCATTTCAATCCAAACAAACCCACAATTACAACCTGCAGAAAGTAGAGGCCCCTCAACTGCAAATAATATCCTCCAAGGTAATTAAGTTCTTTAATGGGCTTATTCAATAATTGGAATAATAATTCAATAAAAAAAAAACCCAACAGAGGACCCAAAAAAATACAACAATTTTTTCCAAGCAAATTACTCATGTAGCCATTAAACTATTAATAATCGAGTTTTTTGGGATGAATATTAGCCATTAAACTATTAAACTTTTTGAATAATTGAGTTTTGATCAGACAACTATTAATAGCATATTTTTATTCATTAAATTTAAATTTGGTAGAGTTAACAATAAAATTAGACAAAATAGTCCACAAAATTCACACTTTTGGTGATTCAATGAATAAAAATATATTATTAATAATTGAGTTATCAAATTTTGACTATTAAAAAAAAGTTTAATGACTATTGCTGGAAAGGTCAAAGCGACAGAAATTTGCAACCCCCGACAATGTCCGATGGTCCTCCGCCCAGTGTCCCGTTAGCCTCTAGTTTCAGGGTTTAGCCTCAAGCGAAGGGTTAAACCCTCTTTAAATAAAGCTTTGTTCACCAAAATCTTCCCTCTTCTCTCCGTTTTTTCCTCTTTTTTCCCTCTCTACTCTGCTCTGGTATGGGGTTGGTTTCTGCTCTCCTTTTCAGCCATGAGTCAGTCATCCCCATTCCCAGACAAAGAGTTCTCATAAACCCTCTCTAAAACCTCTCTTATTTACAGCCCCACTGTCACCTGCAGAAAAGGGGGAAATATTAACAAAGCAAATCTTTTTAACTGTTTATTATAAACGGAAAAAAAAAAGATTATCAAGACGGCAGCTGCTTACAGTAAAATCTGTGGCGCTAGCCATAAACTAGTTGGCAGAAGAATTGCGAAGGCCATGGCTGCTGCAATGGGGGGTTTCTGTACTCAGTTCACCCCTTTCAAAAAGTCCCCTTACTTGTGGCTCTGTCATTCATCATGCCCTCACACTTTTTCTACTTCTCGCTCCTTCTGGGCTCTTTCTAGTAAAGCCCTTTGCAGGTTTGCTTCCTTACTCTTGCTTAAAAAGCTTATCTTTTTACGTTTATCGTGCATTTTCCTTATGTGGGTTTTTTGATTTTTCACCTAGTAATTTCTGGGTTTTCAGTAGGTTGCCATTGAAGGGGTCTGCTGGGCCCCCCGGGGGGGGGGGAGAGGAGGAGGTTGGGAGGGGGCTGGTAGGCTGTTGGTTTTTTAGCCTAAAATAGTTTCCCCTCCGTCCCCCTCCCCCAACCATCAAAAAACCAAAAAAGGAAAAAAAAAAAAAAGAAAGAAAGAATGATTTTTTGGTGAATTAGGCTCTCTACATGGTTGAGCTTTATGTCATCTAATCAGCAATGCTGTTACTCTAAGTGGCTGAGATGTTTGTATTGCTTATCTTGCTATAATTGTTAGTCATATAATGTGTATTCTGCTATGCTTTGAGTTATTTGGGCAAGGTCAGTAGGCAGAGTGTGATATCTTTCCATGTTGTATGTCAATATTCTTGGCTGCATTACCATGATTAGATGCCTCGTTTACTCTGATAATTCAAATGGGATGAGACTGTTAGCAACCAGTTGTGGCTTAATTAACAGAAATAAGTTTAGGCAAAAAACTAAGCAGCGATAGATTCAGTTTCATAACTGAAAGTGTCGTCTTTGTCAAAATATGAGAAAAACTGCTTTTCTGTTCTGCTGTAAGGATATCTGTTCCATAGCACCATATGTCAGAGAGATCTGTAATGCTATTGAGATTTGTACAAATTCATTAAACATAGGATAAATAGTTGATAATGCAAATGTTTGTACTTGTCATGAGTTCAATTTGTGTGACAAAATAATGTATTTTCATTTATTTTATTTGAGTATTTTGTTGGCTTTGGGCTTTCATGACACTGTGACTCTCAGGCCAGAATATTGCAAAACCCATTCTGGCTACATATCCTTCTCAAATGTCTCAAACGGCCCTGCTTCTGATCATTCCGTTGTGAAGATATCAAGTAGGAGTCATGTGTTTGTGCATGACTATCAGAGGCCTACTTACAAATCCTGGGGTGACGTGACTCAATACTATAAGAGAAGAAAGGAAGCTTATCGTGCTGAACGGACTTCTAGTTTGCCTAGTTTGACAGATGGAAGTGATCACAAATTTAGACAGCAAAGCACTGATAATGACTTATCTTGTCCATCTACTAGTAATTCACCTCTCTCGTTCAGAAATGTTCATGATTCAGCTTGTTCTTCAGGAAACCTTAGCCTACCGAATATCGTAAGTGTGAATACAATTGCACCAGATCGTGAGATGAAGGACAACTTTTCAAGTAGCAGACAGCCTTATACATCAAATAGCCAACAAGCAGACATACACTGGAAAATCTCTCCGAGGACAATGCAGTTACCTTCAAAGTCTTCCCAACCTAATATTTCCCTGCCAAAATTATTCGAAGAACAGAAAGAAAAGTATCCCTCAATTGATGAAGGCAGTGCTCATAATGTAACAAAAAGGGAGGCTGCTGCTGCAATGTCTGTTGGTGTTGAAAAAATAAATGGAACCCCCACAGGAAAAGGATCTGTGGAACCAGAAGCTATTATCCAGTCAAATCTTCGTGAGAGGCTTGGTTGCATTTATGACAAGGTTCTTGTGGTTGATACTGTCTCTGCTGCAAAGGAAGTAGTTGGTTTGCTCACAAATCAATACAGGCATATGGTCCATGCATGTGACACGGAAGTATGTTTTTCATTTGACTTGCTTTTAGACTATTTTACATTTGGATCAACCAGTTGAATTCTGTACTTTAATTAACTTATTCCCTTAATATTCATGTTCTCTCCAGTAGCATTCACTTTTTTTTTGGGAGCTCATTTTACTGGCGTCTGCTAATGTGTAGGTATCAAAGATTGATGTTAAGCAGGAAACACCAGTTGATCATGGAGAAATTGTATGCTGCAGTATTTATTGTGGACCGGAAGCGAATTTTGGAAATGGAAAGTCTTGTATCTGGGTAGATCTTCTTGATGAGGACGGGAGGAATATTTTGGCTGAATTTGCTCCTTTTTTTGAAGACCCGTCAATTAAAAAGGTAAAGATTTTTTATATGTAATTCTGTGTGGAGCTCTTTGTTGCTCATCAGTTCTTCAAATGATTATATGCCATGTGGGGAACTACGCTGGCTTGTTTTTCTGTAGGTGTGGCACAACTATAGCTTTGATAACCATGTTATAGAGAATTATGGACTTAAACTTGCTGGTTTCCATGCTGATACAATGCACATGGCCCGATTGTGGAATTCATCAAGAAGATTAGAAGGTGGGTATTCTCTGGAAGCCCTTACCGGTGATTCTTCTGTCATGTCTGATGCTAGGTTATGCCTTGGTGAAGAGTTGATTGGTAAGGTGTCAATGAAAACCATCTTTGGGAAGAAAAAAATAAAAAAAGATGGTTCTGAGGGTAAAGTTGTCACTATTCCTTCTGTTGAAGAGCTGCAAACTGAAGAGCGCGAGTTATGGATTTGCTATTCTGCTTTGGACTCGATAAGCACTCTTAGGCTTTATGAGAGTCTGAAAACTAAATTATCTAGGATGGAATGGAAATTGGATGGAGCTAGAAGAGGATCAATGTTTGATTTTTATAAACAATATTGGCGTCCATTTGGTGAGCTTCTAGTGGAAATGGAAACTGAGGGGATGCTAGTTGATCGTGCATACCTCGCTGAGATTGAGAAAGTGGCTAAAGCAGAACAAGAAGTTGCTGCTGACAGATTTCGCAACTGGGCATCAAAGTACTGTCCACATGCAAAATATATGAATGTCGGAAGTGATGCGCAGTTGCGCCAACTTTTTTTTGGTGGCATACAGAACAGGTATGGCTCTCAAATGAGTGTCTCAACATGTATACATAGCAAAAAAACTTGAAGTCGACAGAATTGTTTGTCAAATGGCTTATGATTTTCATGTTTCACTTAGAATCTGGGATTCCTATGTGACATGCCTAATTAGCTCACTGGCATTCTACCTTCTTATGTGAATTATTTTTCTACTTTCTGGAAAAGGGTTAACAAAATTTATGTAATTAAGTTGGTCAAGCTTTCTATGTATTCATCTGTGCATTTTTTTTTCACAGAAAAAATCGGGATGAGACTCTTCCAATAAAGAGGGGATTCAAAGTCCCCAATGTTGATAAGGTCATTGAAGAAGGAAAGAAGTCTCCAACAAAATTCCGCACTATTACTCTGCATAGGCTTTTTGATGACCATTTGAAGAGTGACATGTACACGGCAAGCGGATGGCCCTCTGTTAGTGGAGATGCTCTGAAGGCACTTGCTGGGAGTATTTCTGATGAATTCGATCTCATATATGAAGCTGCTCAGTTGCAGTCTGATGATAGCTTCGGGGTGGCCGATGAAATGGATGAAAGTGATCTCGCTGATAAATCAGCTTGTTCTTCACTTGGAGGTGATCAAGGAAGTGAGGCTTCCAGTGCCATTTCTGCTCTATGTGAAGTTTGTTCGATAGACTCTCTTATATCCAACTTTATTCTACCCTTGCAGGTTAGTTTCTGTGAAACTTGCCGGTCTTTTACATATAAAATCCTGATAAAAGCAGCCAAAGGCATAAACCCCTGGCTCTTGGGCTTCATACCCAAATAGAATTGGAAAAGGCTGGACTTTTGGTTGTTAGTCATGTGTCTTGTTTTGGGTCTTCTTCAAAACCGTGCATGATGCAAATTAAAAAAAGATGTGTTTGGAAATTAGGTAAAAAAAAAAGTAATATTAAGTGTGCCAATCTTTTTAGTGTTCCATAACAAACATTTCTTTTGCTTTTCTCTATGTATTCAAGAATGTAAAAAATAATGATGGCATTGGTTTCCTTTCTCACAGGGAAGTCACATATCAGGCAAGAATGGGCGTATTCATTGTTCACTTAATATTAACACAGAAACCGGGCGGCTTTCAGCAAGAAGGCCAAATTTGCAGGTGTGTTGTATATATATATCTCTGATCACCTCAAGCAAGCATGTCAAACTATAGTGGGGCTATATGGATCTTGACTGCTTCTTGTGCATTGCATACTGCATGGTATTGACAATAGAAACTGTGAATCCTGCATGGCATTTTTTGCATTGTGGTTTTGTTTTGAAAAAGATGTTCTTGAGACATGCTGTACATTTGATAATTGCTATGGTGGGGTTACCCTTTCTCAATTTTCTTGCTTGGATGCATTGTTTTTTACTGTTCTTTTGTATTCACCATTGATATTTGTAGATCCTATATTATGGATCCTCATGGGCCATGCAGTACCCAGATTCCTTCACCCATTTGATATTATTTTGCATTGATTGTGTTCTTTGAATCGGAATACCTTCTCAAATAAATATCTTAAGTGAACCTCCCACTTCTATCCTGCAAATGAAAGCTTTATTACATTCTATAATTCCAATGTTATGTCGAACAGAACCAGCCTGCCTTAGAGAAGGACCGCTATAAGATTCGTCAGGCATTTATTGCTGCACCAGGGAACTCTCTGATTGTTGCTGATTATGGGCAGGTAAATAGATTTGGCTTCCTAACAATAGTGATAGAAGTTGTTCAATTTAATACTTTGCGGCTTAATTGCTCATACCATCATAATCAGCTGGAGCTTAGGATTCTTGCACATCTTGCTAACTGTAAGAGCATGTTGGATGCTTTCAAAGCTGGTGGAGACTTCCATTCAAGGACAGCAATGAACATGTATCCACATATTCGAGAAGCCATTGAACAAAAACTTGTTCTTCTTGAATGGCACCCACAACCTGGTGAAGAGAAGCCTCCAGTTCCTTTACTAAAGGTCAAGTGTATTCTGAAATGCCTGTGGTATCAGCAGATCAGATCAATTTAGCATTTCTTATTTCTTGTTTTTGGTTCATAGGAATAGTAACACTGTGGCATATAAATAAACTTAGGATTCAGTTGAAGAACAATATCTTTGATGACATGAATTCTATGAACCGTAGCACAAGCTTTGCCAAGTCAAGATAAGCGACTCAATGGGGATTTAGTATGTATTCTTACAAGCAAGTTTCCAGAAAGACGACATCAAGTTGTGCAACTCTCTGCATTCCTGCCCCACTTTTCTTTTGTGAGGTTCAGTAGCAAGTCATGGCGTAAATAAGATTTAAAAATGCACCCCGACTTCAAAATAGGGTATATATTGTATACCTATATGAGACTATATAATCATTCTTTTATAGCCTATTTTCCTTAGGAATGGTATTTGATGTTAAGGTGTTAAGACATGGTTTCGAAGCCTGTCAATACTTAAAACTTGGTTAATGGTATCTTTTATCTGATCAAACTTCACTTCTCTTACACTTTAGGCAGCCTGCAATGTCTGCTAAGACGGCAATGGCTGCTAAGCTTTGCTAATTATTGCCTCTCAAGGTTCTATAGCTTCCGGAGACAGATTAATTCTTGGTGATGTTAAGGACAATCTAATTGGTTGCAGGATCAAAACAGATAGTGATAAAGTTTCTAATGGAAGATACTGTTTAAATATGTATTTAATTTAGATTCACTTTCAAGTTAGTTTCTTATACTGTTAAGTTGTATCGAGTTTCCACTTTGGCTGATCAATTCACCTAAGCCATGAGGTGTGTCATTGTAGTTGCAATGCATTAAGGTACACCACAAGTGCTGGTGTGCCCCCCCTGTCAACTGCTCTCTATTGGTCTCTTGTGGATGCTAAAAATGTGACATTCCAAGCTCTCTTTTCAGGATGCTTTTACTTCTGAAAGAAGGAAAGCTAAGATGCTCAACTTTTCCATTGCATATGGAAAAACTGCGGTGGGGCTTTCCCGTGATTGGAAGGTATGTTAGATATAATTGCTAAATTCTTTTTATTTCAATTCAACATCCTGCATCCTCTTGTTGTTAATCAGCATCTGCATTATGAAGGTTTCTGTGGAGGAAGCAAAGAGTACAGTTGATCTCTGGTACAGCGACAGGAAAGAAGTTCTGAACTGGCAACAAGATCGCAAAGCTGAAGCTCGTCAGAGCAGATGTGTCCACACATTGCTAGGAAGAGCACGCCGTTTCCCTTCACAAAAAAGTGCTACTTCAGCGCAAAAAGGTCACATTGAAAGAGCTGCCATCAACACGCCTGTTCAGGTCTCTGATTTTATTTAGGGTCAAAAACAAAAAAGCCCTAATACACAGAAAAGCCCCCTATGGTTTCAAAATATACAATACGACACCTCATACTTTGAACTATATTGTAAAGGTGACGAAATCCGTTAAACTTAACGCAAATGACTTATTGGAACCTAAAAAAAAATTTTATACCTAATTTTTATCAAATATACCTATTCTACCCCTTAACCCTCAATTCTCTCTATTTAGAGAATAAAACAAATGATTTTTTTGAGCTGCTTTTTGCTTAATTATATCAGGGCATTTTGGTCATTTTGTTCATTTTCGTTAAGTTTAACGAATTCCGTCATCTTTACAATTTAGTTCAAAGCATGAGTGGTCGTGTTATATAATTTGAAACCATGGAGGCTTTTCTGTATATTAGATTTACCACAGGGGGCTTTTTTATTTTTTACCCTTTTATTTAAAATGTTCAAAGATAACTTTCTCAGATATAATTGTAGGTATATTCAAGATTGGTAGAAACTGTTAAATCATGTCTCCCGCTTCTTTTATTTTATTCCATTTCAAAGATTTCAACCAGATTTTTTGAAGTTCCAAAACTGCATCTGATACATAGAAGTATTCTGTTATGTTGCAAATAATATTACGTTTCAATTTCTGGTGACATGATGTTATCAACCTGAAATTGTGATTATTTTTTCCTTTGCATGCAAAATTGCAACAGGGAAGTGCAGCAGATGTTGCTATGTGTGCCATGTTAGAAATTTCAAAGAATGCACGCCTGAAAAAGCTTGGGTGGAAGTTGCTTTTGCAGGTTAGATTATTCTCTTAGCACATTACCTACCCTGAACTCCTCCTTCTTGACACCTGCATCTGTCTTTTCTTTTAAGGTTTTTTGCATATTGGAACTGATGGTTACTCAACAATGAATTGGCGCATGCTTTGCCACGTTGACATTTTTGAATATCAGCTCTCCTATCTATGGTCATTCATGTTGCTTTGTGATATGTATCTGATTTGGCTAGATGGAATATCTGTTCTGCTGCAGAGCTTTTAGTTCAGAATAGGTTGAATTGTCTGACTCATAAATCTGAATTGATATTCTAATCTTTGCCTACTAAAGGATTTGTATGTGAACAGGTTCACGATGAAGTTATCCTGGAAGGGCCAACAGAGTCAGCTGAGATAGCCAAGGCCATAGTGGTCGACTGCATGTCAAGACCGTTCAACGGAAAGAATATTCTTAAGGTGGATCTGTCTGTTGATGCCAAGTGTGCACAAAATTGGTATGCGGCCAAGTAGATAATATGTGGATTGCCAAAACTTATATGGTCTTTGTGGCGGGCTTGCCTTTTGCACGTTGTCAAGAGCACAGCATGATCTCTTCATGCTCCGAGGTGGTTTTAGCTGTCTCAAAATTTTGCAGCATCTGATTCGTATCATACCTTCAGCTATGGGTAGTCAATGTGTCATAATTCTTGTTTTGCTTGTCATGGATGATGGACTTCTATGCAGTCTGAGCATTCTGAGCGTTCTGAGCATCCGTTGGGAGTTAGAAAGCCTGCTGAATTTTGATTGATTGTATATAGGAAATTCTCTTATTGGTTGTATGTAAATCCTAGGACGTTCGAGTCTCATCTTATTTTGTATTTTCTAGCGTCGGACATCTTTTACCTTATTTTGTAGAAAACCTTTCCATGAGAGGGAGAATTATTGTACCTTTATTACCCATTTTTCTAGAGTAACGAGTTAATTGGTGGCGTGTTTCTTTGAGTTCCAGCTAAGTGGTCTCCATGCCTCTCGGTTGTTGGTACTCTCTTAATTGTCCTGCTAAATAAACTTCCTGGCAAACTGCCGGAGAGGAAGCTGCAAAGAACTAGTGCCTTCTTTTCTGAAGCCCGAATAAGCCTAAATTTCTTGCCCATATTACAAGCAGTAGAGCTGTGATCCAGCAGCCTAGGATACCCAACTTTGAAGTCACAAAAGAACAAGCATAAAGCGAAAAGAAGCGTCCGTTGGCTTCAAAGTTCAAACATACTTTGTATGTGTAGTCTTTAGCATTGCCCCAAACCACTACACATAGGATCGAGCTTGAAAATCCATAATTCAGCTTCAAAAAATGAACAAATTGAACTAACCAATGGAACATAGCTAGAAACTGTTGTGATTTCAACAACGATAGGTAGATACAAAAATGTACTCCCCAAAATAAGATACTACTGGTCAGCTTTCAAGAGTGCTCCTCAAGCTATTTCTCCAATTGCTTCAAGTCAATTTCCCAAGCAGATGCCAACTGGAACAAAAGTTGTTCTGGTGTTGCTCCTTCCCAGTCCTCTGGCACATCAATTGCTGAAGAAGCTTCATGTAAATTCAACAAAATTTCTCTTTTCACATCCATAGGAATGCCAAGAACGTCAGTCCCGTTTTCTACCGTAATTTCCACCAACTGACGAGATGAGAAATGAGATCATTTAGTGTGAAACTAAGGAAGCCAGAATGAAAAAACATAATAAGAAGATCAGAAAACCCTGCAGCCTCCGTGCAACAAAGTCCTATAAGGTTGCTTGTAGACCATTTAACAAAAAACCGCCCCACTTTTTAGACAAAATTACTCGACTGCTTCCAGTTAATTAGAAGTCGTCCTTTTATTATAAAAACATACTACTGAGAATTTATCCTATACCATTTGACAGTAGAAGTGACAGACATAAATTGCAAAAGAGGCTAGAACTCATGGCTTTGTATGCCTTCATCATTTTAATCACATAATTCATGACTTTCAACTTGAGAAATTGAGACAAGAACTGTGAAAGGAACCTGGATTCATGAAACCATTTTGACAATAATATAGATCTCAATGCAGTGAAAGAAAGTCAGGCAATAATCAAGAGTGACAATACCTGTTGCACCCAGGATAAGCTGATGTCATACAAGTCCTGCTCGAGTAAAAATTGGGCAATGGCATGTAAAACCTCAATTGCAACCTCACTTGAGATTTGATCTAATACAGGCCCTGATCTGTCCATTAACTTTACAAGCAGAAGATCATCTCCACTAGATAGAACTTCAGCAAAAGCTGAATCTGTATCACCAACATGAAGTGCATCCATAGCATTGCTCCAAGAATTCCAGATAGGATCTCTTTCTTGCATGACATTATCATCCCCTAATGCTTCAGCAGTCAATTCTGGCACTGCTACCCTTGCACTTCGAGCAGCCCCACTGTCTTCACCAGCTACCCTTATTGCTTCTAATGTTGCCTCATCCTTTGAAGCTTGCCAGACACTTCTAGCAGATGGTCCCTCACCAAATCTAACAGGTCCAGCTCCTCGGTCCCAAGCTCTCCTGCTGCCAACTTGATCATTATCATTTTCGGATTTAGGGGACCTACAATCAACAGGACCACCACCCAAAGTTCTTCTAGAACCCATTTGCCCATTTTTACCATATGCTTGAAAATCCCAAGCATCAGGTGCATCAGATCTCCAAGGAGGGCCCCTTCCCCTATTGCCTGAAGGTCTACCATCAGAAGGTGCAAATCTATCTCCAAAGGGAATCCTTCCATCACTACCACTCCCTAATTTAGCATTAGTATAGTCAGCAAAGGCATTGTATTTCCCTGCACTTCTGTTGGATGATCCTTCAAATCCACCCATAAAACTAGCACCTCTTCGACTTGTTGATAGAGACAAATCCCGTGCCATGTCTTCAACTACTCTTTCAAGACCTCTCACTCTGTTTTCAAGCGTCACCATGCTATCATGTGAACCACCCATAAAATCCTACAATATGAGGAAAAGGTTAGCACAACTGGAGATACAGGAATAATTCCTTGCAGTTATATGTTATTGAACCTCACCTGCAACATGTTCATGAGATGAGCCTGCTGCCTTTCCAGTTGTAATAATTGCCTCTGAATAGCCAGCCAATTTCCTTTATTATTCGAGAAACTGTCAGATTGGCCTCCACTCTTGGAAAAACCCCCTTGAATGCCAGATAAATCTCTTTGATTCAGATCACTTGTTTCATCAGTATCTCGTTCTCTAGAACTATAGCTAGAAGTTCCTTTCTCAGTGTTACGATATCTAAAGTCAAGTGATCCACCATCAGGCTGGTAGCTGGTCCTTGTCCTCTCCCTTGAATCCTTGCCCACAGCCTCTTCCTCATTCTGCAAATTAGAAGAATTAGGGCATCGACGAGGGACAACCACTTCTACAGGCAAATCATCTGAACCCCTTGTTTCAAGTTTTTGGAAAAACTCAGGGTTCAATTCTTTGTCAGTTAATGCAGGTGCCTTCTTCCTCAGTATCCCAACTGCCTTGTCCATAATGTTGCTACCCTTGTCTTTGAGATATGCATCATTAGAAGATGGATTATTAGATAAATCCTTCACCGGTAGTTCACTTCTTTCACCAGGGTTTCGAGAGTCCTTGTCTGATGGATAAGCTGATTCAGAAGTCTCACCATCTGAAGAGACATAAGAAAACACTGGGCTTAAGAGAATTAACAGGAAATCCTAATTGAAGGAGAAACTGAAATTTAATATATTGAAGTCAAGCATACTGTGAGATGAAGGTTTGTGTTCATCTGAAGCTCCATCTCCTTTTCCTGCAATTTTCTTCCACAGCTGCAGAGCTTCAGTTACACTATCTCTGACTGGTTTTATCTGGGACAGAGAGTGAACGTGTTAACTTTTAGCTTTTGTATGTCGAGATACTTGCAATACTTAATAACTTCACTTATCTCATTAAAAAGGAGAACTGAAAAAAAAAGGGAAGTAGAAAAAGATTCAGATGGTTGAGATCTCTGTCAAATTGAAAGAGAAAATCAACAACTACAACATTACATATGGTCATTACATTTGAAATACATAGAAAACCCGTTAAATGCTGAGGAATAGACCAGCTGTATCAAAAATTGAAAAGAAATAATATTAATCATTTTTGTAGTTTTCCTGAAAGCAAGAGTGTCCTGGAATTTTAATTCAAAGTCTGCACAAACATTTTTACAATTTGTAAGTAAGCAACTCTTCTCCATGTTGGAAGAAAAAGGGACTGCAAATGTTAGCATCATTAATATACTGATTAAACCCAAAGAGTGATATTATTCCAATCATGTATCCTCCTACATAACCATAAAAAGAACAAGAGAACTGAGAGTAAGACGTGGAATATGTCATCAATAGGTTAGATTAATTCTAATCCTGCACTCCTTGGCAAAATCAAATGAAAGTATGATGAAAGCATGAAAGACATTTTGAAGTTCATCAACTAAAGAAACATTTTCAAATACTCACAAGAAATTTCTCAAAAGCTATACATTCTTTTAAGATGTTCATCTTGGTCCCCATTATCTTTTGTGTTATGTAAAATAACAGACTAGCAATCTAAATGGGACTAAAATAGATAAAGTATTCATGAATGAGAAATATTAGAAGCTTCAGAAAAAAAAAAAAAAAAAAAACAAAATGTCAACATAAGAATATTCCAAAATCCTTGTGCAAATAAAACCTAAAAGGAAAAATGCACGATAGCTAGCATTGATGCATTTATCAGGCTATTGACTTTTCTTGGTTCCATTATCAGTATTCAAGAAAAAAACTCCTGCATAAGGAGACTGCCCATTCGGAACCACACAGCATATTTATTGCGACAGGATGATTTTTTAAACGACAAAAATTACAAAAAGGCTACTTTGTCAAACCGGCAAGCCTCTAGCAGAGTCACTGTGGAGTTAGCTCCCTCTACCACCAAGCTGCTAGAGTGCAATGCCAGAACAATTAATGTCTCAGCTGCAGCCTTACGTGTCGCCCAATCTGAACTGCTAAGACAGTCGTGAATACTTTGCACCAAAGATTCAAGGCTTTGAGGTGCAACAGCTCCCACCTGAAACAAGTAGAACATAATCTCAGTTTTGTGTTTACACCATTATATTTCCAATATATGTGAAGACTGCATCACGTCTTAGTTTTTTCTGATGCATCCATATGGTACATTGGGCAGTAAGGATAAAGAGTTAAAAAAACTTTCGAAGATGCAAAACACAGAACCACATGTGTGGCAGCTATTGCATATAAACAGTACATTTCTTCCTGGTGCACAGATAAAATGACAGTTTCAAGCATTTCCAAATTCTGCACCAGCAAATCTCAATGAAAACAGAGGCTGAAATCATTAACTACTCGAAATGAAAAAAAATCACATCAATACAATAAACTGCAAAGAATGCTTGACCGAACGAAGGCAAAGGAAAATGCTGATTAAGCAGGGTAAGAGAGGCAGACTACATTTTCGTGTCCAGCTGCCCTATATATATATATATATATATATAAAGCTATAGTAGGCGTTGCTTGCCATTGCATTGGGACATCATGGTTCTATGCCTAACAAAATATCAAATTGCCTTTCTTCTAACCATGAAATACATATAGCATGCAACTCCATGACCCTCGCAAAATACTTAAAATACCAACCTGACTAAAAAAATTAACATTTCAATTTCATAAAGAGTTTTTGATCGCTTCTTAAGAGAAAATTCTCCATAACCGGGAAAATACTGACTAGACGTGAATCCTCACTAACAATAACACACAAGAAAACTAATGAAATAAAAGATGTACTACAGCTTAATCACCATAAACAAAGAATTGTCCACTAGAAAAATATTGGAGAAAACATGTGCCTAAAATGAACAAACCTGGGATAAGCTGGAAACAACAGGCAACAATGCTGCCTTTGCCATAAAATTGGGACTATTGAGGTACTTGCAAATCCTGGGACACAGCTTCTGGAAAGCCATTGTAGGCGGGTCGGAAGCAGATTCCACCATTTTAGCCATACACATTGCGGCCCCACCTTGAACCACCTTATTATTCTCACTCATGGATTCAAACAGCGGCTTCACAAACAACGAGACTACTGAATTCAATCCCACATTACCATGATCAGCCGCAGCTTCCCCCTTCAAGTAAAGGGATGCCAAAGATC
Source organism: Coffea arabica (assembly GCF_036785885.1). Classification (NCBI taxonomy): domain Eukaryota; kingdom Viridiplantae; phylum Streptophyta; class Magnoliopsida; order Gentianales; family Rubiaceae; genus Coffea; species Coffea arabica. The sequence continues at coordinate 47,680,140 of NC_092319.1, read as the reverse complement.
CAATGGCATCCCGACAGGAATCCCTGACAGCAGAATCCGAGTCTCTAAGCCTTTTGACAATGTGGGCTATGATTTTAGTCAAGTGGGTGGAAGCCGAATCGGTATGGGAAGCACATAGGACTGCCAGAAGGCGGAGGGATTCTTTTTTGACGGCGGGTTTAGGGTCGTTGGAGGCGTCGTAAAGGCAGTTGAGAAGCATTGAAACGCCATCGTTGGAGAGGGTGTGGACGATTTTCTCCAGGTCTTCAACGGCGATCTGATGCGTGTCTCTGTCGGAGAGCTTGGAGAGAGAAGTGAGGATTCTTTGCTTGAGTTCAATCATGGCTAAATGGGAAGAAAGCGAGGAGGAGGAAGATCTTGAAGGGGTTGTCTGGGCGGAGGATGGGTTTGGGGGTTTTGAGGGTTTAGCAGATTTTAAAGAAGTACTCATTTTCACAAGAATTTTGCGAGCATGCGAGAGAGAAAATGGCGTAAAAATGTGGGAAAAAGTTTGCCAAGACTGGTTTTTTTTTTTCCCTTTTCCTTTCCTTTTTTTTTTTTTTTTTACCCTTTCTGGGGAATGGGATTATGAACGTGGGCTCTGAGGTTGGGGAAATGTAAAATTTGAATTCACCGGTCACTCCTGGTGTGGTATTAGTCGGTTAGATGTAGAGGAGAACAGATGCAATGCAAAGAGCCTTGTGAGAGAGGGAGAGAGCTGGCTTTGGTGGAGTGGACAGTGACAGTGGGGAGAAGTGAAGTGAGAAGGAAGCGAAAACGAAAGAGGGCCAATAATCAAAGAAGGAAGGAAGATGGGAGATCTGATCTCACTCATTCATTAGCCAATGCCCGGTGGGTTTAATCTTAAACTGAAATGTTAAATAATGTAGGTCAAAGGTCTGTTGGTTATGTCATTATGTGTGTGTGTGGTGCTTTTTAGATTTATGGTTGTTTAGGGGGTTGGAACCTGGGAGGGGGTTAGGAGTTTGAATAATTAGAGAGGGAGGACAATGAAATGAAAGATGGAAATTTGAATCTATAGAACTTTGGAAAGAAAGAGATGAGTGTGATCGGCAGTAAATTTATGACCAATTATGCCCATTCCCATACTCCCATCCCCAGAATCCAGAATTGGACTCTAGCTTATTGGTTTTCCTTAGTCAGTTTTTGATTTTTCTAGTTTACTCTGGAGAGGGTGGCTTAATTGAGTCCGACGAAAATTGAATCATTGTCGGATCATACTCGGATGTGATTGTTAAAGGGACGTGAAATTCACCAATCCAATTGCTTTTTGTTTTGGCTTCTAGAGAAGTTAAACAATAGCGATTTATCATATTTTAATGACCAATGGATGGAAACAAGGTTTGAATCTAACCTCCCAGTCCACCAAACCTGAAAGGCTTTGGTGGCGGCCACTGAGCTAAATTTTAGTGGTTGCTACCTTGTAAAATTTTGACAAAGTTAGGAATAGGATAGGTTGATACAAAAAATGAGTTTGCCCAGCTGGTGAGGCTTCTGCTGTAAGACGGTCAACATTTTTTTCTGCATGAATTCCATTGGACTATTTATTATTCATTTTCCTGAACCAATATACTAGTACCAAAGAGAAGAAGAAGATGAGTTCCTGCCTGGATATTGAGAAAGAAATGAAATAGACAGCATAACTTCTTCCTCTTTCAATCGTTTTTCTTTAATGAGCAAAGTCGACATGGAACCTGCTTCTTTAGATTGCTTTTATCAGGAGATTTGTCATCTCAATGCAGCATGAAATTGCAGATCAAACCGGGTAATGTGCACTCATGGATGATGGCTCGTTATTATCAAACCGAGCTACGAGACCCGGCCACCTGAAATCTCGTAGACAATCATTGGCCCTTTTAGAAAATAGTCGGAGGCCCAATATGGAAAGCATACATCTCGGGCCATTGTTATTCAATTTGGACTAGGAAGCGGGAAGCGGGAACCACCAGCCATCAGGCTTTCTCCAGACCCATTCCAATTCTGAAAACAGACACACTTCAGAAGGTTTTTCATATCAAACCTTTCACTCAAAATCCTAAAAATAACCTTTTAAACCTTCAACGTTTCTTCACGGGATTAGTAGTAGCGTCTCCCACTAGGCGAAAAAGGACAAAAGGGCGCGTAATCCTATTATTAGAGGACATGATATGATATGATTTCTTGTCGGATATTGCCTAAACCTTCCGTTTGACTGGTTAGATAAGCTGCCATGCTAAATAAGTCACATAGCTTTAACTTATAAAGTTGGACTTATGAAATCTCGCATCACTCAAGATTTTGATGGTGACAGAATAACCGCAGTCTAGATTGGTAGAGGACGCAGCAACCCTTTTTCAAGATTCTTGGGGTAGTTGGAGAATTGTGAAGACTGAAGACTCCTCCATCTTTGCTAGCTCAGTTACTGTTTTCATTTACTTACTCCAGTAGGTATCAGTTCTGGCTTTTTAGCGTATTTATTTATCTCTTCCATCTCTTTGGTTTAAACTTTAAAGGGATGTCAAGGGACCCTTCCTTCCTTCACTAAGTTCACTTTTGAGAGCTCCAACGCACGCTCAGGTGTTTGTAGGTAAATTCTGTTTCTTGATTTCTGCGTCCATTTCCCTGATTGGGCCCTTTTGGTTAGAACTTCTCGATATCTTTTTACTTAGTTTAGATCTGCAAATTTTTTTTCCCCTTAATTATAGATGAACTGTTCACGGAAGAAATCTTTGCGTTGGTCCATGGCTGTTGAATGTTATCTCACTGATTTACCTTTTTCGATTTGATGGCAATTTGTCTTCTTTGTTCCTATATTTGCTGGGGTTGAAAGTTGAAACCATCTGTACTTCAACCTTTTTAGCCCGTAAAAGTATAAATAGGCTGTGTGCCATGTCTTTCTATCTTCTGTGGGACATATAGTTTATGAGGGTTTATGGTTCTTGTTGGTGGGGTTTTAGATGATCTGTAGAGTTTAAAGGCACCACCTTTTGCTCTTGTATTGTGCATTTCATTACCGTGCTGTTGGATAAAATCTGACAACAGCTTTATGAGGTCTTCTTCATTAAAGCTAGCAGTCCCTCTGTATGAAGTCAACTAATGCTTTGCAATAATTCAAATTGATTGCAATGTCTGTAATCCTTAATGAACACCTTTTGCCAGCTCAGTGCTGTTTAATTAGCGATGTCTGGTGAGGTGGGGAGGTGTACTGCACAATTTTTAATTTTCTGATATATTCGGATAATAATCTTCTGCTCTTTGAAGTCAGGCCTTCTTGTTTTGTCTGATCAATTTAACTGGAATACACATGCTTAATGATTGTATGGTTAATGTTCCAGAGTGCCTGTTAGTTGATCGATTGAGGTTCATCAGTATTTACTAAGGCAGGTTCTGCACTGAATTGCTCCAATAGCTCCATATCTTGTAATTTCCCATCATAGCTGTAACTGATGTTGTCACATTATCAGAGTCATATTTGGATGGTGTTTTCAGCTAATGGTTGCTGTTCTTAGGAGACTTTTTAGTTAAGACATGCAAACTTTCCTGTTTTGTTTCCCACTTGTGTATTCTCGTCCCCTGCGTGGTCTGTTAGCTGGTAATCGATGCTAAAGCTAAATTTAGAAACTGACATAACTAAACGCCATCAACACTATCATCTCTTTCTCCATCTGTGTTTTTAAGAAAAATTACATGTTAACAGTTTGGTTAAACAGCAGTTGTACCATATTGTCAGTGTTAATGCTTATGTTGAGGCATTATTGTCAAGATCCAAACAAAATGTTATATGGCACAATATATTTTTCCAATGGAGATCTATCTCAAATTATATCCTTGGTGCTATTGCGATGCAGGGTCTTAAACTGAATCTGTTGACTCTTTTTTGAAACCTTTCTGGAAATTAAAGAGTTGGGATGGTAAAAGAAATGGTTCAGACGCTAGAAGAAATCAGGGGTGGTGGAGGCTCCATAAAAGTTGGAACTATGGGGACAATTGGTGCCCTTATGTCAAGGGAGTTAGAAAATGTGAAACCTGAACTTCAGGTAAATGCACCAGCAGATTGTGATTTCCTTCCTATTGGAACTTCTAAGCAAAAGACATTCAAGTCTAGACCCCAGGTGAATAAAGCAAGCAGCAGCGGTCACACTAACCACGGTAATCCTGAAAACATCCGGAAGACCAAGCACTACACTCGGAAGAGTCAAATTCCAATGCTCGACTCAGATAACATTTCAATAGATGGAACGCCTATTAGACAGAAATCTGACAAAAGGTTATCTTACATGGCTGAAGTTGTGGACATAAAATGTGGGAGCCAAGATAGAGCATGGGCGAGCCCTATAACCAATCGCCTAAAGAAGCTCGGTTTCTCAAAGCTATCTGAGAGCTTTATCTAAGCCTGCAAACTCTTAATATCAGCCTTCAAATTCCTGTAAGAAAATCCAGACTTTGAAGTTGGCTGGCTGCTCTCTGCAACGTCTACCATGTTGCACATGCTGGGTATAAGCTTTCTGCCTGCTCTTCTCTTCTTTTTGGGTGGTGTTGCCAAAGATCCACGGTTGATTTTGTTGGAGCTACTTGAAGATGGCTTTTCTGTCGGTTTACGAGGTTTGTGTAAGCTATCTTGACACCCTAATTCTAGCTGGCTGAAAAATTCGATTTCTTGTAGTATGAGGGATCCAACAGTGCCTCTTGTGCCTATTTCAACTGGAGTAGTTTTTGCAGTCATTTTCTTTGGAATCTGCAGTGCATTGGTGCTGGATTTAGATACCGCCTTCCTATGCAATGTAGAAGATAAATTTGAGGGCTCTGGTTGAAGAGAGTTGGTGGTCTGGGGACTTGTTTTGGTTAGAGTATGTGGCATTTTGGTGAGGCTCAACATCTTGTGATCTTCACATGAATTCCCTACCTTATATTCTTTATCTGAGGTGGAGATTGCCTTTGTAGAGGGTATGGGTGGAGATACATATTCATTGTATTCATGTGCAGATGGTTTAATACATTGAAGAAAGTTTGTAACTCCCCCTACAATCTTCTAACCACTTTTTAATCTGGATTCATGGTGACCCTTTGTGAAATCACTGTACATTGTTGAAACAAACAATTCATTGCCGGGCCCAACTGGCTGGGTGAATGTGGTGATGCAGGAATGAAGAGTGAAAAAATTGAACTTTTCCTGATTTGCGGATTGCTAGCTTCCTTTTCACTGCCCCTGGTGGTGCTTTCAACTTGTGACTGCTTCGAGTCCAGCAAGAAAATCATGAAAGCAGAGTTAAGGAATTTAATGCGGTAATAGTACCAAAATTAATTTAAGATTTCAGAGCATATGGTTGTGCCTTCATTCTCACAGGGGACCAGGATCAAAAATAAATTGACGGCACACATTTCTTACACGTGAGCATCACATGACTTTAGTAGTCTTTTGAGCCCCCTTTTTTTTTTTTAGGCCCCTTAATCTTTTTGGGGGGTCAATAATGCTTCTGATCTTCTTAGGTTAATTACAGGAGATTAATAATAATGACAACAGATTATGGAGTCTTTGGGCCTGTGTGTATTTGGGCCGATGTGTAGTTTGCATCCTCAACTTCAATAATGGAGATATCCAACGTACAGAAGAACGATGGGAGGGAGCATTTGCATGTTGATTTGCTACGTGGAAGCTTAAATGCTTTGATCGAAGCCACCTCACCCCTTCTTCCGCCCACAGCAATCTTCACTCCCTGTAGCAGCAGCTTACACGTTCTAGCCATGCAAGGCCCAAGCTCCGCTATAAAATACCCTCCTCCGCCCACTGCTCGCTGCTCCATCACAGAAGGAGAGAAGCGAGATGACGGCAAGAACGACGGTGATTGCAGCAATGTTGGCTACTGCCCTCTTGGCTGTAGCTGGAGTATCTGGCTTTCGAGCCACCATAACAGCCATCATCGACGAGGAACTGGACCAAGACGCCGGAGAGCAACAACAGACTCAGCACAAATGCAGGCAGCAGATTAGGCCGCAGCGGCTCCAACAGTGCCGGCAGTTCTTGCAACAACAGAGCCAGGAGAGCCCTTACGAGCCCGTGCTCCTGAACCAAGAAGAGAAACAGCAGCAGCCACTCTGGCAGTGCTGCCAGCAGCTGAAGAACGTCGACGAGCAATGCCGGTGTGAGGCCGTTAAGCAGGTTGTTCAGCAATTGCAGCAAGGTGAGGGTCCCTATGGCCAGCAAGGACCGCAGAAGCAGCAACAACAAGTTCTTCAAAAGGCTAGGCAGCTCCCCGGGATATGCAACCTTCAACCAAAGGAATGCCAAATTCAGCCACCGCAACCATACCCCTACTACTAAATCCGAATCCTAATCCTAATTTCATCCGCAGGATGAATAATAATATGCCATGCGAATAAGCACATGATCCTGTAAATCCCAAGAGGGAGTTTTGTAATGTTAAACTTCAAAAGGCTAGACAACTTATTGATCACCTATTTGCATTCATTTCCTTTTCCTTGTCAATTAGCTTCCCTTTTTTTTTTTTCTATACATATACATATATATATATATATTATGATCTTGAAATTTGGATAATCTATTAATCTTGAGGCACGCATGTGTGGTTAATCAATTTATGCTTACGTTAGAAAATTTGGATATTCTCATCCACTTTGAACAGGCCAGCGTTAATAATATATTACACTATGCTACTAAGAGTTTTTGCCAAGCAATCCCCAATTATGTCAAAGCCATGGATGCATGCAAATGTATGAATTTCTTGCACTGAATATTTTGTTACCATTGAATCCTGAATCTATAAATACTCCCGTACGACATCTGCGTTTGTCCAATTACGTTCTTTTTCGGGGATTATGAATCAGTTTCATGAAGCAAATAACGCAAGAAACTGTTCAAATTCTGGACGGCAATATCCCAATTTCAAATTTGCATCTCAATCTTTTTAATTGATTTATCACCCTTGAGCTGCAGAACAGAAATAACAGAATCCGAAATTTGGTAGATAGTCTACTGATAAAAATTGATTTTGTTTCCCAAAAGAGAGAGAGAGAGAGTTTGCTGGTTGGACCAGAGAGAAAAAAGTTTGAAATCTAAACGGACCAACAATACATTCGATGGACTAGATTGGAAAAGGCCCGTGTACTTTCTAGCCCAACTCCGGTTGCTATTAAGGAAAGAAAAGGGGCAAAAAAGAGAAAATAGCGCAAAAAGATTTCTAGAGTGGGAAGAGAAGCCTTGCTCTCTCTTATCAGAGCCAGGTTTCGATCCTGGGACCTGTGGGTTATGGGCCCACCACGCTTCCGCTGCGCCACTCTGATTTGTTGATATATTTATGTCAAAAAAAATATAAGTAGTTAGGTACATTTATCGCTCCATCGAACTCTACCCGATAAGGCCGCTGGTTTCGTTTTCGTGTCTAAAACCATCCTCAATGGCTTCAATTCCTTGTGTTCTCCAGAATCCGTTAACTTCTTCAGCACCCATCCTCAACTCTTCTTCTTCACATGGATCAAACTCTATTCCAATCCTCTGCAAACTCACTCCTCAGTTTGTGGGTGCCCCCAGAAGCAGTAGCAAAGGGTTAGGATGGTGCAGGCCCACCAGAATTGGGACAACCTCCGGCTTTTCAAGAACCACTTGCTGGTTCAGGTTTGGTAAGAATGGTGTGGATGCTGAAGGTGCTGGCATTTATGGTAGCCAATCCCGTGATGATTTTGACAGTGATGATGTTGAACAGGTACTCTTAAGCTTTCCTCTGCCTTAGTTTCTAAATCGTACCGTTAATTTGCATTTTTTTCCATCCTTAATATAATTGCCATTTCTTTGAGTCATATTAGTAATTAGACCATGATTAATTTAGATTGAAAAGGAAAAAAAAAAGAAAAAAGAATCATGTAGCTAGTGTAGGAACTTTTACTCCATAGGCTTAGTGCAAATTGACTTTGATAAGCTGCTGGACATTGACAAAATGCAAAAGAAGATAAAGAAGCTTGGTGCCTGTTGGGATTAGGTTCTAGTCTAGTTATTGAATGGGAGAATCTGCTGAAATTGATTCTTTCATGGGAGTCTTTTTATCATTAGCCTTGCTAATCTTTCCTGCAAGTTCTTTCCTCCCAAATAAAAATGAATCAGGTTTCTCAACTGTCAGGTGGACCTAATGGCCATTTCTGTCTAAAATTTATCTGCTTGTGAGACAAACTTTGTGCTTCTGCATTATATTGTTACTATTTTTAGCTGTTTTTGTTCATCCAACATGGTTGGTTTTTGAAGCTACTCCTTCAAATGCGACAGTTGACTAATGGGGCGAACAATTTTTCTGCTCATTCTTTCACAGTACTTCAATTACATGGGCATGCTCGCAGTTGAGGGTTCATATGATAAGATGCACGCTCTTTTGAAGCAAAATATTCATCCAGTCGACATTCTGCTAATGATGGCTGCCTCAGAAGGTGACAAGCCGAAAATTGAAGAACTATTGAGAGCTGGCGCGGATTATACAGTCAAGGATTCGGAAGGACGGACTGCCCTTGATAAGGCTGCTAGTGATGAAATTAAGGACTTTATCCTGGGGTTTTCAGTTCAAAAGGCTTGACCAAATTCTTTCATATGAAGGCTTTTTGTATCTTGATTTCATAGGACACGGTTTTTCTTCTTTTGAGTCGTTGTTCCCTGCTAAGCTTTCATATTTGATGTAACTTTCTGTAAACGAATTCTACGTTAGATCAAGAATCATCGAATGATTTTGTACTGTGACTGACTGCTAGAGTTCCATTCGAGTTACCATCACATTATGCTGTTTCTACCCTGCAGTGTGCGATTTCAAGTGGGTGAATTCTACAGTACGAGTGACTGTATCGATATCAAATCTTTAGTTCCTTTTAGTAGCAGAATATTTTCTCCGGATGAAATTTCAAAGGTAGAGATTAACATCTTGATCCTCAAGAAATTTAAGAAGTGATATTTGTTATGTTGACTAGTTCAACATAAAATATACATTCCCTAATTAATCTAAGTAACTTGAAATTTTGATATTTGCTTTTCAAACCTACACAATCCACAAAATGATTATGTACTTAAATTTTTACAGAGTAAATTCGGTGCCAGAATAGTTACCATTCAGTTCTAACTTTCCACTTGCTGACCAGGATAAAAGAAGCCACAGAGAAAACAAAAAGTTCCTAAACTTCAACCAAAATACTAAAATATGTTTCATTCCCAGGAAAAGATCGAGGAAGAACTGTAGTTCCTTGAACATGCTAATTACATATTGGCAGCTTGAAAACATCTTTGAGGGTTGTAGATCTATAATATGGTACAAAGCAGAAGTCCTGATAATAAATCATATTATTGTTTGAAATAAAGCTGAATAAGCTTCTTTAGAGTGTCAAATACACTTGTAAATGGATCAAATGCTACAGGGGCCTTCAGTTCTAGATCAGGAAATTCGTTGGTTAGAGCTTGCTGCATCCCCTGCATAGACATCATAGCCGCAAGCTTACTGTTAGACATCACCTGACAATCTTGTGGGGTGTCCTTAATCTTGTTTGGATCGTAGCCAAGATTTGCCAAGTATGCTTTGTACTTCTCGATGAATTGCGGACCTGGGTTTGGTGTTCTCGAGTATATCTGACATACAAAAACAATAAACATGATGTTGATTCGTTGGTAAGAAAAATGTTATATCAAATCAGTTGCTGCATCAAGAGCACAAATGCCATATCCCATGTATTACTCCTTATACTTGGATAAACAGGGACCAAAAACCTGAAGTTGAAACAATTTTTTGGATAAGAACATTTGTGTTACAACTAAATCAGATAACATCGACAAGTCCATTAGAAACTCGACACCGCAGAATTAAGACCCACATCAATTTTAATGAAGCAAGAGAATTTGAAATTAAGAGTCAAACAACCGAACAATAGTAATGGAAAAATATACTTTGCAATGAAGTCTTAACTAAAACGCAACCCCAGGTTATATGGATGTTATAGTTAACAAAGCAGGTTATCAAAATCACAACATATCAAAAGCTTTGGCTGTATCAAAAGCTTTGGCTTCATACCTGAACAAAACTTTTGTCTTTAGCTCCAGAAACAAGGGCAAAATTGTCATAATCAGTTGCAATCACATCATAGGGCTCCTTAGGGATAAATGGCAGCGTAGGAAATCGTAGATAACATTTCCCCTTAATCATCTCACTGTTTTCTAGATTGGTTGCTTCTTTTTCCAAGTCTTCCCCAGAAAGACACTGAACTTTTCCCCTTATCCCTGTAATATAGCCATCAGGTCCTCCGTGAACACAGAAGGTGTCAACCTGGATTGCTGGTGCAGTCATATCAAATGTATATACACCCTGCATTTTCATTTGAGTAAATGAATTTGGCTGGTAGCATCTCATGCATGCCAAACAGAGATCACAAGAACAACCAAGACATAATAACATTACACTGGAAGGCAACAAACTTGGTTCCACAAGTATGCAAAATTGATCCTAGTCAAAGGAAGATGTGATATAAAAAATCAGAATAATGTGATTCCCCAATCACTTACCTGGGTGCAATGGCAATCTTCTTGACCTTGTCCTGCAAATCCACGTTTTAGTGAAGCTACTTCAAACCATCTTCCAGCATATCTCACAGGATCAAAATCCTTTGCTGTCATACCACTCATCATCCTGACCTTTCCACTGGCTTCCCCATCTCCCTTGTCCAAAGGCAGAGGTGGCAGGCTGTTTATAGCACTTGCAAGGTGGCACAAGTTGTTGTTCCAGGTGAGATCTTCTGCAACAGCCTACAGAAGACAATACATATTAGTATATGAACAGGTCGTTATCTATAATAGAATAGTTTATTTCTTGATTCCATCCTTGAGAAGCAAAATTTAATCGTGAGCTCAACCTCACCTAAGAATACTTATTTTTGCTTCCTTCAAAATCTAATGAGAACATCAATGTATAAAGCTAGCATCTAAAGAGTTCCAAAGTTCAGCAAAATATTCTCATCTCTCCACAATCCCTTGGAATCATCTAAGTATAGGAGTCTAAATTTCAAATTGCAAAGTATCATGTGGCAGGTGGCAGGTAGACCAATTGTACACTCAGAATGATGGTTTAATACAAAATACCAAAAAAAAAAATCTAAAGACAGGCCCAACAATGCTTTTCCTCAAGCAGTATCAACAATGCTTGAAAATCAAAGATGGTACAAGCAGCAGCCAATACGAGTAATGTCAAATTTTCTAATTTTAATCCTCCAAATAGGAACAGATGTCTAATCTTACTACTAATTAGATTCTCCTCTATTCTCTCTCCTTTGATAAGAACTCAGAAATAATGACAGCTGACTGATGTAGTACAAACACAACTACAAAAGTACTAACCAGGTTGGCTTGAGAGAGAAGAATTATCGATGCAGCAACACCTGATAATACTTGTCTAAACTTGGCTTTCCTTGCTATTGGATGATCTAAACAGCAGTTGGCCATTAGTTTCCCAGGCAATGCCCTAGAGGGACAGAAGAAGAAAAAAAATCCATCATGTGAAGTGCACAAATTGGATATGAAGAAAATTACAAACTCGATGCCAGCTATTTGATACTTTACCATTTCTCATCGACCATTTCCAACCAATTCACATTAGAAACATAAAGCACTAGTAATAATGATTTTGTCATACTGTTGAGTCCACAATCTTTAGCCAACCTAGGACTCTATAATGTTTTTAGGCCAGTGATCAAGCCAATTAGCAGGAAACTGAACAACAATTGAGAAGCACGCTCCTCAAAGCAACGCTACGTTAATCAAAAGAAGGCCTCAGAATGCACTGTGAATCAGAATTTTCATGTTCACCAGTAGCTTAGTTTTATATTCTTGATTTTCTCCATGATTCGGCTTTCTACACACAAATCCAGTACCGGAGTACCCCGGGTTTTGTGTAAAGAATACACAACCATGTCAAAGAAGAGAGCTTAAAGCGGATACACCAAAGAGTAAAGCAAAAGCCATGTACACAAAAGAGCAAAATAGATACACAATCTTCTTCATAATCCACATTCTTTCTAAAGAGAGCTGGGTTCATAGTTCAATACCTGGACAATGGCTTTGAGGAATTCTGATAGAGACGCGATTGAAGCATTGCAGGTGTCCACGATGACTGTCCCACCACTGAAACTCCTGGAGAATACACCATTCTTTTGCTATCTACAAGCTTCAAGAAAGCTGCTACTCCTACTGTTTTGAGATTTGCACAATTAAGATCTTCACTTTGAAATCTGGTTCATCTCTTTCACCATTACCACATTTGAGAGCTCAAGAATCCCAGAGACAAAATACTCGTTCAACTCGAGAACAATCTGAGATGAATGACACCAACTAAAAGCATCCAGCCCAATTTGTGGATCAGTCCAATGCAGCATAAGAAATCGTCTAAGGAATTGATCAGACTAATGCAGCACAAAATAACCCGCCATAAATTGAGTGGGCCGAGAGTTGTGTTTGGGCCGCTTGCGTGACAGAAACGTCTGAATAGTGGGAAAAAAAAAATGTGCTTAGATACCTCATTATTTGGAGAATTTTTTTTAAAATTTTTTTCTAGTAAAGAAAGAACGGAATTTAAGAAGCACCGAAGAAAAAAGAGATTTTAAATCTAGAAATTATAATTTCTGGTACCTCCACTTTATCATTATTCTTGTACTTATCATTAAAACGGTTTTCAATAACTTTTTTTTATTCTTTATAACTATTTTTTCACTCATATATATATATATATATATATATATATATGACATCATAAAATTTATTATATTATTAACTTAACAATTTGTTTCGGCTATCAATATATTTGGGAGGAAAGCTAGAGCCTACAATTGCCAGGCCCAAGACTACAGAATCGATCAGAGTTTAGAAGCCGGATTTCCATGGTTCTATGATATTGCTCCGTCAATGATTCTTTAGGCTTAATTTACATGTACAAGATGCAAACTGTCCGAGTCCAAAGGGCTCGGATCGAGACATGTTACGGGTTATAAAAGAAAATGCAAATTTTTAATTATTTTGTCGCTGTCAAAAGTCTTCTCCCAAGCGATAATCTCCAATTAGTCTTATATTAATGTCTCCCTCCATGCATAAAAGATAAAGGCTACCCCGGAATACAATTAATGGAAGTTTACCAATCACGGCAAAGAGAAAATTCAGCCGCAGCAGCAATCATGCATGCCGGCCGCCTTCAAGTCAACCTTGTCAACAAGTAACCTGCAGCTAAGGTTACAAGACAAGAAACCCTCTATCTATCTATCAAGCAACCAAATTGAAATTGTTTTTCAGGATAAATATTAGTGCCATCTGATCCTCGTTACCCCGAATGGACCAAGTCATACAACCACCAATAATCCATTTTGCTCCATCTCCTTAGTCCGAGATTGGGTCCAATCTCACATCATCTGTCAAATGGGATTTTCTATAAATTTAGGTTGTGTTTGAATTGCATTTTCCGTCATTTTTCATGAAAAAAATACTGTAGCGATTTGATATATGTGAGGGAAAAAGGTGATAGGGAAATGTGATCACGGAAAACGATAATATTTTCCGACGGAAACAAGCAATCCAAGCAAGGCCTTAGCTTTAAACGATCATTCTCAAACAACCAAAAGGGAGAAAAAAATTTTGGGGATACAAATCTTTTTGCCTTTAAAGAAGTCGAAATTAAATGTTCTTGAAATCCCACTGGAATTTTACCTTGCTTAAGGCTCTGTTTGGATTGATCATTTTTTCAAGAACAAGTTTTTTCAAATACAATGTTAAAATAATAAACAATAACTAAAAAAAATATCTCATCCATATAATATAACAAATATTTTTAAAAAACATTTATAATAAAAATTTTTGATATGCACTGCTACGATCAAAATTTTCGAAAAATAACTAATCCAAACGGAGTTGGGACTGGCTTCCCCTGTGTTGCTGTTGCGTGCTGTGCCGTTGGTTGGGACGATGGATCGTAACAATCTGTTTGGCAGGAAAATGTAACTAAAGCGGAGATTATGTCAATGGCACTAATCTTTGTTGATGAAATAAATTAAAAGATTAGAATCATTAGGCTGCTCATACTTACTCCAAGCGTTTTCGCAGGAGATAACCCGTAGGCATCAATGAAGTAATCATACCGAGTCTGAGATTGTGTGCATTTCACTCTCTCTTTGACGTGGCTCGACATGTGTTGTCTGCAACGAAGAAAGCGACCTTCTATCTCTTCAACTCTTTTCTTTTCTTTGTCATACATATATGCATGCACGTTAAATAAAAAAATGATTAAAAATATATCTGTATCATAATTAAATAATTTTAACAAATAAAAATTCATATATTCAAATAAATTTACTGAAAGAGAAAACAATTTTTTATTTTTTGTAAATTTCTTTTTTGTGCTAATGCAATCATGCATACTTGTTGATGAATTGACATTTTTCGTACTACAATAACTTTCTTTAATGTTGGCAAGAACATCATCACAAATATAAGCTGACAAGATAAAAAGAACAAATCGTTGTTGGTTTTATTGTTTGCATGCGTTATAAGTTTGGTATACTTGGTTTCTTATTTCAAATCACACCCAACCCACAAACCTGGCTTGTGGCAAATTAAACTATATAGTCTATGGAAATTAGTTGGGTGGTTTTATTCTAGGTGTCTATATCCTTTTGGACCCCTTCCCGAGAGCCTCTCCTAACCTACGGCTACGTGTATCGCCCCAGTAGCAAGTACTAGTTCTTTTCAATCCATGATCCTTTTTGATCACGTCTTCTACGTATAGTCAAATGTTGAAGCTATTGTTATTAATTTGTAGATCGACTCGTATTATTGATCGGAACATATCCCTTTTCACTATTCAAGGCAAAAGAGAGAGAGCTTCGTCGTATTGGATCAATAAAAGAAAACTCAGAGAGGAAAACTGATATGATCTTCGAGAGAGCCTGAAGCGTAACAGCAAATTGACTAAATGAGCAAAAGACTGATATGGCTCCTGTCGGGGTTTCTATCCCACATCGGCTTTGGGAGGTTGGGATTTGGGTAGTTAAGTCCCTGGGAGCAATCCAAGAGTTGCTGGCTTTTGTATTGACTTCTGGGATTATGTGTAATTAGTCAAATTTCGTTTCTCGAAAGAAGAAAAAATAATGGCAGTAATCTGCCAGCGTCAGCATAAGACAAGAAACTTCCGCTTGGGTCGTCTTTCTCTGGGCTTGTGGGGGGTCTTCACCGCTTAGTAGCAGCGGGTCCAATAGGCTTGGCCCCTGTCGGGGTTTCTATCCCACATCAGTTTTGGGGGGGTTGGGATTTGAGTTGTTAAGTCCCTGGGAGCAATCCAAGAGTTGCCGGCTTTTGGATTAACTTCTGGAATTAGATTTAATTAATCAAATTTCGTTTCTCGAAAGAAGGAGCAAAAGAGATGTTGAAAAGCTTGGCAACAATAATATATTCTTTTCTCCTTGCTTCGGCTGGTATATTTTCTTTAACGATTGGAGCTTTTCATCAGGCCACGAACATTTCAAAATATCAGGTAGGTAGTGAGGTGGGCGGGGCGGCCCGGGGCGTTTGGTGAAATCTATACTGCGTCGTAATGGTTAGTTGGTAACTTCCTCTGCTCTGCATATATGTATGTATATATATATTATTAACGAAACAGGTAACTTAGTAGGTATGCATGTGTAAAAACTTCTCTAGCTTTTTCTCAAGTTAATCATACTCGTTACTCCTTACTCTGCAATTTATGTGTCCAATGCCATCATTACTGAGGTAAGATTTCACCTTAATTCACTCATTAAACTCCATCTGCCCCATTTGACAGTTCTAGTTTTTTTTTCCACACAGTTTAAGAAAAAATATTTAACTTTATTAAAAAATAAATTAAAATAGAGTACAACTTTATATTAATTATTTATGAAAACTTGAATTGATGGTTTTATGAAAACTGGAATTGATGGTCAAGAAACAATAATCTATAGTAAATGGGGTAGTTAATACTAATAACAACCTAAATTGAATAAGGGTATTTTAGATAAATTAAAAGATAAATGTATTCTTTTATTGAAAAATGGATTATAATTTGAAACAGATGAAAAAGAAAAATAAGACTATCAAAGTGAGGCGAAGGGAACATGTAACGAAAGTATATATTTAGAAACTAGCACTACAATGCACACACCACAAAAAGGGAAAGGCAAAAAACTGCTCTTTTAGTTCTTGGGTTCCGGAGCACTTGGCAAGGAAAAAGAGAAGCAGAACGTATAAATTTATCTGCACATGCAGTGCTTTTAAAGAAAGCAAAGAGGGTTGTTTCTTGATCTCCAGAGGATTTGGCAACTTTAATCTGGTTGATCTAGATCACCCACTCAAATGCTTCCACTAATCCATTTTTTTTATGCAATTTGGACAGTGAGAATAACCGACTTTTAATCACCCACGTATTCTTTAATCTAGCAGTAGTGTGTTAGCTCACACTTTTGCATAATCATGATCTAACCGTATTAGATTCCAATACGTGGACATAACACAACGTATGTTCGTTTCCATCATGGATGATAATTATGAGAGTTTTAGTTCAGGGTAATCATATATATATATATATATATATATATATATATATTGTATACAAGATCCTTTCCTTATTTCTTTTTATTAATTTTAACAAATAATGGATGAGATTTAAAAAACAGAGGGGGGAAAAGAAATGAGGAGCAAGAGCGGTATGTTGCTAAATTTATGTATTCCCTCTGTCCTATTGAAAGTGTCGTACTTTTTATTATAGAATATCATAAAACAATTGTCATGTTAGAAAGGTTAACGCACCTTTTAGTCTCTCTCTCCAATATATCCTTTATTTCTAATCATATGCATGCTACTTTTCAAATTTATATTTTAAATTTTTGAAGGTAAAATTGAAAAAGGAAGCACAAACATCACAATCAAACCACTATTTTTAAAAAGTTGAATTCTTCAAATATAACTAAATAAATGGGAGGAAGGGATTAAATGTTATTAAAGAATACAAAAGAATCCTTCATTTACTCTAATAATACCTACAGAAAAAGAAAACAATCCAATCTATTCACTATTAAACCAACTAAGTGAAGTACATGCTCGGGGAAAGAATGAATTAGGTGGTGTAAGGAAGAAACGGTAAGCAAGAGATTTCGAATTCGAATCTTCTACCTATATAGAGTAGATAGAAAAAAAAAAAGAAGAAGGATATTCTTGATTTTTTTTCTTTTGTTTTTCTTTAGCTAGCTAGTAACACGACGCTACTAGTGCTAGCTAGTAATACGACTACTGTTCTTTTTAAAGTCTTTGGGTTGTAAGCATATAGTGCAGACATGTCATGCTTTATTGTTACGGTGCACAGACGTCACAAGATGCTGGTGTTGGGTGTACTTGTACTTTGGCCCATAGCTGCTGCTTTATCCATTCTTTCCACACCGGAGCTTGAAGATCTAGCTCACTAAGGTGACCCAGGCCGACCTTTTCTACTTTTCTTTTCTTTCTTCTTTTTTTTTTTTTTTGGTCTGGGCGAAAGATTTTTTAGGGGGGACTCAAATTTGAATAACCCACCCTCCGAAAACATATATTCCTCAATTCATGTATAGCACTATTAGTAAGAAAGAGAATTTTTATTTTTCTTACTAACTATCTTTTATTTGATGTATTAATAGTTATGGAGAATAAGTGACGGGTCACTGAAAGATAAAGATAAAATTTTATTAAAAAATTTTTTGGTTATGGAGAATAAGCGATGGATTGCAATTTTTTGGAGTTTTTGTAAAAAAAAAAAATAATGTAATAATTTGATATGTGTGAAATAAAAAAATGATTGAAAAATATATTTATAGAGAACGTAGATATATATAAATATATTTTTTAGATGTATCCAATTTTGAGACGTGAACATCCGGGCGTTTACTCTTGATTGGGCATTCACTTTTCATGTATGCGATGCAGCTATGGTGCAAACACACGATAAGAGCAAGTTTGACTATGAGCCAACATTATAGAAGTTTCAGAGCTCTTTGTTATCTCCTACTACTATTCTTGATTTAGACAAAACGTTCGCCTCTCACTGGCCCAAGTTCCCGTAATCTTTTCATTCTTTTCTGTCTAACATTTTTCTCTCTTAAATACTCCCTCCTCTTTTTTATAACTGACGTTTAAGATTTTGCACACCAATTAAGAAATTTTTTTTATTATTTAAATCTATATACTACTTTCCTTTTGTATCCTCATTAATTATCCAATTCACTCATATTTTCTCTCACTAGAGTATTAAATGGTGCTGTTTTACTAGGCCAAAAACAAAAAGAGAAATAATAATTACTAGGAGTAGTAATTAAGAGCTCTGTATTGGTAGAGAGAGATAAAAGGATAAAATTATGAAAAAATAACTAATACTGCATGGGAATAATATAACGACAGATAAAAGTACTTAAGAGCAAATTTCTTAAATGTCAGTTATAAAAAAAAGGAAGGAGTAAATACAAAAAACCTTTAAGTTATTTTACCGACTTAATCTACCCTTTTAGATTTTACGGTACCCACCCACGAAATTGAGCGGTCTATATAATAATCAATTGGAGTAAAGCCAGAATAGTCCAATTGACCTAAATGCCCAGGCTTCGTTGAGACCAAGAAGCCGGCAGCTTGGACTGATTTGGTATCCGTAGCGTACCGGTCAACCGCCCCCCTAGTTTTTGACAACACAACCTCGCAGGCAGTTAGGCTTTGAAAGTCTCCCACAGACTTGCTCAGCAGTAGGAGAGTGGAGGGTCAGGGTAGAGTAACCGAACAAATTGAGGTCCCAATCCCAAAGCCATCGAGCCATTCATTCAAGCCTAGCCGAAACAGAAACAAGCCCGCCATGCCAAGGCAAAGAGCTTTGGTATACATCAATGGATTCAAGAGTCCATGAAAGAGCTGGCAAGAGGATGACCCAAGTAATCAGAAAATTTGTTCACTTCAGGATAAGGTGGAGTTTACTGGATAAAGTGTCCATTTTCAGGGAGTTCTTTAGGTTGCTTTGGGAGAGAATCCTTGCTTGTTCTATTGGGAAGCCTGTGAGGTACAGAAGGCTTTCTCAGAGGTCCTCTTCTCCTCCTCCTTCGTCCATGGAAGCTTTAGAGCCTGGTGGTAACGTGTTGGGGCAGGAGCAGCCCTCGACTACTTGTAGCCTGGGCTTTGATAATGATAGTGATTCGGATTTAGTCAGCTTGAAGATCAGCATTTTGGGTGATTGTCAGATTGGAAAAACGAGTTTTGTGGTAAGTGCTTCATGATTTTCTTTAACCATTTCTTGGTTACAGCAGAGAAATGTCAGTCTTGAGCCCTTCTTTTCGTTCCCCAATCCTCCCCTGCTAATGAATCACTCGAGAAATTCATGGTTATGTTCTTTTCGGTGTTGTAGGTAAAGTATGTAGGTGATGAACAAGAAAAGAGAGGTTTGCAGATGAAAGGATTAAATTTAATGGATAAAATCTTATTTGTTCGAGGTGCAAGGATTGCTTTTAGAATATGGGATGTTGGAGGTAAGTTGAATCATTATTATTGACTCTGCTGCCTTTGGTTTGGTGAGAATGCCTTCTTTTATCTTTTTCTTGTATTGGAATTTGGTGCAGCTTTAGGTTAAACAGAGTGAATTTTCAGTTTAAAGATTTTTGGATATATACATATATATATATATATATATATATATATATATATAGGTGATAGAAGGTCCCTTGATCAAGTCCCAATTGCTTGTAAAGATGCTGTTGCAATTTTGTTCATGTTTGACCTCACCAGTCGTTGTACATTAAGCAGGTAAAATTTATATGCTTGCAGTTGCAGCCATCATTTCTATGCTTGTATATTATTACCTATCACAGCGGACACAGAAAAGCTTGAATGTAGAAGGTTTTTTTTTCTTTCTTTCTTCCCATGCATTACTTTTGCTCAAAAATTCTCTTGTACTGTGATTGCAGTGTAATTGGATGGTATACTGAAGCAAGAAAGTGGAATCAGGTACTTTACTTCACTCTCCTTCTTTTAGAGAAGAGAAGAATCAAGAATAAAGGAAATGATTTCTATTTTGATTTGAAAACTGAAAAATAAAGGGCAATAACTCCTTTAGGTAGAGATAAAAGGGGGGGGGGGGGGTAACAGTACGTGCATTAACTCCTGTAGTTAAAGATTTATCCCAATTCCCGCGGTAGGAAAGGAGGTAATAATTAGAGTTGTTTGTTGATAATTGGAGTTGCTTCAATAATTAGACACTCAATTCAATGCTCATAATTAAAACTTGATGATCTCAAGAGTATATGGTATGAGATGGGATGCTTCTTGGTTGGATGGAAAGAGTTTAATTGTTTGCTTTGATTGGTTTTGCTGATGCCTCCTCCTCATCTGAAACTATTTGCAGACTGCAATTCCTATCCTAATTGGGGCCAAGTTTGATGATTTCGTTCAGCTCCCACCAGATATTCAATATACTGTCATAACTCAGGTGAAAAAATAAAAATTGTTTATGAAGTCCAAAAATTCACCTGCTTTTTTTATTTTTTATTTTTATGGACTGTCATTCATGCCGATCACGTAACAAAATGTTCTTGAAATTCACTCTTGGAGTATCATTTTTTTCACGCGCAAGGCTCCTTATCTGTAATACACTGAGCTGTCTATTTCACATGTGATCCAACTTTCATGCTAATAACTTTTCATGACAAACTGCATGTAGAAAAAAATCAAATATTTAATGAGGGGCATACCCCACGTGTACCAGACGTCGAACCCTTGGAAAAAATAAGGGAAAATTTTGAAGAGTCTTTAAATTGTCACTTCAAAGACAAGTGTCCGTGTTAATTAAGAAGAGAGGAAGGGAAACATGCGTCGAAGTATGGAACTTTTCTCCTCTCTTTCCGCGTTGGCGTTGTGGATAAGTCCATTCCAACGCAAGAAGAGAACATCGTCTCATCATCTTCTGTTTGATTGGGGGGTTTACGTTAGAGTCAAGGCAGGAGAACATTTTTCTTTTCTTTTCTTTTCTTTACGCGTACCCAAGGTCCTTTTTCTTTTTCCACAAAGCCCCAACATGTAATGTAAGTAATTGTATGCATCCCTATCCTGTGCAGGCTAGAGCGTATGCAAGGGCCATGAAGGCAACCCTTTTCTTCTCCAGTGCAACCCACAACATCAATGTCAACAAGATCTTCAAATTTGTTATGGCCAAGCTTTGTAACTTGCCATGGACGGTGGAGAGAAACTTGACGGTTGGGGAACCTATCATCGACTTCTATTAACTTTTGCTTTCGCCCCCAAACACTTTGTAAATATATACTTCTGTCCGGTCCTTTTTTGGGCAACCAAAACCTTCTCTTCCTTTGTTGGTGAAAAGGGATGAACGATGCAGATCAATAGCTAAGAGAATTGAGATGTTTGTTTCACCTCAAGGATTGACACCAACCAAACCATCTAGGTGCCCTTTTTTTTTCTTTTTTTTTTTCCCTTGTAATTCTTTCTCTATTCTTCTCTCCTTTTTTTTTTTTTTTTTTGCCAAAAAAATTATTATTTTTTTCTTGCTCTTAGGGATCTCGTCTTCTCGCCTTCTCCACTGTATGTAGAAGATTAAAAGTCCTTAGACTTTATGGGTGGGTTGTTTCTTTGTTCCTAAAAGAGGGCCAAAAATGTCATCAATCCATGCAATGCAATGAATGTTTCCGCTTAATGAGAAATAGATAATTGTTGGAATTAGAAACGGTGAAATTGTTATCCATCGACGAAAATGTAAAAGGAGTAGTCAATAGGCAACCGTGGAGGCAAACTACGAGGCCGTTATCTATGAAACCTTGCGTTTTCATTGGGTGCTGTATCTGGACTTTTCAGCCCATTGCTCACCACTTTGATTGTTGAGCGGTGAGGCCAATTTATACGGGTCTCATGGGACATATTGTGGGCCTAAACCCAATTTAGCTAGCTAACAAACTTTGTCTTCTCGTCTGCATTTTTTCCCAGCATTTTAAAGTAGGCCCACTCCCAGGTTCGTGTTAGATTCTCTTCATCAATTGTCATTGGTTTTCTCCTTTTGTTTTTTTTTTTTTTTTGGTAAGACAGGATTTCATTGCCATGAATCTATATTAAAGACAAAAAATATATCAATGGTCATAAGAAGATTTATTTCGTTGGAAATAAGTGAGTAGAGATTCAATTTAATTTGATGAGGCGATTTTCCCTGGAGTTTTCATTTTGTGTTTCACATATTATTATGTCATAGAAATGTAGAGAGAGAAAAGAATGGCCCCATAAAACCTAACCAACTACTGACTCGGTCGTGTTGTATTCAATTCCATTTTTTTTTTCTATCGATAGAAGAAACACACGCACACTTAATTTAACACGAACGCAGAGGTAACACTGAACACACCGGTCCTATCGAGCAATTTAAGGTGAAACCCACAAGGAACATTCATCCAGCCAATTGATAACAGGAGAATGCTCTCATGGACATTAAACCCAGGATAAAGACCCCGCGATCTTTCGACGTTAGATAGAAACTCTCCGTTTGCTCCGCACGTTTCAGACTCCCAAGCACTTGCAAGGGACAGTTTGCAATTTGCATATCTGATTCTCAGACAACATGACTTAGATTGTATCACTTCATTTTACCACATGAAGAAGCATAATTTGGTTCATTGAATTTTTGGCCCAGGAATAGTTAACAGAAAATTTATTCGGATCAATTTTATATATTTTATATAAGACGTAACTTGATTTGCATATGATATAATTCATTTTATACGATATGTAATTATATAGTAAAATTTTATACATTTCATATATGAGGTAAAAAATAATAATGTATAAAATAAAATCAATCTTATATATATATATTTTTTAACAAATCTTGACCATCAACCTCGGAAGAGGCAACCATTCCTTTCCTGCCCATTTTCTGAGGCTTTGCAGGCCTACCTAAAATTTAGGACTTTTACCAGCGCTACTTCTTAGCCTTTCGAAAGGGCGGGAAAACAGGACACAAGCGGGACTAGCAGTCAACAGTCTCAGGATGCCATCAGTCAAATCCAATAGATTGTGTGTGCTGTTTTGAAAACTAATTGGTAGTGCAAGTGAATCTGATGATTACTCTGTCAGTACAAACATCCAATCACCGTCACTTCACTACAATACTTAAACAAGTTTTGGGTTCCCAGTCCGTCCGAGCCTCGCGAAGCCGTCATATCATTTATTTCCTCAAGAAAATATGCACCGGTATACTAATGACTTGTACCACTTTTGCGTCTAATGTACTCGCAAGCACTTGTACATGTACGATTAGTGTATATTGACCACATGGAAGGGAACGATTTGGATGCAGGCAAAGCTACCGCATTTCTTCTCTGATGGAGTAATAGTTGTAGACCGTTCATGGGTTCATTCTGATTTTACTGACCGAAACCTTATCATAAAAGACATTAATTATAATGTGTCTGCTCTACTGTACAATTGTCAAGAGAAAAATGAATAATGTGTGAAAGCTGGGTAATTCCCACAATACTATGTAGCTTCTCGATGTAGGCATTACGCTAGTACAAAATGCTAGATGTAGGCGTTATGCAAACACTTGCGCTTGTATTTGCATATGAAAGGAATGAAACCTCTCGAATGGATTTATATATGCTTGCGTGCTGGCACACGGGATCCTTAGTTCCACTCTTTCAGTGTCAATTCAATGCCATTTTTATATTTACTTCAAATGTGCCGTTTATTTAATTTGTCATGCGCTATTTATTTAAATTTCTTCTACCATCACGTGATAAGTGAGATTGACACTGAATAATGACACAACAAAATAGTAGTGTCCAATTCATGTCATTATAACACTTACATTACATTATACATTACAAGTCCCAAAAAATCTGATGCGCATCAAATCTGCTAAAAATGAGACACTTAACAATAACAACATCTCCTCCTTTGGGGCGTAGAGATTAATGATCTGTATCATAATCATATAAATCTCTAAGCACCAAAGGAGCAAAAGCTTGCCAACATCTCCATCTTCTATCTTATTTACGACGTAAGAATATCCGGAGTCCTTTGGATGCTACTTTGCAATTCTTTAAGCTACGAATTTTGTTGAAGTAAGTTTCTTCCATGCTTGCACCACCAGGACCTCTTTCCTTTGAAAGGTGAATGTGCACTTCATCCAAAACCCTACCATGTTTGAGAAGATATCTCAGCACCAAAAGTTCATTTGGCTCCCCTTTAAACCCTTCCACATGAACTGATTTTAACTTGCTCCTCAAGCAAGTGTAGTTTGGTTGATATCGTCCAGCATACAAAAATGCATGATGCTCAATGCCAAATGGAGGGTCGCACTCCTGAAGCCATGGCCAAATTTACGTGTTGTTAGAATTTTGCAGAATAGACACTATGAACCGAGAAGGGTGCTAAATGAAACTATCAAAAACTTCAGGGGAGATTTCTGAAATTACCCCTCGAGAAAAAAATGATTGAAAGAAAGAAATTTGAAACTCACCCGAAAAATTCTGATTGAAGTAGTAAGGTCAATTGTGAGGACCTCAAGATTAGGACAACTATTGAGAAAGAAAGTGATCCCGTAGAATTCCCTTCTATCCATGGATGTCTTCAGCGTCAGGCGGTTCACACACCCAAGAACAGGCTGCAACTTGAGTGGCTCCTCCCCAGTAGGAATTACCTTTACCACCAACACCCCCGGCCCCCCCAAAAAAAAAAAAAAGGCAGAAGAAGTTGAGTGGCTTCATATCTAAATATTGCACGAACAATGCACGATCAGGATATTAAACATGAAATTGCAATTACTCTTCGCAAGACCTGTGCATTATATTCTACACTCTACTAGATAGCCTCCAATGTACAAGCTTTTTGAGACCACATTGCACTGTATAATTTAAAAAAGTGCAGGGAATGTTGTATCATTCAATGACAAAAAAAAAAGTTTGTTATTCAATGATAATATGTCACCCTACTAAATTAGTACGACTTTTTGGTTTCAGATTTCAGCAATTCAAAGAAAATGTTAATGTTCTTCTAATTGCCAAAATTTATTTGTAGAGGTTGTGATTTCAACAAGTCCGGTTTTGGTCCTCGTACTTTCATACTATGTGATCAGGTATTTTCCAGGTACTATTCCCAGCCAGTCTTAGATGATCATATGATTTTTGTGTTGAAGGCCAGAATTCAAGCGACTTGTACAATGGGAATTGCCCAAAAGGAAATGGTTCAGTTTTTGGGGATTGCAAGAAAATCTATTCTGCATTGACTAACTTGCTCAGTGCTGGATCAGAGGAACACCCAGAATCTTCTTGTTTGGAGGTCATAAGGAAGAAGTACATGCAAAAAAGTTCTGATTTTGATGCAAGTAGGAGGCTTTTCAGTGACAAAATTACTACTCCAAAAAACTCGCGGTTATTAATGTCCCAAGCTGTTGCCAATTTTTATGTCCTTCGTATTTACTCTATATATACTTTTCTCTAGAGGTTTTTGTCAGGGGATATTCTTTAATGTTTTTCACCTCCACAGGAATCACTTGGCATGCCCATATATTGCACGATATTTCTTCTTCCTCTTTTTTTGTTCCCACCTCTACGGCAATGATCAGTTATAATAATAATATTGCACAAATATTGCACGTAAGTAGTATTCGGTTGCTAGGAAAGCGTAAATGACTCGTTTTAAAATGTAGTAGCAGTGAGAATCAAATGAAAATGCCTAGCAGGAAAAAAAAAAAAAACAAATGGAAACAAATCTGATGGAGAAATTTGATATGAATAGTTACCTGAAGCATATAACTGCAAATGGTCAGTGTCCTGACACAAGCAATTTCAGCTAGGAGCGCACAAAGAATGTCCCCATATTCACCATATTCCCCGTGGAGACCAAAATCAAGGTCCGCCTCCTCCATTGATCCCAGCCTTTCAAACTCAAATGTAGTCAGCACTCCAGAATACTTGAAGACTCGCAATTTCGGAGCATTAATCAGGATGTTTGGCATCCTCATGTTAGGTCCAGCTCCAGAACACTTCTCTAGGACCAAGGTCTTCAACCTCGGGCCAATAACCTCGAAGTAACCAGCATGAAAGCAATTCTTCGTACTCAGAGTCTCCAGTGCAGGACACTTTTCCATCAAGTTCTTGATAAAAGCAGAAGGCAGCCCAATCCATCCCAAATGAACACTCTTCAGAGCAGTGAAATTCGGGGATGCCTGCGAAATTCGTGGAGGATTGCAAGAAAACAGCCTCAAAGATTCTAGAGTACGTTTGTGTTGATCATCAATGTTGGGCAGTTCAAGAAAGGCCTGATGAGGTTGAATGATGTCTTCATCCCATTCTGGATCAGAAAAATCAAGATCAATAACTTTAACTCTACGATCAGTAGCAAAACCGACGAAATGCTCCATCTCTAGACGATGATCCTCGGGGTGAGAGAATGCCAACCCAAACTTAACTGGACCCTCAGAATCCCGATAGTTTCCAATCCATCCTGCTACAAAATCAAGAAAAGCCCTTCTCTTGTTTTGCCGGGCTTCCTGATCAGAATCCGCTGCTTCAGGAACGAAATCCCTGTCTTCAAACTCCAGGTTTCTTGTTCCCACGGGAATACGACGCCATCTTCTTGAAAGCACGGAAGTTCTTACCGCTTCCTTGAACGGCAAAAAAGAGACGATGATGAACAGGACACCGTCGGGCAAAGGGGATAATCTATCTTGGTTATCCATCGCCTCTTTAGAACGTTAAAAGGCTGAGACGGAAGGAAGAGACTATAAGGTGGTGCAAACTCGAAAGTTGGCGAGAAAATGATGGGGATGAAGAGGGCCGATGCATGTCGACAGTACATATAGGGCTGGTAGAGTCGTGAACAGTTACGCGGGAGTCCGTCGGAAATGGGGGAGCCAGTGAAAAGGTGTGTCCTCCCAAATTTGAGTAGGCGGCGATGTATCTTTAGGGGGTTAGGGAGGGGGAGAGTTGGGACGAAACGGAACGAAGCGAAGGGGTGGAAACGAATATAGAAATGGTAGTATAAAAAGACACAAAATGGATTGCATCCTTTTGGACAAGAGAGGCCAAATGCAGAACTGCACGAGTGCTCGCGCGTTTTTCTATTTTTGCAGTTTTGGTGAAATGAGAAGATTGATCTGGACTTATAAAATGAAAACCATAAATTTGGTCAGCCCTTGTATCGTGTATGTTGCGGGTGGAAATGGGGCCTCTCCTTAGTTATACTGTAGTTGTGTATAGCGATAGAATTTTGATATAAATTAATGCAGTTTTAGTATAAACCAACCAAAGCTGGCAATTAAACCTACACTACTGACTCGAGAACCTCAAAGGACCAGAGATTGATGAGCTAAGAGTCATATTATTGCATTGCTTATCTCTGTCAACTGGCAATTAATCCAATGATGCCTAGACTTGTACTATAAGGATCCTATGCTCCAATTCCAAGCTCTCGATCCATCCAAGGCAGCGTTTCAATGCAAGCGCTACGATCCTGTGCCATGCAACTTCAATTAATTGCATGGTCGCTGTGCACGGTAAAATCCATCGACGTCCGACCAGTTTTGACACAAAAACATCTCAAACTCGAGGACAATAGGGATTACCTGAGAGAAAAAATCTCTTGTCGTACCACTTTAAAGCTAATTAAAGTTCCTGGTGTTACTTGTTTAATGAAGCCAATAAATATTAATGACCGTCTGAAGCAACTTTTGGGCGCCTTCAATTCTCCTCATGCTAGCTGCAATTGCGTCTTATTTCAGTTAGATAGAACCTGCGTTGGATCCTATTAATTTTTCTTCGGATGCTACATTTTCTGTGTGGAACAAGAGACTAGAAAGAACCACGTATCTGTTAATCATGATATCACTACTGTTTATGCACGACAATAGCCGCACAAAAGATTTCTGTCATTATGGAGCAATTCTACTTTTTCCCATTTTTTAATAAGTTGGGTTGAAATTTTGCATAACATCATCGTTAGACAAGACAATGACCACAGTGAGCTTTTTGACGTGACAAAGCTATCCAGACAACCGCAGACTACCTGGAGACTGTAGAAATGTGCGTGCAGTGGACGTGGACTGAGTACAACATCTTAGACAGAGTATTAGCTTTCTCTTAATCATCTTACATAATAGACTCGCACTTCTAACTTAAGCAGCTGAGTCTATTTTGAGGGAGATAGCCCCACTTTTTATAAGTATTTCATCTTCGCTGGAGCAAAGGAATTTGAGGCATACAAGCAGGTGCAAGATTTTGTTTGTCCACCATATTAAGTCAATATTAATGGTTTCAAGGAACTTTGTTAGGAATGTATAAACCTGAAATTACTGTATTATTAACACCACACGGTAGTTTGCTCTATTTTAAGACTCTTTACGTCTGGGCACGATAAGTTATCCAGGTTTTTGGAGCTGGATCCTCGAAAGCTCATAATGGGACCCTGATCCTTTGTTTTCTTCCCCTCTTTCAAAATTTTTACATATATCACTAACCGCGTAGAACGTTTTTCCATGTAAAGACTAGTATGTAGTTTGCAAGATTAGCGATCTCATTGAAATTGTTTAAAAAAGAGTCATGCAATAGATAATTCTTCAATTGTTTTTTTTTTGGTGTAATTTTCAAGGCATATTCTTCTATTATTGCAAAAGTTAAATGATTTACATGTATTTTTGCATCTTTTTTTTTTTTTTTGCGGAGACGGCAACTATTATATAATCTAATCTATCCTACATTAGGGGGGGAGGGAGTGGACCTAAGGAGGTTCAGAGGTAACTCGGAGGGGGCTGAACCACCATCGCACTAGATAGGTGCACTGTACATCCGTTTGAATTTTTTTGAAGCCAAATCACTTAAACGTGGCATTTTTGGTGGGGGTGGGCTGGTGGTTACATGTATTCTTGCATTTGATTAAATAATTCTTGCAAAAGTTAAATAGTGTTTGTTGGAGGACCGTACCACCGGCACAACCAATTCTATTAGCCGATATCATTTATTGTTTTTATCCAAAAGAAAAAGGAAAATGTTATTTACACTCCATTTTTTGTTATTTGCACTCCTACTATTTATTTATTATATAGTCTAATAAATGAAACCTATATATTTAATGAATAACTTTTTAATATACTGCCGGCATATAATTTCTTTTTTACTAACAGATTTAAATCATCGTCACATAACATAAATTCAAATTTAAAATTCAAATCATACCTATATGACATACATTCATAATTACTAGTGTAAAAAAATCACTATATTATCAGTATATAAAAAAGTTAATTCATATTTAACAGATGTATTCTTTGCATTGGAACTTTCGGACGGATGTGCCATCAACATTTAGAAAAATACCAAGATGTCGAACAGCTATCATGCCACGATCGCAGTATTTATAACAGAAATCAAAACCATCCCAACTCTAAGACTCCATTTAGTCATTCTTTGCCATGTAAAGATTACCAAGAAGTCGTATACTTCAATAGTAGGATAGAAACGTTTTAACACTACTCAGGAACACCAATTCGTCCTCTATTCATTCCAACTTCTTCCAAATAGTTTATGAAAATAGATATGTCGCTTCAAAACCCATAGATCAACACACCAGTAATGCAAACACTCCCTCCTTCTCGAAGGAGAATGGATTGAATGATTCGGAGGATGGAAATACGTTCACTTGCACTAAAAAAGATGCAACCACCCTCGCAATTCTTTGGTGTACCAAATAATGGGTCTGTTTGGATTGTAAGTTATTTGGGATTATTTGGGATATTTTTACTGTAACACTTTTTGTGATGTGATGTATGTGAGATGAAAAGATATTGGGAAGATAAAAAGGTGTATTGAAAATTGTAAAGATGATGAGTGTGTTTGGATTGTAAGTTATTTGAAATATTTTTACTGTAGCACTTTTTGTGATGTGATGTATGTGAGATAAAAAGGTAATTGGAAAGATAAAAAGGTGTATTGGAAATTGTAATGGTGATGTCAGCAAATATATTTGGCCAAATAATTGGCTGTCCAAACACACTCGATGTAAGCAAATAAAATTGGGGAAATATGAAGCAATCCAAACAAACCCAATGAAAGAGCCTAGACCGGTGAAAAGAGAAGTCTGGGCCAGGGGGGGCCAAGGACCTTTTTTTTGGGGGTGGGGTTGTGGAAGGGGCAGTTAGCACGCAGCCATGCAGACCCTTCGTCCTCCTGAAGCTTAATTCACCTCAAGGGTGCAAGAAGCAGTTATGTGCCCGGAAAATATATTTATCAATCCAATTGCAGCTGCTAAACAAATTACAGCTCCTGATTAAGCACAAAGTATAAACCAACATCTGCAGAAGAAAGAGCAAAATTTAGCAGGCAACATTTGCAGCTCAAATTTACAGCAAGACGCCACTGAAAGCAGTTGGACATCCTTCCAGCAAGCCTCAGGCAACATATCTTAATTCTTCACAACCACACCAATAGGCCTCACAAGCCATGATCGAAGCCAATCAATTAGCATCAACCGGTTGAGTTCTCGTGCAGCAGGACATACTCGCGGCTGCCAAAACACACATTCAGGAATCAGGATCATTAAACAATATTCGTACTTAACTTCAAATGACAATACAGGCCAAAAGTGGAATATAGAGAGATTGTGGAGTGCATTGTCCGTCCCATAATAATGTACAGGCACATATCCTTGAGTAACACATATTGCACCAACTTTGATAATACCATTAATACATATGGTAAATGAAGCTAAAAGAGAACAAAACAAGAAACATTTAACAACTTGTAGTTTGCACCAGAAACGAGCTTCTGGGATCAGTATCCATGCCCAAAAATAACAAAAGAAAGTCACTTCACATTCCCATCAGCTAAGACCTACTTGCACCGTTCCTGCTGCTGAATGCTTCCACTTGCCCTTTTAAAGTTCAAAATGACATTCTTCTTTCATAGCACAAAAGTCCAACATATGGAAAATACATCCCAGGCAACTATTTGAGATGAAAAGGTCTAGGTAAAATTGCAAAACTGGATCCCTTATTTCCACATGATCATGGAGGTCAGCCAAGATCAAGTTATTCTAAATACATAGACTTCATACTCCCAAAAGCACAAGATAAACTTGCATCCTTATCCAACTTAAATTCTATAGTTTCTCCTTTTTGTTTTCTATTACAGGTTGATCTTTTGTCTACTCTTCTCAACTTCGATACACTGGTAACTAGAACGGAAAACCAACAAATAACAACACCAGCTGGGAAATTAGCACCCTCAAAATATTAAGCAAGCAAACAACTTTTGGAATCCAGACAAAGTGTCTGTAGCTCATGATAGACACCTGTTTTGATCACATTCTACAGTCCAGTATGCGGTTTAAAAATCAATGGATGCAACTAACAAATAAATGGATGCATCACAAAACATAAATATACATGCAGAAGTAAAGATAACAATAACATAGAGCATGACTGTGATACTGTAGGCAGACTTTCAATTTCAAAGGAAACCAAAAAAGATAACTTGAATATGCAGCCTACCTACTATTACCAAACTTAATCGTATCTTTTTCAAAAAGTTCATAATATTTCTGAGCTTCAATTCGATCATCCTGCAAATTAAAAACCAAATGTAAAAACATAATTTGGCAACACAAATCAAATGTAGATGCTTCCCATACAAGAGAAAAGGCAAATTACATAAAGACAACTAATATAACTAACAAAGTGCTTACATTGATAAAAGTTCCATTGGTGCTCCCAAGATCCATTATATAAGGCCTAGATTATACAAGACAGGGGCAAAACATATCAGTCCTATAAGGGCATATCATTGCCATCTAAGGGAAGGTAAAAAATCTAAAGCTACACATTAGTCTTACTTTACTATCTTCGATAATGTACCATCAGGTTTCTCCTTCTCAACTTGCCTGCAAGTAAAGCAAAAAAAGGGCAATAATTAAAAGGATATTCTAAAATAATAACAAGCACATATACTAGAAAACCATGTTACCAGCACTCATCCATGAGAACTAGCCTTGGATAATACCTATATTGAAGAACAGCGTGCTGTTTGCTGCAAGATGGGTGGTCTGTAGGGACGTCAGCAACCCTCCTTTCTCTCCCAAAAAGATAACAGCTTTGACGGTGTACGTAGAGGGGTTCTGCTCAACAAGTACATAAGACAAGATAGCAAAATATGATCAGAATTCTTTAAAAGAACTACAGAAATACAAGCAAGAGCCCCACAAAAATGCTAAAATGAATTGCTACCAATCCACTCTAACCACCATTATTTTGTGACTCTGTACCATATCCACACATTCTAACATCCTTTTCAAACTCATAAATGAATGAAATTGGTTCCCTTCACCCACTTTCAACTACAGAAAACTATAAAAAAATACCCCCAGAAAAAACCAACCTCAAGAATTACCAATAACAATGGTGATCAAAATGACAAAATGGTTATGAAATTACCATTCAATGGTTCACCACCCTTGAAAACATACAATCGCCACCTTATATCTGGCTTTCTTGCATCTGGTGGCTCAGTGAACAGCAGTGTTACACCTAACATGAGGTAGCACTCAGTAAGGAAAGGAGGAAAGTAAAGGAAGAAGGAAAAAGGTAATCACAATCTAACATAACCAGATTCTTAGTCACAAAACACTTCACCACCTTTCCCGGAAGAAAGCAAACCTGCCCTCTTTCCCCGATTCAGAGAGCAAATCCTAGTGTGTGTAGGATGTTTAGCATAATGAAAGCCAATTTATTTGCTTTCTCAAGTAAAACATATGCAAGCTTTGTAGGTTTTTTTTTTGGTTTTTTTTTTTTTTTTTTGTTTGGGGGGGTGGGGTTTGTTAAAGAAGGAAACAAAAAAAGAAACAGAACATGGTTTTGCCAGAATAAGATGATGAATCTATTTATCACCTCTATATCGGTTAGTCTCCGCAGCAAGCTTCCCAGACAACTCAAATGAAGGTTTTTCCTGCCAAAATGAATTGCCTGCTTAATTGCTGGCAGATTGTATATAAGCATTACAACGTTCATATGAAAAATCATTCTTACAAATAATACTAAGAACTGAGGGCTGTGGGATGAAGGAAAGCTCATATAGTTTAGACATATACAAAATGAAAAAAGAGGATATATTCTTTTAATGCAAAGAAGCGAAGATGACAAAAGGCAGTAAAACATCAAGCGAGGTTTGCTATCAATTAGTCAAAGAACTTCAAGTTGAGGCCAATACTACCTTTTCTTTTGATTCCAAAGCTGATTCAGTGGCTTTCATTTTAGCTACTGAATCATTTTCTCCATTCCTGCTCAAGTTGAGCGTAATGAACTACGTCAGGATAATATGAACTTGAAAGCCAGAAAATGCAGAAATATTGTACATACATAGCACCACCACTTAATATCTTAATAAGACTTTCAGAAATATGAATTAAAAGCTCAGACAACAGAATGAAGTTCAATTGAAGAGCTCACCGATGATCAGACCCCCTTGAATTTGTTTCCTGAAATGTAAAAGTATAAGCATATTAACATACATCTCTTTCTGAAAATGCAACTTAAGGAATACAAAGCAGGGCTGAAATAATGTTAAAACCTAAACTTTCTCCCATATTCTGCATTTAGCAAGAAAACAGAGACTTGCACAGTAATGATCAGGCAAATAAACCAATAATTCCTTTTTACCAAGAAATATCAGCTCAAATGCTTAATAATATCAAAACGCTCAAAGTTCAAGAAATGCAACAATCTCCACAATGAAATTAAAGGTTTGCTATTCACAAACACCCCTCCATATCCGAAGCAATTTTACAGCATAAATTCTATTTTTCTTTTTTATAAAATATCCCTTCAAGCTGTGTATGTTCATAAGCATTCATTTGTAATCCCTTCAAGCGGTCTACAAAAGCGATATCTCATCCAACTTGCTTATAATCCAAGCCCTAAGATACTTCTACCCTTGCAAATACATTTCCTAGTCAACTGTAGCATAATGCCTAAATATGAGAGGATTGAAAACATATCTAACCAATAAATGAGCTGATGGAACAGAAAGCCTAAAGAATCGGCAACATAAACTACAGAGAACTGCCTATAAAGTAAAGATTTTTAAACCTACTGATATACGTGGCAAAAAATTATCACTCACATTTATTGCAAAAAAGAAAATTGATGCATTAATGCCCTGTGTAGACGAGTAAAGTACAATCTTTCAGTTAATCTGTATGGGCAAAAGTGTGCCAATAATTCTTTATTTTAAGAAGAAAACTTATGCTTCTAGAACATGGGTAAAAAATCAAATGCCTAAGTAGAGGTTCTGATAACAGTTATGTCTGATCATTTTCTTCAATCTTCCAGTCCTCCCAAAAATCTTTTCCATGTTGGAGGCAGTAGGGAGGCTGATAAGACACCAGGAATCTTGACTTCATGACATTATTGTTGGAAAACAGGTAAAGAAAAATTAATTCCATATATTTATACAGATCAGAAAGTTATTGCACCTTAAATTTGTGAAAAAAAGGGATTATCATACTATCATTAGTTACAAATCATAAAAATAGCAATGGACATGGATATCACCAGACACCTCATCACGTGCCCTCTTATCAGCAGCATGAGGAGATCTAGATCTGTGCCGACTCCTGTGGCGATAATTAGGTGGAGACACCGAGTGATCATGTTTCGATCTAGATGATACATTATCAACTCCATCCCTCCCAGACCGTCTCTCTCTTCTCTCATTTGCCACTTCTTTCTCTGAATCCCTTTCTCTATTAGAAGCTCTATCCCCTCGCTTACCATGAGTTCTCTGATTTTCTCTCTCACTTCCCTTCTCAGCCTCTCTTTCAGCTTGAGCTCTCTTTAACCTTTTGGTCCTTGGGGAGGGTGAACGACTATCAGGCGACTTTGAATTTGATCGCTTGGGCGACCTGGTGCGATTTGAGGGCCTTTCTCTGATTGGAGAGGCTGAAGAAGGAGATATTGATCTTCTCCTTGGCGGGGAGTTTTTACGAATTGAAGGTTTCTCTCTCACAGGTGAACGAGACTCTGGCGACCTTGACCTGTCACGCCTTGGAGACCTGTTACGATTTGAAGTTTTCTCGGTCACTGTTGAGTTTGTGGAGCGAGAACTCCTGTGTCGAGGCGGAGACCTTTCTCTCCGCGAAGGACTCCTTCTACGTGGAGACCCACGAACCTTAGGAGGAGATTCTGAATGCCGACGCCCCATGAAAGCTTTCTGCTCTGCTCATGCACTTATCTGGTTGAAAGCGTGCAAGTTAGGAAATAAAGCTCACTACGACAGGTTTCTTTCAATGATTTCTCAAAAAATTAGCTCCTTTCTAGTAACCCTATTTCCTGTTATAGCCATCTGAGCCTGAAAACCAAATACTGTTTCCAATTTCTCATTCAAGCACATAACACCTCATTCACCAGCTAATGATTAACTTAGCAGCCTAAAACTTCAAGCTTTCTTCTCATAAATTTATTGCAAGTTCTTAAAACATAGACTTCTTTAGCTGAAGGGTCAAGCCTGGTCTTCAATTTGTTCCAGCACTTAATAATCAAACAGACATTTCGTCGAACAGATAAACTAACCAACCTTCCCCGACCACTCCCACCCCGCCAAAACCCCCCTTCCAAAAAATAAAATCCATAATGTATACCCAAAAACTGTATGACGAGTATATAATAAAGACATTTCACAACCAATCATGCTGGAAAAAACTGCATTTAGAAAAACTGTAAATTAACCCCCAAAAAAAATGTTCGACAATAAATCTTCTAACAAAAACTAAGCACTACAACAATGGGACCCAAGCGTGTTTAGTTAAACTTTTTTGAAACAAAACAAGGATCTAGAGGGAAGTTGGAGAATAACAGAGCAAGAACTTACAGTTTAGGGTTGAAGAGGAGGGGTTGTCTGCAGCAGAGCCCAGTGAAGAAGAAGATGAAGATAGAGCAAGACCAATGCTTAGGGGACCTCTGTGATGATTTGTTCTGTAGCTCTAAACTTTGCAGCGTCTGTTGATGTTTGGGCCAGATTCTCTCTTGTCTCAGGCTGGAGGCCCATCTAGAAAGGGTTTGGGCCCATGGCCAAAAGGTTTGTCATTGGCAACCACCTCCTGTCATGGGTTCGCGGGTTTTTTTCAAGCCCGGATATTGTAGATATCGGACGATTAATTATTATTCAGAACTCGAACACAACTGGGAAAGATCTCAAATAGTAATTCATATTTGTCATTTTAACCCATTTGATAAATAGGGCAATCCCTGCTATTTTGTATTTGGTAGTGTCAATGCAATAAAAGAAAAATTTTAAACAATGATTCCAAGTTCATATGGATCATGTTAACCTAATTAATAAATAGGCATATCCTTGTTAGTATGTTTTTTATGTTATTAATTATGATTTGTATTGAAAAAACCATTTAATCAGCAAGTAGATTTGCATCCAAATTGATGGTAGATACAAGCCAAAATTTTCAAAAAAATTTATGGAGTAGTCACAACACTAAGCATGGCATAATAAATAAATAAATTATATTACTTTTTTTTTTGATATGATGGAGGGGGTATTCGAGTCATCGGATAAATCGGACCTGACTAATTCCCTACCGGCCTGGGAGGAGAGGCTCTATCCTCTCGAACACGATAATCATGGGACTTGAACCCTGACGAGCACTGGACAACAGCTTCTTAGGAGACGTGGTGTGACCAATCGAGATGTCCATGAGAAGTAATTAATTATACCACTTGTTAAATCATAATTGACATGAATCTACCTGTTATTTCAGCCTGTTGATTGACGTTGATTCGAGTTGAATCGAGTCGAGAAAGCATCTGGTTATGATTTTGACACGAAGCGGTGCGCCATACATCCAGATACATATACTTACGTTAGGTTGGAATCTATCCGAATCCTAGACATGGATGGATATGGGTTCAAAGGGGGCGTTTTAATGTGCCGGCATCTTTCCAAGCAATCCTGTAGTATGAACCCAACCAAGGGCACTGCACACCTCTTATTTTTGACATAACAAGTACTTGTGACCTAGCTGGCGGCTATTTGTTGGTGGGTGAATCCATTTTTTGTCTAGGTCCGGGTCGTATTCCCACCATTGTTTGCTTACGTAAGGAATTGCGCCTTCTGTTTATGGAAACTACTAATAATTGCTCCCCATGTAGGAGTGGTATTTAACCACTGAGCCCTCTCGTGGCAGGGTGGGAGGTCAGGGTTCAATTCTTATCTCTCACCAAATTATCTGTTATTTATGAGCAACTCGATTGGTCTCAGCAAGTCCTTTTAGGAGCTGGCATTTAGTGCTCGGGTCTGAGTCCTGTAATTATCGTGTTTGGGAGATGGGATTTCTCGTCCCGGATCGAAGTGAAATTAGTCGGACCCTGTAAAAATTAACCCGGCATGCCCCGTCAGGAAAAAAAAAATTGTAGGCCTGGTATTTACCAAACTACAGTCCTTTTTAACAGCTAGGCGCTGACTACAAAATGCTCATCCCGTCCCTTCAAACGAATGTGCCTCCTATTTCCTGACTAAAATGGCCGCCTTTTCCACCGCTTCCGTCACCCCAGAAACCGCCGCCACTCCTCTATCGCTTCCCAAGCCCTACCGCCCCTCATCCGCCGCTTTTCTACGATCGCTTCCCCGCAAATTCAACCGTTCTCCGAAGACCACCTCCCCTTCTGTTTTCTGCACCCTCACCAAGCAACCCATGACGTCTACGGAGGAAGAAGTGATTCTGCAACGCCCCGATTCCTTTGGCCGCTTTGGCAAATTTGGTGGCAAATATGTGCCTGAAACCCTAATGTATGCCCTTTCTGAGCTCGAGGATGCCTTCAAATCCCTCTCCGCCGATAATGAATTCCAGGTTTCTCCGAGTTCATCAGTTTGTATTTCCGTAAATTTGAGGCTTTTTTTTGCTTTGTGCTGATTATAGTTTCTAAGTTTTGCTAATTAATGTTTTTACTTAATTTAGTAATTGAATCCGGCTCTGGCTTTGCAGATTTTATGTGCCATTTCCATCATTTGTTTGAAAGATTGATTTTTTAAAAAAATAATTATTATCATCATTTGTTTGAAATATTGCTAATTGTTGTATTGAGAATGATGGAAAAGCTAATGACTTTACGGCAAAGTTTTTTTTTTTTTCCAACTTGAAGAGAGGTCAATTTTTTCTTTCCATAACACACAAACAGATTTATCATTTTCACGTACCGTTTTTTGTGTGAGTTGTCCGGAATTGGTTATTTTGTGGATCGACTTAAAAGATGCCTAATTGGAGTCAATGCTTAGGAAATTAGTGTAGCTTTCAGTGATTGTTTAATAGAACAAGGTTTATACTGACAAAATCTACTGATTGCAGAACGAGCTGGATGGAATCTTGAGAGACTATGTTGGACGGGAGACCCCTCTTTATTTTGCAGAACGGCTTACTGAGCACTATAGACGCCCCAGTGGTGAAGGGCCACATATTTATCTTAAAAGGGAAGACCTTAATCACACAGGAGCACACAAAATTAACAATGCGATTGGCCAAGCTTTACTTGCTAAACGGTTGGGCAAGAAAAGGATCATTGCTGAAACTGGAGCTGGTCAACATGGTGTGGCCACTGCTACTGTTTGTGCTCGGTTTGGTTTGGAGTGTGTCATTTACATGGGTGCTCAAGATATGGAGAGACAAGCTCTCAATGTCTTCAGGATGCGGTTGCTCGGAGCTGAGGTGTGTATCTTTGTTTTTAATTGCTTCAAAAAAATTTTTTTTTTTCAAAATCCAGCCTGCATTTTGATTACAGATTGAAGCTGCTATCTTGCATTCTCAGCTTTTGGTTTTAATACGGGAAAGCATTGCTCTTGTTATAATACTGGAGCTCTGTCCAATTGTTCGTGGTCACTGTTTCTTGTGGCGAAACTGAAACTTCTTTCCATCAGTCTTCATGTTTTGAGCTTTCTTGTGTCTTTGTTGTTGGTCTTTTTGTCCGATTTGCTTACAACAATCTCATTTCCTGCCTAGTATTAGAGCCTCTTTTTTTTTGGGCAGCTTTAGAGATCACAATTTAGGTTTGCCTCTTATTTTGTTGTTTACTGGTTGTGTACTTTTAGTAGGCATTTTTGAGAATTATTCATATTGTCATGCATAATTGAACTTGTTCGTTGACAATCTGTATCCTACCTTTCTCTTATCTGTGGATTTCACATTGTTCTCATCTGTTATGATAATGATGAAAACAATATGGTTGTGAAGCATACCATTTTGACACAGAAGATTACTTTTCTGGATAGAAAAGAGTAAGAGTTTTAGCTTGATTGTAAAGAATCATGATTAAAAGACTGGTCGATGTTCATTGGTGATAGGCACAGTAAATGATTTTGATTAAAGTTTGAACAACTGTGGAGTTACCCATAATGAAAACTCTTTAGCTCGTTTTTTTGGCTTGGAGACTATAGCATTGCTTGATTTTATTGAATTTGAACAAGGCACACTATTGCCACAATGTCTCTGGTAATGCCACTTCTGACTTCCAAATTTTGGAACTGCAGGTTAGGCCAGTTCATTCTGGCACTGCCACGCTGAAAGATGCTACTTCAGAAGCTATAAGGGATTGGGTGACTAATGTGGAATCAACTCATTACATCCTGGGTTCCGTTGCAGGGCCACATCCATATCCAATGATGGTGAGAGAGTTTCATGCAGTGATTGGTAAAGAAACCAGGAAGCAGGCATTGGAGAAATGGGGTGGGAAACCAGATGTGCTTGTTGCATGCGTTGGTGGAGGTTCAAATGCCATGGGCCTCTTTGATGACTTTTTCGATGACAAAGATGTTAGGTTAATTGGCGTGGAGGCTGCTGGTTTTGGAATAGAAAGTGGTAAACATGCTGCCACTTTAACCAAGGGTGAGGTGGGAGTGTTGCATGGAGCCATGAGCTATTTGTTGCAGGATGAAGATGGGCAGATAATTGAGCCTCATTCGATTAGTGCTGGGTAAAAGTGTCAACTTTATCCTTGCATATTTTCCTTTGATAGAAAACGTTTTTTGGGGACAAATCCTGACTACAATTTTCTCTCATCTCAAATAGCCTGGATTATCCTGGAGTTGGACCTGAACACAGCTTTTTGAAGGACATAGGACGTGCTGAATATTTCAGCGTTACTGATGAGGAGGCGTTGGAAGGTATGGAAAAATAATGTTGACTCCCTATGAACCTTTTTTTTTTGGAACATTGGCTTGAAAAATTATTATTATTTTTTATTTTTAAAAGGAAAAATAGCCTAGGTGAGTGGCTTTTTAATGCCTTGTGATGGTTCTACAGTCGCTAAAAGGATATTTTGTTCTGATGGTTTTATATCCTGGTATCTTTCTGTTCTATTTATACCTTGTAGTATTTGTCCTTGACACGTTCCCTTCCAATGTTTATGCAGCTTTTAAGAGACTATCGCGGTTGGAGGGCATCATCCCTGCACTTGAGACATCTCATGCTGTGGCCTATTTAGAGAAATTGTGCCCAACTCTTCCTGATGGAGCTAAGGTTGTACTTAACTGCAGTGGCAGAGGAGATAAGGATGT
Source organism: Coffea arabica (assembly GCF_036785885.1). Classification (NCBI taxonomy): domain Eukaryota; kingdom Viridiplantae; phylum Streptophyta; class Magnoliopsida; order Gentianales; family Rubiaceae; genus Coffea; species Coffea arabica. The sequence goes on along the minus strand of NC_092319.1, from coordinate 47,639,553 downwards.
TCAGACAGCCATTAAACATCTAAGGCTCTGAAGAAAAACTTTGATTGAAAAATAGATGTGCCATCAGTGGTAGTGTTGAGCAATTAGTTCAACTTCCAAGGGAACATTCTTTTTGTTCTATGGATGAGTGGTTGTACCTTGAGCAGAACTTTTTTGTTATTATACATCAGAAACTTGTTCTGGAGATGTTGTTGTAGATTTTGTACCGTTATTGACTGATACATTCATAATGCAATAAAGTTTCTTGAGAAATATATAATTCACTTTCAATAGATTTTGGTCTTTCAAATTGATAGGACTTTTTCTTAAATGCACTGTGTATGAGCGCATAAAGAGACTTGGGCTTTAAGTGCTTATATGAGCTTACCTCTGATTATATGGCGGAAACAAAAAATTAAATACACGAGAAACTAGAACTGCTGGATTAATCGCCAAAAGGTCATTACTGGAAGCTGAAGGAACTTGGTCCGCTGGATAACGGCTGTGATATCAGAAAACGTTGAATCGCAGCCGCGAATGTTTTATCACCAACATAAGGTTCAAAATTCGAAGTCCCAAGTCCGTCCAAGAGCAGCTGATGCCAAAATCCTTGTATAAAACTGACAAATCTTGTTCACAGAAAGAGGATAACTAAAAATCTGAAATGAAACTCTACACAACAAACATAGGCACCGCCAACCAAACAACCAACCAACTCCGGCCCTTTCAGTTCTCATTGCTGAATTGGAACCACCCCGAATCGATTTATTATGAGAAAAAAAGAACCTCCATGGCCCGGCATCTCTGTTAGCTTTCGTCCATACCATGGAGAATCTTGCATATGATTTTGTCTGCATTCCATCGGTGGCCTTCATCAACAAAGGAATCAAGCTCGTAACGTTTCTTCTGATTGGAAAAAGAGCATGACCGTCTGTAGATACCATGCCAGCGGAAAGGTACAGATTTTAAGTATAAACTTGATCAAGAAAACTAATCAGGATTAAACCTTTTGTACAATCATTTTTTAATTGAACCTTTGGTCTTCCATTCATTACACTTGATCAAATTATTAAGGATTGTTTTTTGATCCAAATCTCAGCACAGCGTACTTAGAAACACATAGATCCACCTTAGCTACAGGTAAAAAGAAGTTGAAGGACATCTGTACCTTGGACTAGACCTAGTTAAGCTCGCCTGAGACCTAACAATTCTCGGCCTCACTCACCGCTAATGCCAACTTTTACCCCAGGTTCCGTGCCCTTGTGGTGTCCTGTGTTCATCGAGCCTTTGTTTTAAACTTAATGGCACAAGCACAACCTAGTTAGCCATAGGTTACGAGCCTACAAGATTTTCTTGCCACAGTTTTGTTGACAAACCATCCAAGACTTGTATTTTGGGTTGAAGATGATAATCAATGTAAAAACTTCGGGCTTTGTAAAACATACAAGGAGCAACTTGCCTCGAGTACTCTGGAAGCAGAGGGCAAAATCTTTTTTCAAATGAAAATAACTTGACATTAAGCAAATGGAGACACCCAAGAGTGCTCTTTGCTTTTAAAGGAAACAATGACCATGGCACATCGAGCAGACAAAAACATGCCACCAATATTTTTGCACCTATCTTTCTGAGTCATGCCCAACACCAAATGAGAGCCAAAAGAAGCAGCACATCCAAAATTTTGGTGATTTTGACTAATTAAGTTGATAGGCAACAAATCAAAGCATAGTTCCCCTCTGAATCATAAATTCCAAAGAGCTATAGACAACCATTGTCAATACTAGTACTATGAATACAAACTAGGTCCGGTTTTAATGGCTGAAATGGACTGCATATGATCCAAATCATCAACATTTTCGTCCCTTAAATGGGCACAGTTGTTGCCACTATTTATTCGTGCTGTTCTTGATTCTCCCCCTCAACATGCAACATAACAGGGATTACCTGCCTAATTAACCTGTATAAGATTTTAATGTATCTTAGTTCACAATTATTGTTATCTACATGTAAAGCTACTGGCTCATCTGATTGTTCTCATTCTTCATGGAACTCAATAAGAAAGCCATATCAACACCTTAAGAAGAACAAAACTTGAAATCACCACCACTGTAAGTTAAGCTGCCTGGTTGGACTCAAAAGTTGCTCCTCATTGCTTTGCCTGTCAGACGTGAAAACAAGTCTGTAAGGAATAGAACAAAGAATACTGCAGCAGGCAGCAGGGGTATAAAAACAGTACAACATACTAAACAGCACACTTGTGACAGGAAGTAGAAGCAATCATTCTAAGAAGCAGTTCTTTCTCTGCCCATCTTATCATTTCTAAGGTTTATCAGCAAAATGGGTGCTAAGTCTATTAATTGCTACACAATATCAAGATAATTACTGATAGCCAACAGACTGATAAAAAGTTCAGCTGTTGTTAAAAGTCGCTCAATACAGGCAGTTGTTCAAAGCAAACATCAGCATCACTTCAAATAAAGAAAGAATAGACTGTTTTAGTTGAAAGAAGCAAAAACTATGTTTGGCACTGCCAGTAACTACACTAAACAAGAAACAACAAATAGTTGTTTCTGACATGCACAAGTATTAGTGAAATGATGGTAATTCTACTACTTCAAACACGAACATAGCTACAAACTTTTCTTTCATCATCCCGGCAATGCAACCACCAATATCAGGAGCATGGACGCAAAATTTATGTCAACTATTCTTGCAACGAAACACGGTTAACCATGACTTTCATGTGTGCTAAAAAGTAAGAAACTATACCCAGACAAAGAAATAAAAGTAAAGCATGTAAAACAGAGGGGAAAAAGAAAAGAACAAAAGAGCACAATGAGGAAAAACAAAGAAGCATACAACCATGATATTTTAAATCAACCAGGATAGTAATTACCCTGGTGTTTTGGAATTTCTTTCTCCTCTCTTCTCTTGATTTATTTACTTGAGTGTTATATTGAACTCTTAGTCCTAGAAGCATCCCCAGAACAATCATGCTCTCAGTTGCCAGTACTTGCATCCTTCTCAAGATTATTGATATTTCTTAAACTTAACAACTCAAGAACATGCCTTTTTTACAAGGTATCGAAACAAAATTCCATAAATCTCAAGAGGCCAAGTGCAATTTATTACAAGAAAGTTTGACCTACGCATATGGACAACACAAAAGTCATCCAGAAACACACCCTGAAGTCAGCTACTTGATAGAGATATCAAGTAAATGAAAACTACCATTTGGTGACACACAAGCAAAAATCAAATCATTACCTGTGAATACAAGAAGGTTCCAAGGATGGCGATGGCAGCTCCAAGAGCATTGACAGGCTGGACAGGCGTATGGAAGATAATGATGGATGACACTATAACAGATATACGTTTCATAGTGTTTCCAACGCTAAATGTCAAAGGAGAGATCTCATCCAGTGACATGTAAGACACCTGATTATAGAGGTGATAGAATACACTCTGAGCCGCCATCCACCTATAGAACAAGTAACCACAGAACATCAGTGAAAGGAACCCATGAAAAAACATATAATCACGCCTACAAAAGACCAAAAGATGCAAAGTTTCCCTTGAAATGGATCCAAACTGTTGCTAATATCTTTTTGTCTTTAGAAAAATGACAGGGTAACAATGAAGGTGAGAAAGGGAGGAAAGATCACAAAAAATAAAATAAACAAAGACCACAAAGGCAATTATACAGGCACTCAAACCTTCATGTGAACCCTAGAGATGAAATCATCAAGTATGGTACCTGACAGCATAACTTGCAGTATGGCTCTTAAGGCACAAATACATGAGAGGCAAAAAATTCAACACTAGATGTTAGATGACAAAGTAAAATAATGCCATCCATGTTATGGTTCCTACATCATGATATATTATCTAGTGCAATTCATCATCTAAGGAAACAGATAGATACAATAAAGCATCCATCCACATCAACACATTCTCCAAGTATTTCAAGGCTCCTCATAGGAACAAGTTTTCAAAACGTAAGTATTTAAACAGTATTTTTTTCCGATAGTCCCCTCGATTAACTCAGGTACAGAACAAAGTATGAAATATTAGGTAAATTCATGTTAAAAATCATTGCAGTTCAACTACAGGTTGTACATTGGAGTACACTGTAATTCAATAAGCCACGTCCTCACATACAATGTGTGCAGAAACACCAGAATTGGTATGTTTCACGTGATTACCAAATCAACTGGGGTCCGATTTCAGAGACGGCCTTTTGCCATCCAAGTGCCCACACTTGTGGTCCCTCCACAGCAATAGCAAATGGTGTGAGAATTAAGAGAGACATCATAGACAAGCAAGCATAGTAGTTCATTCCGCTAACAGACTTCCCTTTCATGCCCCTCTTGGAAAATATGTTCCGGAAAACAAAAGCGAGGTTCGATATCATGGCCCCCATAAAACCTGAAGACATAAGCCAACAACAGCACTAAAGCATCAGGAAAAGTAAAATCATACAGGTAGTTGATATTAACTAAAACATAATACCCCACCACCTGCTTAGCGGTTAAAAATAATATTAAGTTCCTTGTGACCTTTATCTAATTGAAGAAGAGAACTGTAACTACTCGAAGAAATTATAGGATTATGAAACTGGCTACCAAACCTTTGCTAATGAAATACATAATAGCAGTGATTAATTTGCAAGAGACATTGCTACTACACTGAACTATTATTCATCCTTTTTTTTCCTGGAAAATAAACAGCAGCAAAAGTAATCTGATTGTCAACATAGTCCTCGTAAACGGTTATCAGTAAATATTTTACTAAATTTTAGGATAAAATAAGTGTAGCTTCCTTGAACTAGCAATCTATAAAAAATAAAAAAAAATAAAAGCAACAACAAATGAGGAAACAGAAAAAACAAAGAACAACAAAAGAAAAAGAAACTCTAACAACATCTAACAATAGCAAGAAACCACTTACCAACCATGTTGAAGTTCAGCTCAGTAACAGCAGCCAGTGCGCAACCACCAATAATTGGGATCAATGACAAGTAAACTGGCACCGGAAATGTCTCCCCCAACAGGAACCTTGAGACCAGGACACTGAACGCAGGTTCACCACTCTTGATTATATGAGTAAATGAAACTGCTACCTTTGACATACTCACAGTCGCTGCCACATGCCCGATCGTATGAGCAACAGCAACCTAAAGACATAAAACACAAACCATCACCAAACCAAAACAAGCCAGGCATAAACATATTTAAAAAAAAAAAAAAAAAAACCAAGATCACCCACCCCCAAGATAAAGCGAACTCGTATTACCTAATTAGCCTTTTAAATCCTAATTTACCATTCCTACGCAAGATGCAGACAACATTTTCCAACAAATGAAGCAATCCAGACCAGAAAACCACTATTCAACCAATCCCAGATCATAAAACAAAAGAGTAATGAAGAACGGAACGACCAATATAATAAAAGTAAGAGGAATAGAGTACATAAAACCCTAAATTGGTTTCTTACTGGGAAAAGGGCTTTCCAGAAGTCGAGATCGGTCTTTGGAGTCTCAGCAATCCTTAAAGCCCAAGAAATGAGCATGATCAGAGAGCCAGCAGCCAATGAAAGCGTTGAGGTCAACCAAGGAAAGGGATAAGCATTCAAAACCTTCTTGTTATATATATTGAAAATCACATTCAAAGTCCACCATGTAGCAAAGTAAACCCCAATTTTCACCCTCCTCGCTGCCTCAGATCGCGCTTGCGAGTCATCAATTGGGATTGATTTATCAGCCTCATAAGCCCTACATATAATCAAGTCACGCTTTTGCGGAACATGATCATTATCGCCAGCGTCACCAGTTGAAGAAGATCTTTTCAGGGTCCCTAAAGGAGAAAAAGATTCAACTTTGGAAACAAAAAGGGGCTTTGACAGTGAAACAACAGAGCTACTCCAACGAGTATTAAGTGCAGGAAGCGGCGGAAGAACCGAGAACCGCCTTGACGGTACAGAAGACTGTGGCCGGAAAGCATCGGACCCATGGAAATGTACTACTGGCTGCTTCAATGAAGACATCATGCTTGTACAGAGACACTAACTTCTTTCACTATTCAGGCGAAAATCACGGTGGGTTTTGACCAAAAAGTTGACAAATCTCAGAAATGAAAGATCCCGAGTTGACAACTTCAAAGAAAGGGCCGAAAGATCGGAGCTTGGACCTCCGTATATGGCAAAGAGAAGCCAGCAAGAGGCGAGCTGTCCCCGGCTGTGACTCGTGTGTAAGAAAAGCCTACACAACTTACCTGTGCAAATAGAGTTGTCTTGTAGATGGACTTCTGCACCGAACAGGTTTTCTAGCAAGTACAATACGGCATCGGTATAACAACTACCCCAAGTTCAAGACTTATTATTATTATTATATAAAGTATAGTATATATATAAAAAGTAGTAGTATTTGGGATTTGATTTGTTTCTGTGCATTTTTACCAACGTTGTGCGCTTGGAAATCCCAGTGCAGTTAAGTGTACAGTACCAATGTGAACAAATAACTCATGTGAAAAAGACTCCTCCTTCATCATCATCAGATAAAGAACGGGGGAACGTCGAGGGTATTTGGAGGCTGGCTAAAACAAGGGGAAAATGCAGTTTTAGTCCCTAACGTTTGGTATTTGTATAATTTTAGTCATCAAAGTTTTGACAATAATTAATTTAATTCCCAATTATTAGCATGCATGCACCTTTTAGTCCTTAAAATTTAGGTAAGATCAAATTTTGGAACGTTGGTCAATTATCCTGAATTTGTTCCAAATAGGTAAAATTGGGGATCGGATTTATTTTTGCCGAAATTTTGAGGATTAAAATTGAACCACATACCAGACATTGCAGAGTAAACGTATTTTTGCCGAAACTTTAAGAATTAAAATTGCACCATATATCAAACACTGGGGACTACATTTATTTTGCTAAAACTTCAGAGACCAAAATTGCTGCCTTGTTCGGAAAGGCAATTTCCATCAAAAAAATCTTTACATTTTCCGCGAACACATTTATTGATTATATTTTTTAATCTCACATGTATCAAAACGCTACAGTAAATTTTTTTTAACAAAAGCTCTAGAAAATTGCAATCCAAACACACCAAGTGACTAAAAAGTCAAGTAGCTTTCACTAGAAAGGGCTGGGTTAACAAGGATGCTCCTCAACTACACCGACCGCCGTCCTTAGAGAATGACGGCAAGCCAGCCAAAGTTTTCTGTTTTGCTACGTTTGTTTTGTTGATTCTGTTGGTCCAGCGACGTTTTGATTGGGTTTATATTCATTTTTGAACTATTCCAAACTGTGCAGCCTGTCCTAAGAACACGAGAACAAATTTTCAAGAAATAATTCGTTTTTTTTTTTTTTTGGGTACGAAAGATAGTAGTAATATTAAATAAATAAGTCTAACCCGAGTTTACAAAACCAGGTAAGCAAAAGCTCCTACAATCATCTCAAAGAAGTTTAGAAATGGCCGCAGGCCTACAAGGAATATACCAAAAAAAAAAAAAAAAAAAGCCTTCTTCTTGCTGCTGCGACTCCCATCCTCGCCAGAAGAAGATCCGCACATCTGTCTCGCTTCTGCACGTCGAGAACGGGGGACGACCGGAAACATGATGATCCTTCCTTATCACTACTATCATTTCATATTCTTTTGGCCAGCTAACTAGTTTGGTCGTCGGATTCAGTTAGGTTGCAGGGACTATTAGGCACATCCTGTCATGGTAATTAAGGCAAAGAAAAGGAAACGACCAAAGCGAGCTTAAATGGTCCCCCCTCGATCTATTATCTTTTCTTTTTCATTTTTTTTTATTACGGCAACGACAACATATGATACGATATGATGATGATGATGATGATGATGATGGAGTAGTATATAAGCTGGCGTATGTTTTCTTGGAAGTGTCGTTAAATGTCCAATGAGATTATTGTCAGTATGTACATGACAGGTGTTAAACACCCCAATCAATTGTTAGCGTGTGCATGGTTTGTTGTCTTTAATCATTTGACAATAGTCGAAATCCAGAGCTAGAGATATACTGTATAGCATCATTAGCTTGAATCTCTGCACAAGATATGTTTTCAATCATGGCAATTCTCGTGCAGTGCTTTAGGATGGACTTTAACATCAGAAGAAAATATTTTTATAGTCCTTCAGCTGCGCATCCAGCTTATTAAAAATCTGATGCTCTACAGTATAGCAGTTGACCGTCCTTTAAACAAGTAGTAATATGATATCCAACAGCATATTCCAGGGATATATGCCATCAGATACAATCAATAATGAATCAAATACTACCACTAGTTTATTGCCCTTGTCCCATCATTCATTCAATGCTTAAAAAGTCCCAACTGCCTCTCCCACAGCTCAGGTTATGTTCTGTGTTTCTTTGGTTTGTGCGTTTGACCTACTTGGGTTTTGGGTTTGTGTCGATAGGATATCTGGATGATGGCTTTGAACTGGCTTCGGATAGCTGTACAGCGTCATTCACCAATTTATACCTTGACAAAAAGGATGGATGGATGGATGGATGGTGGTGGGATTTGTAAACCTTGCTGAAAATACATCATCCAGCCGGGTTTTCCACGGGTTGCATTTGGCAGATGCATCTGTAACCATCCTAAAAGCTGTGAAACCAGCAAGAGCAGATTGAGGACGCGACTTCACAGGCCACAACATTTATGCTACATCACGTGTATCGGCAAAGTCGTTACGAACGACAAACCTTTTCCACCAAAATACATTAATATTCTGTAAATTTTGACAATGGTTCGAACATGCAGCACTTTTATGCATGTTTCACGGTAACAACCAAAAACAGTTCAAAAGTAGACCACTGCGCATCTCAACTGATCAGTAAAACCTGTGCAGACTAATTTCTATTTGCTATAACCAGGACCCTCAAATGATCTACACAACAGTAGTAACCCTATCTTAACATATACCAGCTGCCAAAATTAACCCCAACAAAACAAATTTCAAAACCACTCATGCTAAGAGCTTCCATCAAAATTTGTCAGAAATTGCCTTTTGAGGCTCTGCAAGGTCACCATCACAGACTCCATTGCAAAACTATTTATCATACTCCATCGAGATCCAACAGCTACACTTGCAGAAGAATGCCAGTTCTTGAAACAAACTGCAAACCAATGAAAACGGTCAAACTTCCAGAATATGTACAGCATCTTATACAATTACTAAGGAAAAATAAACGCGGAAAAGCTACAAAAATCTTTCTAGTCGAGTTTCCTTATACATCTATACTGCTAGACATATCTTCCCGGCATGCAGCACAAGATGTAGCAGCATAAGACAAGGGTAGAATACCAATTCTAATGAATTCTACTCTAATCAGTCTAAACTGCAGAAAGCATCACATTTGTTCAATTATGTATACTTGACTTCCCTACTTCAAGAGCCAGGAAAAGACGACTCGGTGAAAGCAGATTATACTCCATGAGGGGAAAGAAAGGAGTATAACTGCACCCCTCAACTCCCTCAAGTAATCATAAATTTCCCATATATGCAGTGAGGATAACAAAAGCAAAGAGTAAAACAATGATTGTGTTTCCCCTTTACACTTCCATGAGTGCAAGGCCATGCTCATTGAGAGATGGTGAGCAATATTGCAAAATGTTATCAATAAATTCTTCCATTCTCATCATCACTATTTTCTATGCCCGGGAGATGATCATTTACCACATCATCCAATAAAGGTATGTGATCAAGGTACGAGATTTAAACAAGTGATCGATCCTACGAAATAGTTATGGGTTGACTAATATTATTCTACACAATGCTCCATAATTTACGAATAATGTTCCCTCCCTTTCCCCCTCCCCTCTTCTCTCTCTCTCTCTCAATAAACAGAAACATCCAACGTACATAAGCTTCTAACGATGCATCAAATCATGTTAATACCAGAGGACGTAGCATGCTTTTACTATATTCATTGAACGTACTTCTGTCATAGTAGCCAATGAAGCAAACAAAAGTTTGTGGATACAGTCTGAAAAAAAAAAATGTGTTCCCCATGTTGAAACACCATTATTCTATAACAAGCATATTTTTAGACAAGAAATATAAAAGAAAATGACACTGAGAATCAATCCCATCCTCAATATAATAGGCATAATAACCAATTTTGGGAAGCAGTTGATTAAAAAAATAATAAAAAACTGTAGCAGCATTGTCTCCATTCCACCCCAAACCATGATTCCTATTATTTCAGTTACATTGTCACAACACAAAAGATAAATAGCCATGTCAATTTAAGAAAATTAAATTCTTTCCAGGTATGCAACAGGAAAAAGGAAAACAGCTTGGGAAAGAATCATTAAAAAGAACTTACATTTGCATGAAGTTCAAAAAAACACGATCATACAGTATTCTGATACTCTTGGATGTGATTGCAACTCATTCTTCATGTCTTCCTGCTCTTTTGAATCATCTAAAGGGCTCTTGTGACAAAACACAATCATTCTCTCCAAGGAAGATGCATGTTTCAGGAAGTATCCCAACAGACAAACTTCGGTACTGTTGCCACGAAAACATCGGAGGACCAGAGTCTTGAGGCTAGACATGAAACTTTTAGCTGCTGATTTGGGTGTCCAATCATCTTCAGTGAGGTACATGGCAGGATCAAGTCCCTGAATAACAGAAAAATGCTTTCCTCAGTATATGCAGCAAAACGTTATGATGGAACTTTAAAGGTGCCACAGTGTTGCCTTAGAAATATTAAGAGACTCCAAATTTGGCAAGTGCAGTAAAAATTTCATCAATGCTCCACCACAATGTACGCCAAGCTGCATGCTCAACTCTAAACGAGTCAGCTTCTGAAATTCCGGGAGGTCATTTGGCATCTTTTCACGGAAAAAGAGGGACTGGCAACAAAGAAGAATAAAATCAGATTTTACTTGGTCAGAATTGGTGTGACAATTAAATGTGCGATAACGATGAAAACCACAAAGAAATGTCAAAAGGAACAAAGAATAAGAAAAATGAACAGTAAAAATGCACACCGATTTACCTCAATGGTGCAACCAGAGATTCCCAAAGAACTGACATTTTTCAGCTGAAGAAAGAGCTTGATAAGGCGAGAATACATTAGTGGGTTTTGTGCTTCTTGCACCATTGGAATGTGAAGTAATGCCTTGACTGAAGATGAAACCTCAATAAGATGAATATCATTACTTAGATAACCACTGTACTTAAAGAATATGAGGCTTCCAGCATCAATTTTAATTTCACAGCCCCAACAGTAAGCTCTAGAATCAAAGGTTGGCAAATCATCTATTATCAATTTCCTTAGTGAGGGAATCGAGATGGAAATATGTCTCATATTAATCCAATCACAATCCAAGATAGCCAATTCTTCAAGCACTGGGCAGGAGGAAAGTAGCCTCTGAGTTGATATATCATCAGGAAATGTGACAAGACCCAAGTGCAAGATTCTAAGGCCTGGACAAGAGATGCTATTGGGTAGCTGAATGATACTGTTCATTTCTACATTTAAGATTGAGAGTGATCCACAGTTAAAAACACGGTGAGGCAATAGAAAAGGTTCATCTACAAAGAAACAAAGATCAAGCTCTTTAACATTATGTCTGATAGCTGCTGAAATCCACGCATGAACACGAGATGCACTAAAACAAACACGACATGAAAGTCGGAACCTTTCAATATTTGATACATCTCTAAGTAGAAGCACCCTCTCAACAAAATTCATAAATCTTGTGATCTCAGCTGGATACCAATAGTTCACATGGCTTGAGTAGAGCTTAGAATCATCAAAGTCCAGAATTGGAACAGCAGTCCAAAGATCCTTCCACCGCCTTGCTAGTATGCCAGTTGCTACAGCCTCCTTGGTAGGAAGAAAAGAGAGAATATAGTGAAGAATGCAATCAGGTAAACTGCTGATTCTATCTTTCCCTTCCTCATCATTCAGTGCAGCATGAACATCTTGCTGTTCTGAGCCATCCATGACTGGAATTCTTTGGCCTGAATTCATAAGGAAAATGCCTAGATAGAGGTACTTGAACAAACTTGACAAGCTACCACATAAGAGAGCAGCAATTGGTTGTAAACACGCAGAAGCATGGCATATGAAGAACTAGAAGTAAAATATAGAAATCAAGAACTCGTGTTCCTAAAAGCTGCACCATTGCCAGTTTTCAGACTTTAAATTTGGGCAGCAAGAACTGGAATAGTAGTATGGCAGTGGTGTTGGTAAAATTTTCAGTTAACATTTCACTATTATGAAATTAAACCCCTCGAGCGTGCATGAAATCACGTCGACAAACGCTATGAAATTACCAAAACTGACTCCACGTGATTTTTGGCCGAAAATGGTAATTACAGCAGCAAGGCGGAATAAATACGACGTATCAGGAAAATCTGAAAGCTAAAACTAACTCTTGGACAAAATCCAACCGAGATTTCCTTTTTGCAAACTAAGTCTCCACTAACTTAGATGACTAAGATTCTTGACAAATAATTAACCCATGAATATTTCCCCCATTAAGAGCTAAACGTGGCACGAATAAATACTTACTAAAGTGCCTAATAGCTTCAGGGTAATGATTGGCAATCAGAATAAAGGGACGCTCCAACAAAGAGAAACTTGTCAACTAACTGAAGTCAATCAACCACTATCCAAGTCCCAGATGATTAACTTTACCTGATTCAAGCAATTTTAGCATTTTGGCTGGTCTCATTTGCTGCCCCATGCTAGGCTGGTTCCTGCATTCCAAACTCGATCAGTATCAGTTCCTGAAGTTAATTACCTATTTGATGGCGACATATCTTCAATTGAATTTAGTTGCTAATTAATTAGAGCGAATAGATGCTGCATGGCCAGTTCTATGGGATATGGAAATCACCCAGCCCTAAGGATTATGAAGATATCGAGATTTGCTCAAAACAAGAAAACCCCTCTTTCTGTCTTCTCCAGTATTAATTGTTAATCTTGTCCTCAAATCCAAATGGATGGATATGATCCTTACACCTGATAATAAAAGCAAAGAAAAGGCCAAAGCAACAAGACCCCTTTTCTCACCAAGGTTAAAACCCAAGAAAAAGTTTGAAATTTGTCCTTAAATCCTAGTGCAGAGATGCGACCCAGTGACTTGATAACAAAAAAGGAAAAAGGAAAAAAAAAAAAAGGAAAAAGAAACTGTTTCTGAAGTGCAAAAAGTGCAAGTGCAGTTAACAGAAAAAGATTAAACCTCTGCCCACCAGTGTTGGGTTAAAGCAGGAAAATCCGGCGAGTCCAAAACAACAAAGAGCATCAAAGAAGCAGCTCTTACTATTATATCAAGGCCAATGCATATCGAAGAGATAAAATCAGAAGAGAGAAATTAAAGAGGATGGGATGATTACCGAAGATGAAAGAAGCAAAACAAGCAAGCAAAAAGAAAAGGCTTGGGAAATGCAGAAAGTGATGGTCTTTAGCCAAGTTTTCATGCGCGAAAGGTGAGGTCAGGGGACGGCGGCCATGGTGGTGGAATTTGATGGGTTATTTTGGGAGAAATCGTTAAGGCTCTCGTTTCTTTGTCTTTACTGCTATGGGCAGAGGACTAAATTGATGTGATAGAACTGACCGATGACGGGAACTCCGAGGACCAGAAGATTGGGCTGATTTGTATATATAGTGGTTAGACCTCAAGTGAGACCAGCGTGTACGTGTTTATTTTTTGGTGGTCTTTTGATGTGTAGTTTTTTTTTTTTTTTTACCAGCACTAGTGTTTTAGTGATCAGTTTACCCACTAATCTTGTAAAAATTTGAGCTACTAACTTTTCTTCTGTTGTATGACAAATTATCTTAATTGACCATATCTCTGAGAGACAGTTGATCTTTTAGAAACTCTTGCGCTGGTGATGATGAAGACGCGAGTAAAGGTGTAGTAGCGGACCAATCACCCTCATGTCTTTTGAGTTACTGTCACCCTCGCATCTGCAACAAGTTTACCTCCCTTTGCTCACCAGACAAAAACAATAAAGATTTTATGGCGGAGATCATGCGTTGAAATTTTTCTGAACAAGGTTCAAGCACACAAGAGTTCACTTATTCTCCATCGTCCAACAGCTTTCTCATCTTGAGACTCTTGACAGATGAGAAAAGAGGCTCAGGCCAAGCTGGCTGCCAAGCATTATATAGCTAGGCTCTAGTTAAAGTTGCCTTTGGTCTAGAACTTGATTGCGGTTCTTTGGAATTTACTGTATCAAGAACTTGCCTGTCTGTCTTTGATCAGAGTCGGGTCTTTGGAATTTACTGTATCAAGAACTTGCCCGTCTGTCTTTGATCAGAGCTGGTCTCTCACTCAATAAAGGCATTGTAAAAATGTCACACCCAGAGCTAAATGCGGCACCATCTTCATGCTCAAAGCCAATGGCAATTCAGGAGCCAGAGCGTAGAATCTGTCTGCATTTTCGGCCGGGGATGTAATTTGTCCTCTTAATCTAAGAGATATATTAATTTGCTTAGTATTGAATACAGATGATCTCGTACATGCTCTGCCTGCCTTTTTTATGGTATTAAAATGCCTTTTTTTTAATGTCATGAAACATGAGACAGATTGGTTAACACATTTATCCTCACACGGAGTACTATGCGCGATGAGGACAAGAAGCTTGAATTACACGTGATGAAGATAAAACTGCCATTCAAAGCTTGCTGCTTTTTGTTATCTCAAATTTTGACAAATTCCTCGGTGGACACATTTAATAATTATGGGGTAAAATATAGAAAAACCCTTTGAGGTTCAGCAAACATACAGAAAAATCTTCTATAGTTTCAAAATATATACCCCGGTACCTTGTGGTTTGAACTAATTTAAAAAAGTGATAAAAATCATTTGAATTAACAGGTTTGAAATAAACGCGCTTCTTTTGCGAGTATTTGTATTGAAAATAAATAAATTTTCAGTTAATATATTTATTATACCCTTAGAGTTGTAATACAGAAAAGCTCCCTGTGGTTGAACAAACCAACAAAAAAAATTTTTTGTGATACAATCCAATATCTCGTGGTTTGAACTAATGTGAAAAATTGATGAAAATCATTTAAATTAATGAGTTTGAGATTGCTTGACATGGAAAATAATTTTTAAATCAAAATTTTATTTGATATACTTATTAAACCCCTTGAAACTCATAAAATTTTCAAAAATAACCTAAAATTTTCAAATACAATTCACATTATTTCTATACATAAAATAAATAAATAAAAATTTTTAAGTAAAATTCACTTTATTTCTATACACAAAATAAATAAATAAAAATTTTAAATGCAACTTATCTTATTTCGATGCACAAAATAAATAAATAAAAACAATATGTAACCATAGGGATTTTTTCCATAGGTTGACTTAACCACAAGAGATTTTCCAGTAAGTTTGCTTAATAGAACGGTTGTTAGAAGGTCTTTTGTTACTTGTATATATTAGGATAATTGTGTCGTTTTGTCTACCTTCATTAATTTTGAGGATTTTCGTTACTGTTTCAAATTAGTTCAAACCATAAGAGGTCAAAATGTATGATTTGAAATCATAAGTGATTTTTCTGTAGATTCAAACGATGAGGGGTCGAAATGAAGAAGACTTGGTACATGCTAAGTATTTAATCTAGCCCTTAACCTTTGGACTGACAATGCTTTTCCATGACATCAAGCTCTAACCCGTTTGGATTGCATTTTTTTAGATTTTTTTGTAAAAAAATTACTGTAGCGATTTGATATATGTGATATAAAAAGGTGATAGGAAAGTGTATTCACGAAAAATGTAGCAATTTTTTTGAGAAAAATCGCAATCCAAACGGGGCCTTCTAAGTTCACTTGATACTTACTTGACCATACCAAGCTTCAATAGTTTGCTTCGAATTGTACTTGGTATTAGCATATGGAAATGTAGTTTGTTCCTTTGATCATGCTGGTGTTTTGAAATTTTTTTTTTCACGAGAAATAACTTAGTTCGACTACAAAAGGTAATGCATTTTGCTTTTGCAAAGTGGGATGATTAGAAAGGTAAATCTTATATCTAGACTGATTTCTTCCTAAAAAGCTGATGCAAAGGGAAAACTTATTAAAAATGTTGGGATTCAAATTCAAAATTAAACAACTATTAAGATATTAAGTACACAACAATTTAATGATAAAAAAGTCACATATATGAAAGATAATGACACATAATATTTAACGTGACTCGACTTTATTATTAAATCTACGTCAACATAAAGAAAACTCGTTCTTTATTATGAGAGGAAAATCTTGTACCAAAGTACAACTTGAACCCATGGTAACTTTTGTATATTATCTCTCATCTCTCAATAACACTCTCTTATCTCATATATAAGGTTACATGTCACCCTTGTGTGTCCCTTGTACTTTGTAGGATGCCAATCTACTTATTTATAGAGAATATTATTTGGCCAAGAACTAAATAATAACAGGAAATCGATATTAATTTCTAGATTGATTCAGAATAGGAAATAACATCTAATTCTTAAACAAAATAGGAAATTTTTTCACTAACATTTCAAGCAACTAAAACCAATTACAAAACTAATTACTTCCACATAAATTAAAAATTTTGAATAAAAAAATTAAAGCAATTTCCTAGCAAAAGAAGTTCTAATCGCTTTATCTTTAGCTTTATGGTTAAAGGCCATAAACTAAACCTTAGATTACTCGATGTACGTAACTTTTAAAAGCTTCATGGACAACCGTTGAATCCTATGAATATTTACAGCAAATTGATCACACGACTTGATGGTTTAATTGGTTGCCCTAAACCCCTCCTTGACTTCTCCCTCACCTACCGCCTCCAGCTCTCTCCTTCTCTGTCCTCTCTCTGGCGGTCTCTCAGAAACACAGACTACCTTCACAGAAAGCAATGGGTCCGTTTGGATTAGCTGTTTTTGGGGTTGTTTTTCAAAAACAATACTGTAGCATTTCGTTTTTGAAATACAAGTCCGTTTGGATTAGTTGTTTTTGGGGTTATTTTTCAAAAACTATATGAAAAACTTTTACTGTAAATGTTTTTTGGATTATTTTTAGAGGTATTTTTAAAACATATTTTTGAGTATTTTATAATTTATAATTTATATATTTTTATATTTATATACAGTTATGCATTTATAATACATTTATAAATATTTATAAATAAATATATTTATATATTTATATAAAAATATATCAATATATTATAAATGTATTACATTATACATAATACATAATATAAATATATTTATAAATGTATAAATGTATATTATTATAAATGTATAAATTATAAATAAATATTATATAAATGTAAAAATTATAAATTTTATATTTTTATCTAAATATATATTTATGCATTTATAATACATTTATAAATATTTATAAATACATATATTTATATAGTTATATAAAAATATATAAATGTATTATATTATATATAATACATAATATAAATATATTTAGAAATGTATAAGTGTATATTATTATAAATATATAAATTATAAATGAATATTATATAAATGTATAAATTAATATATCATAAATATATATTAATATTATGTATAAATGTATTAATATAATTAATATCAATATATAAATGTATTAATATCATGTATAAATGTAAAATAAATATTATGTATATTAATGTAAATGTATAAATGTATTATATTATATATAATACATAATATAAATGTATATTATAAATATACATAAATATATATATTATGTATAAATGTACATTTAATATTATGTATATTAATATAAATGTATAAATGTATTATATTATATATAATACATAATATAAATGTATATTATAAATATACATAAATATACATATTATGTATAAATGTACATTTATATAAATGTATAATCTATATAATATAATATATAATTTTATAATATATTTTTTATATAAATATATATTAAATAAATAAATTATATATAAAATGAATAAATATATATATACATATATTATGTATATATTTATAAATATTTAATATATATAATATACATTAATATTAATTATAAATATTTGAATATTAATAAATATGGTGTTTATATAATATTTCAATTTGTAATATTTATTGTATATTTCATTATATAAATATATAATATAAAATTTTGCAATTTGTATAATATACATAATATTGTATATATATAATATAATATACATAATATACATTATTACATTATTACATATTATGTATATTATATATTATACATAACATTATTATACATTATTATACACAATAATGTACATAATAATGAAAGTACATTAATAATGTATATATTATAATATAATGTACATAATATATTATGTATAAATATTTATACATTTATGTATACAATATTACATATTATGTATATTATATTATGTATAATATTAATGTATATAAATATTTATATAATATATAATATATAACATATAAATATATAATTTTCAATTTGTATATTTTAATTTATATTAATATAATATATATAATATAAATAATTGAAATATACATATTAAATTTGTATATTTGGTGTTGTTTTTGATATAATGTTTGGATATGGGTGTTTTTGAAATTGTTTTTGAAATACACATTTACTGTAGCATTTGGAATGTGAAAAACAGTTTTTCAAAAACAGGTGCAAAAACAAGGAATCCAAACGAACCCAATGTTTACACAGCAACATTCAATCTTGTAAAGTTTTAATCTTTTCTTTTCCTCTTTCCTTATTAAATGAGTCGTGGGTTTGAGTTTGCAATTGGCTTAAATTCCGATTGTTGAGTCATATAATGGGTTTTATGGTGGTAGCTTTTTGATATGGGCCAGCTGCGAGGAGAAAAAGTGAAAAGGAGGGAAGGGCTAACAATGGCGCTAGCTCGTGGTTTAGCTATGCAGCCAGGACAATTAATGGGCACAAATCTGTCATTAGTGAGGAGAAGAAACAGGGGAGGAAAGGGAGAGCGACTTATTTAGTCTTTGTGACATCTTAACTATTTAACGATTTTTCCTACCATTTTTGGATTTGGATTTTATGTGGACATCAGGAATATTCTCCATCTCTCGGTTTCAGTTGTAATTTATCCAGGCTGATTAAATCAGTATCCAATTCGGAAACAAGAAATTTGCTTTCCACATTTAAAGAATCCAATTCCTTGTTGGAGAAAGACTCCAATTTTGCGTACATTTATCTATCGTAATACAGCCCTCTTGTAATGACGCCTCAGTCCGACAACCTAGCAAAGAAAAACATGACAATCAGAAAGATCAGAGTACTATATTCAGACCCAGCTGCCACAGATTCTTCCTCAGATGAAGAGCAAAGCAGCCATGAGAAGAAGCCAAAGCGTATAATTCACGAGATTCTGATTGACCAGAAAAAGATGGCTCCTTCGCAACCCAAGTTCAAGTGGGATAAGAAAAACAAGGAGAAAAGGTTTGTTGGGGTTAGAAGAAGGAAATTTGGGAAGTATGCTGCTGAGATTAGAGACCCAATCAAAAAGAAAAGAATCTGGTTGGGAACTTTTAAGACTGCAGAGGAAGCCTCCGAAGCTTATCTTGCTAAGCAGCGTGAATTTAAGGCCCTAGAAGGATTCCAATGGGAGCCAGTAGATTGTAAACAATCTTATCTGAGTGGATCATCGGATGAAGATCAATTGCAGTCTTCGATGCCTACGCCAGAGGCCTTGGGTTCACCTATGCATACCAGGAGTGAATCATCTCATGATTCCTCGTCCTCTATGAGCAAGGAGAATCTTAAGGTACAGTGTCTGGAATTTGACGGAGGTTGTGTGATGGGAATGTTTGTTCCAGTTCCCAAAGGCCCGGAGGACTATCCTGGATCAGAGTTCTTTTTGCCTATTCTTGACAACCAGGGTTTCTTGTTGGGGGAATTTAGCAAATTGGATGATCTCAGTATCTGCCTTGGTTGAAGATGACAATAATGTACCTCACTAACCTTTGAGTCTGGTTCTCGTCAGCAACTTTTTGTAATTCTTTTTAAACTTATCATGACAATGTATACATATA
Source organism: Coffea arabica (assembly GCF_036785885.1). NCBI lineage: Eukaryota > Viridiplantae > Streptophyta > Magnoliopsida > Gentianales > Rubiaceae > Coffea > Coffea arabica. The sequence goes on along the minus strand of NC_092319.1, from coordinate 47,619,563 downwards.
TATATATTCATCAGTCTCTTTTTGTAATACTTTTTAAACTTATCATGACGATGTATATATATGTATGTATATATTTGTCAGTCTGATTTAGTTCACTATGTTCCCAATATTGTTTGCAAATCTTTCTTAAATGATCTCAGGTTCTGATCTTTGTCAATTTATATTGGAAGAAACAACTAACTCAAAATAACAAGAGAGAGTGCTCTTCTACAGGGACTCTTATCTTTGTCAATTTGTGGTGGGACAAACGACCAACTTAGATAACAAGGAGAAAGTAATCTGCTTTTCATTTGTTTATCTTTTTTCACTGTTGGACATTTACAATGCAGACAGGGTTGAATATGAGCTCAACATAGTGAAATATGTACTCTTGCTTAATCCTGACAATTACAATGAGGTTCCCCTTTTGCAAGACTAACCAAGGTGTCTTATATTCAGATGTTTCAAGGCTGCAAGTTTGGCACAAAAAAGGGAAAGTTGAAAATGACAATGAGGAATGGAGTTATGAAAAGAATGAATAATTGAGTTAAAAGGACAATGAACCATCACGTCTATTAGGATATAGCATTCCAGAGTTAATTCCTAAACGTCAAATTAAGTGTCAACAAGGATAAACTGCTTATTTGAATGACTTCATGTGCATTACAGAACAACAATGCCGAAAAATTCTCAAGAAAATTCAATTTGGCAGGAGACTGATCCTCTGGGAAACAATAAAAGCTCCTTGAGAATGCTTGACTGCAACTTTAGATCTAGTTTGTGAGAAGTAATTTTCAATTCCTGCAGAAACTTTGCGCTCTTCAAAATGTATTGGACGAGTCTCATCTCAACTTGGCACCCATCAAATCCAGCAAGTCGAATTTTTCCAAGGCGTGAGGAGATACAGCTGGGGATAGAATCTGGAGGCTTCCATATGCAGCAGTGTGGAACTTGAGGACCTTTTCCAATTTGAGTGCACCTCCTTACCTGGTACATTGATAATTCAATGTGAACCTCGGGATCCAAAAAAAAAAAAAAAAACAAGGCTATCAGTTTTAGAGTTATCAAAAACACCAAAGCTTACCTTAGTACAGACAAGAACTTCTAAATTAGGAGAACTTTCAAGCAAATCAAACACAAACTGCCAGCTTCCTTCAAGTTCCACTTCCAAACAGGTCAAGTTAGGATATGTACACAGGCAACTACCAGCTTCAAGGGCACAGGCAACAGACTGAGAGGAAAAGAAGAATTTAGACATTAAGAAACTGAACACATAGAACTCTGAGATAATGAAAGAGAAAGATTACCAAAGCAACCAACCTTGTTAATGTGATGAGACAACTTCAGACGCCTGACGTTGGAGATTTTACATAGCAAGTTTCCAATCAAATTCTCACCATAGTCGTCACTTGGAATGGATTGCTTGTATATCTGAGCCACACTAAGGCGTGCTTCAGAAAGTTGAGATAGTTCATTGACATTGAAGTCTTCAGATATATAATCTCCAAGATCAAGGAACTGAAGGCATGGTGATTCAATCACAACACTGTATTTGTGATCTTTTGGACAAGCTATGCAACAGTACAACATTAGTCTTCTCAAAGAAGATGATTGTACACAAAGATTCTGTATCTTGTCAAGGGCACTTCTTTTGATCCTCAATTCTTCAAGAATAGGGCAACCAGCAATAATTTTCTTCATCAAGCTGTCATCTAGGCAATCAAGAGAACAGAGGTCAAGGGTCTTCAAGTTTGGGAAGCAAATTGGCAGAGAAGAACCAATGTTGAGGTTAGAGCTTAGCTTTAAGACAACAAGCGTTTTGCAATCAAAAAAGCTTCGAGGCAGTGCCAGGGAGTCTTTCATAAGAACTCTGATATCGAGCTCTTCCACATCATGCATAATTGCAAAGGAGATCCACATATTAATGCGCGAAGTGTCATATTCTTGAGAGCACTTGAGGCGAAATTTTTTCACAGATGGAGCCTTTTGAAGAATCAAAACTCTATCAACAAAGTTCAAGAAGTGACACTTATCCTCGCCAGAATGCTTGGCAGGAAGGAACAACAATTCATCATCAAAGTCATAGCTTGAGACTGAAACCCAAAGGTACTTCCATCTTGTTGACAAGACGCTGGTGCCAACAGCATACTTAGTTGGAAGCAATGAGAGTATGCGGCACAGAACTTCGGGTGGTAAGTAACTGATCCGGTCCTCAGATTCTACAGTTTTGCCTGCCTCAAGATATTTTCTACGTTTTGAACTGGAAGTTGCAATACTGGCAGAATTTGTAACTGGAGCCATTGTGGTACAGCAAAAGAACCTGTTGGGAAGCCAAATAACATTATGAACCAGAGAAAAAACAATGATACAGGGAGACAGACAACCAGATACAGATATAAGATATACAACTTAAACAACTACTGAAATGTCCTTACTGGTCCAAGTTTACATTCAACATTTTTCATTACTTCACATGTAAACAATAAAGGAAACTCAAAGATCAAACAGCCAGTTACAAATGCAGCAACCTATATCGGTCAAAATAACTGAACTAGTCCTACTAATTATGTTGTATGGATGAATCAGGAAAGGGTGTTTTTGCTATCTGCAGTTCCAAAAGTCGACTTAAAACATAACTGATCTAGAAGCAAAAGGATGAGCTTGGCCTCAGTTTTTCTCCTTTCTTTTAACTTCCACCTGCATTAGAGTTTCTTATTCTTTACACTTTAAAAACCTTGCCAACTGGTAAAACATGCTACATCTGCCCAGGGACCTTTATCACACTACTTTCTGATTGTACCTTTATAACTGTTTAATATTGTTCAAAACGAAATTCTGGCTTTGAAAATCATACTGGATCTTGCCACCAATTTTACTTACAAGTTCAGAATGTTTCATCTTGTACCTCTGTCTCCTAATGAACCACAATAGTCAAAATTAACCTTTTCTACGCCAATAATGTAAGAAAAATGACTGCAATAAACGTAAAATCTTCAAAATTTTTCCTCCTAAAAACCTACAAAAAATTAGCAAACAGAAATCTGCTACTTCCTGCACTCTAAAAACCCCGTTGATTTGCTCATTCTGTACTAGTTATACAATGAGTATCATCAGGTTTTCAAGACTTTATCTGATCACATAGCCAGGGGAAGAAATCCCTCTATCAACACTAAAAAAGCCACAACTTTTAGCCACGAAGAACCCCAGGGCACATTTTTATACAGCAACTGCACTTTAATGGACAAAAAAAAATGCTGTTTCTAGGTAAAATATTTATACGTAATCTTTCTAAAAGTGGTTGCTTGATGCAATCAAACAGTGTTGGCAGTAACAAAACAAGTCTACTGAACTTAATGCTGACTTCACTACTACATGGAATCAACATAAAATAGTTCACAGATCTCATGCAATGCTGTTACAAATAAGCACGTAAGCTAACCTGTTTTGGGCTTGTATGCCACTGTACTACCCGGAAAACAGTGCCTTTTCTACGTTTTTGTGCTAACCCAATTGCTCCTCTTTCCTGTAAAAGTGAAGCAGAGAATTGCTCTAAATAATATAGGAGGTTCTTTCCCCTCTTTTTGGCTTTTTGTGCTTAACGGCAGCAAAATTGGAGACGTCTTGTAGCAAAGGTCGGATCCGGATTCCATCCTTGTTTGGATATCCGAATTAGTAGGTTAAAGGACCAAGTAATGTTTTCGTTTGTTGGTAATAAGGACAAAGCAATGTGGATGGATTTTTTTTTTTTTTTGTTTTTTTGGGGCAAAACCACAAAATAATTAGTCCCTTAATATTACATTCGTAATTTTTTTCCTTGATTTTCAAACAGATGCAAATTCTACCTTTGCATATTACTGAAAAAAATCACCATTTTAATATCGTAGAGACAAAGACCTATTTTAGACATCACATACCTAATGCAATGCATATCAAAGGGTCGTTTGAGGTTGTAATAACTTATTGAAAAGTACTTCCTCAATAAAGTTTTCAATAAAAGTACTTATTAAGTGCTTAAATGGTTTTAAATATGCTATTTGGAGACATAATTCAATAAGTGTTTATTGTATTGGATAATATGTGATTTGAAAATTTTTAAATGTATTTATCTCTTTATTTAGTTTATAATATAGAATAAAATGATTAAATTTAATATTTTAGTTTTTCAAATCACAAAACTACACTAAAAGCATCAAATTTGAGTTTTTACTAAAAGAGCCTTTCACACCAAAAGTTTCATTCCTAATTTTATGGGATGATATTCTCCAAATGCCTGAAGTGTGCTTTTAACACCTAAAACTATTTTTTCACCAAAAGCACTATAATCCCAAACAAGGCCTAAGAGTAATAGGAATTAAAGAAAAGCCTTGCCAATTAAATTAATAGCAAAAAGGTTTGGAAATTAAAAAAAAAAAAATCCATCTAACGTTTAGAAATCCTAAATCCCAATGAAGAAGAAACCTGTCTGTCTGAGTGTTTGGATAGCACAAATATCTCAAATAATATTTCGCTTGCATTATAAATACATTTTCCAACTCACTTTTTTATATTTTTAATTATATTTTTATCTCACACATATCACATCACAAAAAGTGCTATAGTAATTATTACAAATAATGGGAGTGTTTGGATACCTCAATTATTTCAAATAATATTTTGCTTGCATCACAAACACATTTCCCAACCTACCTTTTTATATTTCCAACCACCTTTTTATCTCACATATATCACATCATAAAAAGTGCTACAGTAATTATTTCAAATAATATTTCAAATAATACCCTATCCAAACAAATCCATATTTCAAATAATACTCTATCCAAACAAACACCAAACTAATTTCCCTTGAGGCACGAGAAATCACACATTTCAAGTTCCAAGTTTGATGTAAATGAACGGGAACATGCCATTGCTGCACTAGTGAATGGAAAATTTGTTGATCTTTGAAGAATGACAGACCAGTTGTTAGCCAGTAAGTAAAGCTGGCAAAAGTTCACCCCACATTATGCGACTTCGTAGAAAGTGATAACGAAGAAATTTTGTTTCCCCCAAAATTCCGGAATCGAAATTGAGATTGGAATTTGAATTTTGAAGATGGGCTTTGGTTGATTCCCTTTACTTGTTTGCTTTGGATATGGAATGTGTTTCATTCTCTTAAAAGTTAAACCCATCGAATGATCCCCATAAAGGTCTGCCAAACTATAATCGGAATCATTATTGACTGTGAATTTATTCCCACCACCCCTCGGCTCGGACCCATTTGTGAAACACACCTAAAGCTTAACCAATCAATCTCAGATGCTACCACCGAATTTTACAAATTGGCAAGACATAACGGGTAAATTACTGTCTAGCGTCTTGTAGTTTAGCACCTTTCTTTATAAAACTTTTCATGTTTTCAAAAACTACACGTAACATTCTCATGATTTGAAATAAAGTGTTAAAGAGATGGAAGTTGCCCTCCGTAAAATCCTTAATGGAGCCGATGGAAAATGTTAAAAGTAACCCAATATCACGATAGAAATTATTTGTTAACCACAGGAAAGTTAGTTATAAATTTTGAATAGGAATAGCATGTCTAAGAATCTTTGCTACTTCAATTGCTTCAGTTCCTAAATAAGGGTAATCTTAATTACCTCCATATTTACATAGGACGATTTTTATCAATTTGACACCGTAGGAATATTATGTGTAAGAATCTTAGCTACTCCAATTTTTTTTTTTTTTTGAAGTTTCTAAATGAGGATAATCTTATATATTTCAGCTACTTCATAGCATAGGCCGATTTTTATCAATTTGACACTTCACTCCTAACCACGAGAGTATTATACGTGCGATTTTGAAATCATAAAAGTGTCATGTGGTAAAATGCTAAATAACAAGAGGGTAAAAGTAACCCAAACATATTTGATAAAAATAGTGCACTTGAAGCACTTCTTTACCAGCAGATGTGAAGAAACATGCGCAGGCGTGTAGGGTGCAATACCAACATTCTGCTGAGGGTTCAGAGTGATAGTTCAGGCATTTGGACGTCAAGCTGACAAGCAGCAGATCCCTTAGCGCAGTTCATCAATTTGTCTATGAAGGATACGCGATCATCAAGCCGACGAGCAGCTGGATAATTAGTAGTATCCATCGGTCCGCCGGAAACCTCAAATTCTTCATAACAAATCGTTATCTTCTCTAGAACCAATGCATTTTCCAAAAAATATTTTAACAGCTTCACTTCTTCCTCTACTCTACCAGTAATTCGCCGAATTTCCACGTTCTTCAGGCTAAATAGCAAGCATTCAGGCACATTTTGTGGAGGCTTCCAACTGTAGCTTATACCTTGATTCTCCTGGGGGTTAAACCCCATTAGACCTGGACTGGTAATCCCCTGGCGTTGGAAGAAATAAAAGTGAGAAACCACTTTTGGTAACAGAACTAGGAGCACTCATCAAAAGTACCTGAGGCAAGCTGAGGCTTTCTAGTTTAGGAGAGATTTCGAGCAATTCTGGCAGTAGCATAGCGCCATTCACCCCATCCAAATTGATCTCCAGGTGGACCAAGCTCTGGAACACCGGCAGCCTTCTATCGAGAGATTCACTCGTAGACTGCAAATTTATGAAGACAGCCATAAGTTCTGACCAAGAAAGCAATTAATGGTGTAATCACTAGAAAGCAATAAGCAGGATTGAAATTTTAAGCCGAGGCTTACTTCCATGGTAAATTCGCCTATTGATAAACGCTTCACATTCGGGATACTTCGAAATATTCCGCATACATTGCTTCCATAGTTACTTATTTGTTCTGCTGTCCGACTATCAATCTCTAATATTTTGCAAACAGCAATGCGTGATTCGGTTACACTGGCCATGGAACTAACCTGAATTGAATCCGACATATAATCAACTAGGCTTAGGTACTCCAAATTTGGTGCAGTAATTATCAGTTTGTGCTCAACAGCATTTTCATAATCATCTTCGTTGTATAATTCCCCCTCATTGGTAGAAAAATCCAAAGCCAACCTTTTCAGCGAAGGTACTGCGATCACAAAATTCGTAACGTTATCCTGATTCGTCCTGGATATCTGCAAATCCTCAAGGACAGGGCAAGAAGAAAGTAACTTTTCAACTGATGCATTGCCCGCATATGTGGTTGAATGAAGATGAAGAATCTTAAGATGTGGAAAAGAAACAGTAGACGGGAAGTTGAGCAAAAGACCACAACCCAGTTTCAAGATTTCCAGCGAGTTATCTGGAAAGGGACTCCACTGGAACTCCCCGAGCACCCATATTTGAAGATCAAGTTCTTGAACATTATGCAAAGCAGACAACCAATTGTCGAGGCATCTAGAGTCAACCGCGTGATCACATACCAATCTGAACTTTTTAATGCCTGAAGTGTCACGAACAGCCAAAAGTCGATTCAGAAAATTTGTGAAGCTCTCAATTTTAGTCTTTGCAAACCTATCAAAAGCTTTCATGTTACCCTCATAATTTGCCCATAGATGCATCTGAAATTCAATAACAGGTACTGAAAGCCAAAGTTCCTTCCATCGTTTAGATAAAATCCCGGTTTGTGCTGCAAATTTAGTCGGAAGAAGGGAGAGTATGTGACACAGAATGTTATCAGGTAATTGGCTTATTCCATCTTGTGCTTCGTTACTGATTTCTTCTCCTTCAAAGATCTTTCGATTCTTTGAAGATGTCTCCGGCAAATTCGAGTCCATGACTCCAGTGACAGTACATTGCAATCCCACACTATAAAGAACCTAGTGATATTGTGGATAAAACAAAAGAATCAGTCAACAAATTGGTGGACCAAGGCCTTAACAATTGTAACCACAATCATCTCATGCAATCTACATAAAGATAAGCATAGCCATTTGTCAGACAATAAATATACATTCTTTTAAGTGTGATTGCTCAACAAATTAACCTTCATTGGGCAAACAAATATTCACCTAGTAAAGGTTGAATATCCAATCCTAGCTCTGCATCGGTCCCAAACATCAAGCTATCAGTTTTAACTTTTAACAGATACTACCTCACAAGAATTGGATATTCTGCAATTACGGATTCTCTTAAGACCTTTTCTCTTCTTCATATGTCATCTCTAACCATTTTTAATGGCAACATAGAATAGAATAAGAATCAAGAATAATTTACGTCTACTCCAAAGCTTGCGAAGTGCACGAATATGCCCAAAATAAACTAAAGCTAGCCATAATTGAAAATGAAAAATCAACTCAAAGTTGAAAGACATAAAAAACGACCGGAAGAGATTTGGAAGAAATCAAAACCATGCAATTCTGTCGATTTCGTCAGACAACTTACCTGATTAAGTTAGTGCAAGCAGGAGAGAAAGAGGATAGACCCCTTTCAGAAGACCAACTTGGCCACCATTCTTGGGCGGTCTTGATTTATACTAAGCTCCAAAATATGGCAGTCTTGATTAGTAGCAGAAGTAATATAATCTTTAACTCTTTTAATCAGCAAATAGAGGACATTGGGAGACTTCTGCCATATATGCAAATTCTACACTCAATCAACGGGAGAAAATTTACTTGACTTTTCCCAGAAATGAAAGTGAAGATGTTTCTTTTTTAAAAGATAGAGGGAAGAGAGAGGTCTCTGTCTACATGAATTTGAGGACCCAGTATTTGTTCATCTTGTGCGTGTTCTGCAAGACGTATGGACATTTGACTGATATTTGCCAGTACCTGATTTTCTTATAATGGCCACACAACAATTTCTTTTTCTTTTCTTCTTGAATGTGGTCAACATCGTGCAGCTCCCCAGCAAGACTGCAAATACAAGAGTAGTTTGCAAGGACCCATTCAATAAATGCACACTACAACAAAGAGCTTACTTATGTCAAATGGTACTGAGAGACTATACGCGAAAGGCGTAGTGTTGATATCACTGTGAAAAGCAAAGCAAAAGAGACATCTTTGTTGAATTTACTGATAGTATATGTTACGAGGGTCCCAATTCTTCAAGCTGATAGAGTAATGCTTAGTAGCAAAAGAGTAATGCCATATTTTGGAGCTTAGTAGTTAAGGCATCCTTGAAGTAGCAGAAGAGAATGGTGGCCAAGTTGGTCTTCTGAAAGTATAAATCCAGGAAATTGGACCTCTTTGGCATTACTCCAAAATGTGGCCATATTTTGCCTTAAATCCAATTTCTTCATTCGGATTTTCAGCTTCTTCCAACAACTTTTTTGCAGCTTCGTTAACGGACTCCAGACCGTGGAAAACCAAGTCTGCTACATATGTAGCATCTTCGCACTCCAACAAAATTTTCTGATGTGGGTTTTTCTTGATGACATTTAGAGTATTTTACTGTTTGATCTTTATCAGGAACGAATTCTGGATAGTACCCTCCTCATTGTTAGACTTTGCTTCAATTGCATCCGCTTAAAAAGCCGTAAACTCGACATACAATTCGGGGTTCTCCCAGAATAGGCTTGAAACTCCCTTGTCCAAACAGAAATTGAGAGGATTTATGTAAGCCAAACTATACGTCTAAAACCACACAGGTTTCTTCTTCCAAACCTGATGGGATTTTAGTTTCCAACATTCCCAAATTTGATTAGAAGAATTGTCATCTACAACACCAACGAAGGTCATCAAATCTTTAACGTCACATCAATGATCGAAGTGTGCATATGGTCAGTTGGTGGTAGTAGGAAGATTGTGGGGAGGGTAAAAACTCAGAATAATTTAGGAGCTTAATCTAAGCTAAAAAGAAAAAAAAAGAAAGAAAAGAGTATTTCTCATTACTTAGTATGATCAACTCTGCGTGTTAGAGTATTTCACATTACAATGATGAACTCTGCATGTTCTCGCACGCTATTCTTCTCTCCATGCAATTAAAACTAGGAAATAAACATTAAGAGTTTTGCTAAGAAAAGAAAAAAAAATTTGCTAAAAGGCATGACCAAATATCTTGCATAATATGTGGGGCTGAAAACTGCAAGTAGCCCAAAATTTAAATTTAGCCTGTAGTCCAAAAGTTGGGTCCGAAAAAATGCAACCAGCCCAACAGACATTATCCTGAATTCTGCAGTGAACATGGAAGAAAAGAAAAAAAGGAAAAAAAAAAAATATAGCAGGTGAAACCCAACAAGGCGCATCAGCTCACCACAGGACGACTGAAGAAGAAGAATAAGAAGAAGCAGCAGAAGAAGAAAAGTTGATTGTTTAAGGAAATCGATTTTCGTTAAAGAAATTGAAGAGAAAATAGTGAAAAATAAGCATAAAATGAGTGATAGAGAATGGGAAATTCAGCTGAGATCATTATCTACCATTGCCAGAGATTCCAACTTCGCTAATGACCCCGTCTCCGATCCTTCTCTGCTCAACTGCGTAAGATATTTTCCTTTTCTTTTCATCTTTGGAATTTATCTCTATTTTGGTATTTTGTAATTTTCGGAACTTCAAAATTTTTTTTTTTAATTTTGTGTTAGTGGGGTTGGTTTACAGGTGAAAAGGCTATGCGAACTGTGTAAAAATGAGAAGTCGGAGGACTTAATAGCTAGGGTTTATCCGCATTTCAATAAGATTTTTCAGCGTTCCGTGGCTTCCATTTCTCAGTCTCGATCCTCCATCGCCATTCTCCTACTGGTATTTAATTATTAGTAACCTTGTCGTTTTAAATTTTCAAACTTCTCTTTTTTCATGATTTCTGTGCTGCTTAATTTTCCACAAGTTTGCTTTGGAGCCAAGTTTGTCATTTTTTCTGACCTTAAATTATTGACTGTGAGTAATTCAGAGGCACAAAAGAATGATGCATCAGTCCACTATAATGAGTCTGATGAGAATTAGCTAGTTTGTCATATTGTCTGTGAATTTTAAATTCTCAACGATTTACTATTTTTCCTTTCAAAAACAAAAATAGCGAATCTTTTCTCCTCAGGGTGAATTGGAGTTGTATTTGTTCCATTAAGTTTTCCTTCAATATTTGTGTTTTCATATTCTAATGCGGACATGTCACTTTCACTTCCTACAATTAACCATATTCCATTCCAGGCCATTCTCCAATTTTTCCTTGATCATGGAGATATAGTTCTACATGACGCTGATCCTAGTCTGAGGATATTTTTCCGCTCATGCTTAAGCCGGTAAGGACGGGCTTTTTTTTTTTTATTGTTTGTTTGTGGTTGAGCGAAAACCCTGATTGAGATGTTGATGCTTTTATGTCTGTACATGATATGTTAAGAGGGGAGTTGGTAATGTGTCAAAAGAGCTTCTTTTGATGGACTCATGTGGATGCCAGAATTACTTGGGGGGAGGGGGTTTGGTGGAGATGGGGATAGTCAAAAGATCCTTTAGCTTAGCACAAAATGAGGCAACACGGTTTCCTTCTTTTTATGTGTTTGAATGGCATTTTTAACTTTTGATTTCACGTATGCATCCTTTTGGCTTCATAGGCCCTCCACTGCTTTTGGCTGCTAACTTATCTTTTGTTTCTCATCTTTGTTTTTTCTTTATCATCCACTGTTCCATATGATTAGTTGATAGGAAGTCAAAAAGTTGTGTAAATCAAATCGATGCTAATGTTTACTGCAGTGAGTTTGCAGACCCTGGTGTTGCTGAAGCAATACTTGCGTTTCTTAACACAAACAAGAGGAAGCTTCTAAGTTCCTTTCCTACCTTACTCCCTCAGGTACTTATACCTTGAGATTGATTTCATAGCTAATATAATTACTTGATAGTATTATCTTGGTATTGAGACCGATTTTATGGCTAATGTGATTACTAAAATTTTTTTTACGATGTTATGGTGAAGCATTTCTGTTCATCTTATTTGTTTGGTTGTTAGAGCTAGTAATGAACACATGGATCTGGCCAGTTGTCTTCTAATCTCTCTGATGAATTTTGCAGTTTTTCCCATTACTGTTAAAGCTGATTGCCTGGAACGGAGAGAAGTAAGTCTTCAAAACCTTCTTTGTTCTGGTTCTGAATTGCTTGTAAATTTCTGCAAACTGGGAGTCCAATTATACGTTAAGGTATTGTGGAAATTTGTTACCCATTCAATATTATTTAGACCAGTTGTTTTCTTTGTTGGCTTTAATATAGTGCTGCTCACCTTGTACCCCCTTAAGCTGTTGAGATGGTTTACATCTTATGCATTTTCTTGGGTCCTATATACCGCACACACAAAAACATCTCCAAAAATCATAACAAATGAAAGGTGTTATAGATCTTTAGATACTACTGCTATAGAAAGTTCTCTACAATAATATATAGTAAGTCTTATATTAGCCCAGGGGTGTGAAAAAAAAATTTAAAGCTTGTATATGCCCATCAGGTGCATGTACTTCTTCACTATTCTTTTTCCTAGTTTGAGGGATAGAGCTGTGTGGGCAGATAGAAAGGTGAAAGAAAATCATTGTCATTGTTTTCACCTATTATTGTTGATTTTTTGTAATGAAAGCTAGAAATGAAGTTACTTTTTGTTTTCTTTGTATACGTGATGTGTTAAGAAGAAGCTTCATGGACTACTGTTATATTGCAGGTTAGAAAAATCATTTTTAGGAGTTTTCCCTGGATTGATATCTCCTGGATCATTTCTTCCATTGTTTCCCTCACTTGTCGACCTACCTAGTAAGTTATTCCTATCAGATTCTGTTTAATTATCTTGCTCTTTTTTTTTCCATTTCTCTTTTTGTATCTTATTGTTTTATGATCTTGTGTTCCTGAATAGTCCTTTCTGTTGGTTATCTTCATGATTTAAGTATCCTTTTGTGTTGTTTATTTTAATTTTTCTTCATCTTGGGTATGACAAAATATGAATTTATTGGTGTAGTAAGATCATCTTCTAACATGAAGTCTGCATAGACATGCAAATGTGTTCTGTCCCGGGCTTTACATGGAGAAAACAAACAAAAGATTTTGTTCCTTAACTTTGGATGGTTCTATGGAGTGGTAGCAAAGTAGAGGAAGTAGAGGAGTTCATATTACCGTAAAATTACCTTCAGATGTATAGTTGATACAGCTTCAGGATGTCATGATTATACATGTTTTTAGTTCCTTTAATGGCATCTCTTTCCTGTTTGAATTAGTCTTTTATGATGTTCCCTTTTACTTAACTAGTATTGGTTGTCGGCTTGGAGAAAGTTGAAAGGAGTTCTGGGTCTTTAGTTGGTAGCAGCATAGCTTCGATCCAGAAGAGTACAGCTCCTGAGGTTATATTTGAAACTTTTAAGAGACATAGAGCTAAAAGTTTATACATTACGCTGTGACTAAGCACACTATGCTTTTGCACAGATGCTGCTTTTGTTAATGGATGAAGCCTATACTGGATCGACTATTGGAGATGCAGAGGTTGATTCTGAATCTGAGGATAGCAGTACAATGGCAGCAGCTGACCCATTATTTCTTGAGCTTCTCAAGGATGAGAATGATGGCCTCGCCGTAAGTTTTTTTCCGTATTAATTCTAATTTTCTCTCATCCGGTTCCCTTAAAGTGACAGACGAATTTGGTGCCTTTTGCCTTTTTTTTTTTTTTTTTTTTTTGTTGTTGGGGGGGGGGGGGGAAGGGAGATGTGATTTTCACAGTTTTATGGATTATTTCCCCATGTAACAAAAGATTCTTCTAGAGACTAATTATTAAATGGCTTTTTTATGTTTCAGGAACGCCATTGGACTTCTCCGGCAATGGCTGCAGTCCTTCAGGCAGCAATTAATGCTCCTCAATCTGATAGATTGAAACAGGCACTGAGGATGGCTCCTCGTTTTCTTGACGCATATTTTTCCCTAGCAATCTCTAAAGTGAACGACTGTATGTTATTATTGCTTGGCTGTCAATCTTGCATTTCATATATAGTTCTTTGTTTCTTGAAGTTTGTATATGTCTGAATTCATAGAAATGATTTTTGATCCTGAAGCATATCTCTTGCAGCTTTAGTATGCGCATTACTTCCCCTACTCATGGCAAGATATTCGACTTTGTTTACTGACAAAATTTTTTGTTATGAGGTAATAGTTTGCTTTGAAATTTCATGATGGAAGTTTCTTCGACATCAAGATCTGTGAAATGTAGTGGACAAATTTTATTTAGCAAACTTTGAACAATGTTAATCAATAGCCGATTTCTGCTTTTCCCTAGTTTTGATATCTATAACATAGAGCCTATCCAAAAACTTTTACTTTGAAGACATCATCAAACAGATGTTTATTTTTCTATTCTGCATGTTCTTGGGTGGTTGCTAAGTTTTTTAGATTAACTTTATGACACATCTTGTATTTTGCCCCATCAATTCAGGTTCAGAAAAGGCTCTTGGAATTTATGCTAGCTGCCTTTCACCGGACTCCTGATTTTGTTGCACTTTTGAAGGTATTGTTTCAACTAAATCCATTTATCAATCTAATGCCATGCCTGTTATTCATGGTACCAGGATGTCTTATCCGAAATTCATAGGAAGGTGATCTCCAACTGAAAAATTGGTATGCAAGTGCAAAACGTGTATCTCTTGAACAAAGCTTTGGAATTTCTGTTTTGGTTTGACTATATTTGGGAACTGACCAATTTGCTAAAGAAAACAAGAAAAAGCTAGAAAAATAAAAACCTGTGCTAGTTGTTTTAAATTTGTGAATGGTGCTCAGGAGGCGGAAAAATGAATCTCAATGAGTCTGCGATATGAAGCCTTAGAAACTCAAAAGGAACAAGGGCACTGGTTTCTGAGGCTTCTTTGCTGCTAGACTGGAATAATCCTTTAGTAATTTTTACTTTGAAATGTGGACCTTGAAAGTTGCAATACATCTGGGAAGTATGAGCTAAGCCTACGTGATAACCCTATCGATACTAGTGCCCTTGAAAACTTCAAATTTTGCAAGGTTGCTCAGTCTTTCTGGTCAGATTTGAGTGTGCACATGATATTCCTAGTGTGTTTTAGTGTTAATTGAATTCAGTTAAAAAAAATTACTTGCTTCACAATTAGGCTTAGGTTGGTTCCTATTTGTCCCTCAAAACATACCTGATTATCAGTTGAACCATGTAGATGCATATGCATCAATCTGCTCCCCTTCAGCTTTTTATTTTTTCAGCCTTACCACAAAATTTCTGATGTATCTCAACCCATTCTCAAAGGTCATGATGGAGTCAGAAGACTTCTGCCTATTATGTAATCTGAAAAAAGGAAAAAAGAACCTGTACTTGACAGTTTTTGTGATGGTTGTCAGGGTTTTTATGACTTTTTAAGGGGCATAACTATAAATATTTGCCTTCATCAACCATACAAGAAAACATGTTTTTATTAAGAACAAGAAAATCTCTTTGCTTGGTACCTAGTATGACTATGCCAAAAATCTTGTAGAAAAAAACTAATTGTTAAATTGGATGATCATGGAATATTTCTATTATGAGGCCAAGTGATACTCTGTTTTTTTTTAAGACTGAGAAATTAGAATTCACTCTTAGTTTTGTTGCCAATTTTGCTCTATGTGGATTATGCAATTTTAAACCTTTGCAGAAGCCAATAGTGGACAGGCTTGCAGAAGCATATGACAATCCTGCAAAGGTAAGAGAGCTGACTCTGACGCTTTCTCCAGCACTAAAGGGTTGAAGATATTTCATTTATTATAACAGCATTAGATTTAATATCTTCTATCTGATTGTTTTGCAGACTGAGTTGGCATTACAACTATGTTGGGCCATTGGTGAGCATGGTGGTGGTGGTGAATCTCATAAAGATGCGGCTCGTGAACTTTTTGAAAGCTTGGAACTACTTTTGTACGAAAACCTTTCTTCCAGGTATAATACTAATTGCAATCTACAGTAATATTATTTCAGAATTGCTTTTTCATTTTGCTGATTGAAGGACTGATGTCTCTTCTGTCGTTGTGGAAGTCGTCTGGGTTTACATGAGGCAACTCTTGGCTCTGGTAGTTTGACATTTAGAAAATCATTGCAGTCGAGGCTTCTATGTTTTGTCGTGACTGCTATAGCAAAACTTGCAACGTATCATCGTGACTTAGTGCCAAGGGCCCGTGTATCTTTGGCGAAGGTCTGTCTTGTTATTGTGATAGCAGCAACCTCTCTCATGTTCTATTGTTTTGTTTTCCACAGTGTTAATGTGAAAAAATCAGGTTATTTAATGCTTAGGCTTGGAAACTCAGTGCAATTGCGCTGTTATAAGTCGAATAGATTTTGCGCAGGTAGCTCGCTCACGAATTTCAGATGCCAGAGTCTGGGGGCGTGCACGTGATTATTTGGGTTTAATGAATGAACCTGCATTATGTTTGTCCGTCTTGGGCCCTTCTAGACCCTCAAGTAAATCCATACAAGATCCAGGCACTGTAAATTGGAAAGAAGGCAGCAAAAGAATGATTGCTCATCTTCCATTTTATATTTTAGGGGAACAAGAAGGTAATTGAACGCTGGTGAGAATTTATTCCAAGTATGTTCAAAACCTTAAGCAGCAGCGCTGAACCTACTTTGAAGCTTTTGATTTTCTATTTCCTATAAAAGGAGAATGGTCTTGAATGGGAATGTGTTTCTTCAATTTAATTATCTATTGCAAGTTGCAAGTCATTTCCTGCGTATTTTGGTTAACATTGGAGATCTTTTTTGTGCTCAATTTGCTACAGGTCCTCCATTCCATGACTTCTCATTTTCTGATATTCTTCCTAGAGGATAATTCATTTTGAGGAAAGTGTACAAGGACTTTTTCACAGAGGTAGGCAACGGAAACAAGTGAGATGAGGGTAGGCATAGGCATCTAATTGCCAGAATTGGAGATCTGTTGATGCAAAGGCTATGTCTTTTGTGAATGCTGGAATCTCAAGCTGGTATAGATCTGTATCATTTGTTAAGCCGGGGGTCCTTTTTAATACGACTGCTCCTACAATGTTGAGGTTCCTTTTTGATACAACAGCTCCCACCATTTCGTTGTCGTCCGTTGAGCTGGCATGTAAACATATAATTTTCCCAGCCTTTGCTTTTTGTTCTTTGCTAGGAAACATGTAATCTTCTGGTTGGGTGTTGTAAGAGAGCACTAGGGCAATTGTTTGTAGCATTCCTTGTACTGCAGCTTGTTGGTTTCTTCTTTTCGTTCTTTATCATTTTACTGCTTTCTGTTGATTTTACCGGGTGGGAACTTCTTACGAAAAATATGTATATATTTTTTAACTGCTTGCAAAGCCTAAATACACCCTATTTTTATATCGAGACGGGATAGTTTCATGCAAGGATGTAAATGTACTATTCACACAGGACGGGGATAGAAAGAGATGAATTCCACTTTTTACACGTAAATGTATTTTTGGGAAAGGAATTACGCACCATCTAATCGCCACAACATGTTTAGACGGCCAAAACATCAAAAGCAAATGTTCCAAGAAAATGATACGTCTGTGTCCAGATGCTGATCACATCTCCTGTGGTGTGGTGACCAAAGGAAGGATACACGAGCGGGCAGGCAGTATTAGTGTGCAAATTCCTTATAACGTTTTCGGGTTCTGATGGAGCCATCTTTCTAACCAAGATCCCCAATAAGATTGATTCCACAATTATTGTTCGTGAATCACGTACATTGAAGAGGAAAATGCTGAGCCCCCCCGGGGCTAGACCATCTGGTCTTGGGCTTCTTTCGGAACTCCAAGGTCAAGTGGTCGAATCCCACTTAACTCCCGGTGCGTTTGGGGTGGCGGTGTACTTGGGTGCAGGGGATTAGTCGGGTCGCCTTCGGGTCTTGATCCGGACACTCCTGTGTTGACAAAAAAAAAAGGAAAATGCTGAGCATTTTGACTTAAATTTTGGACCCGAACCAACCCCCCCCCCCCACCCCCACCCCCAATTTAAGAAGAGTAGGTTATCATGTTTTGTTAGGATTGTTTTCTTGGACCCCACTAATTAGTGTTAGGATTGTTATGTCCCATGTCATCCCATTTATTATATAGCGCCCCGGGCTCAGCATTAATTCTCCTTGTTTCTAATAAGACTTGACCAGAGCCTCAGCCAGCCACCATCCCATCCAAAAAGTTAGCATGACTACCACTCACTCATACACAGAGCTCGGAAAATGCATTAGTCCATGTCGTATCGGTCTCGACATTGGGTGTTGGCATGAATTGCCCTCTCTTGTCCTTTGTTTCCGACTTTGATTGCACAAATGGATATTTGGGAACCATAAAAAAAATTGGTTCAAAGTAGACTTTGCTTCACGTATTATTGCATTAATAAAGAAGAAGAAGCCTTTTTTTTTTTTTTTTTGGCTTATATTGGTCAAATTCTTTTCCTAAAAGCTATCCGGCCCTTTTCTTTCTTTTTTTCTTTGCAAGTGCAGCCATCCCTTTTCTACTCATTTCATGTAGTCTTGTTAGCGTATGAATATGGACTATAACTAGTATTTTGTTTGTACACCCTCCCTAAGGACAAAGAAATAGCAAATAAGGGGACGATCGAGATGAAGCCAGTACACATTCTGGTAGACTGTTAAGAGGTAGCAGCAAATAAAGTGGTCTGTGGTCTGTTTTGGTATGTGTAATTAGACTTGCATGAGAAAAAGCTATAAGACACTGTAGGCCATAGAAGGGCAGAAATAGCAGTCAAGATGCCCACAAACATAATCAAACAAGGCGAACGCCAGGAGGTGGTGGTGGCCGGAGGATGGACATTAGAACATGATCCATGTCCTACCCTCACCACTTGTCCTTTTCAAAGGACTCGTGCAATGTGGAAAATTCGTGTCCTCTTGAGCCAAACTTTGTCCTTAGATTTAGAAATGTTTAGCAATTGAGTTTGATGTCCTCTCACATCGACTAATTAATTGAGCCACAAAAAAGCTCTTTAGTTCTTGACACAAAATTGTGTTTCTTCAACAATTCATAGAAAACTGTTTCTGGCTGAAGTCAATACACGACATTCCATCCAATGATAGGGTCCGTTAAGTTTTGTTGCATTCAGCTGGTGACTCAACAGTGGGCTGCTCTAATTTAGTATAGAGCTATTCACACAGGTGTTCTGATGACAAGATAGCCAATGGAGAGCATATGGCATTTACAGCCAGTTCCCAAAAATGAAGCTTCACACAAACTATTCTTTGTAACTCAGTTTTAGGCTGCGGCAATTTAATTTGCAACTAAAGATGAATGCAGCGAAAAGGGTCGGAAAGTTTTTTCCAAGTAAGCTGTTTTCTGGATCGTTGGAGGACTTCCAAAACTTGTAACAATCAAATAAGCAAAATCCTTTCAAGGGGCAAAGGGTCTGGCTAATTAGCATTCAAAACCACTGAAACCGAATCCCTTGGAAAAAAAATTCTTACTGCTGCTAGACTTATGCACTGCAGATGATTCATGAACTTAAAGTGACAGAACTCAAATTTTCGTCTACACATCTTTTACGAGATTTTTACCGGTAGAGGTTTTGTACTGAAAGCTTGAAAAGTTGGCATGCGGAAGTTCTCGAAGAAAAGACAAATGAAATGGTCCAAGTGATCGTTTGATGAACAGTTGAGCGATTCAGCGAAGTGCTATTTTAAATTTTTAGGAAAGTGCAACGTCGAATTTAAGATTTAGCAAATCTCTATTGGTGCTAAAGACTCATCCTAACCGCACCCCTACTATATCCTTCTTTGTTTTTGTGTTGCAGACTACACATTTTAACTACCTCAACGGCTCAACTCCCCTTTTTCCTATGGCCCCCAACTTGGACTCCATATCAATGTTCTTTCAGCATTATTTTAGCTTAATCTACTTGACCTCTATATAACATCACCATCTCCTAGGGCCTTCCCTATAACCTGCCGACTGACCCACCCTATGTTTTCTCCAAACATTCCTTGCTTTATAGATGGAGAATTCGGTGACCTCTAGGAATAAGGCTCTCTCTTCTTCTAATAATGAAAAAACAACAGAGGATTCTCCTGAAGAGAGCAGCTGGACTTTCTATTTGCAGGACTTCCAATGTGATCATCATCATGACCATGATAACACTGGTTCTGTCTCTTATAATAGCTGTGAAAGTTGCCCATCTCTTGTTTCTGATGCATTTTCTTCAGCAGCCAGAAATGCTCCTGATGACATTGAGGCTGCAGTCTTTGCTTCAGCCAGAAGTAATTGCAAGAACTTAAGTTTCAAGAGGCGCAAAGCTAAAGCAAGTGCAGTACTCAATGATCATGACTTGGAAGATACTGCTAGTTCGCCCGCCAATAGTCCTAAGGTAGGATGGTTCATTTGTGTTGAAATATACACGACATATTCGTTTCATGTTCTTTATGGTTAATCGACATCATGGTCTTCATGAAATCTTAACAAATTTTAATAAAGTTAAATGTACTTGCCCATAGGTCTTTTTTTTTTCATTTTTTCCACAGGTTTCTTCTCTCAATCAGTTGAATCATACTCGCAATGATAAGGATAACATAAATGTTTCAGAGGTAGTCAATCCGTTTATGGCTCAATTATTCCTTTTCTTTGTGTTGGCTTTTGCCTATGTCAGTATCACGGCAACTTCACATGATCATCCAATAAGCTGCTTCTGCTTTTATGGCGTTTGTAGGCAAATGTTTGCAGAAAGAATAGTACTGCTGAAGAAGCTGGTAGCGCTGCTCATGAGGAAAAGAATAATCAATCAGAACTGAAGAAAAGGGGACTATGCTTAGTACCTGTATCTACGTTGACGAATTACTTCGGCTAGGTTTTCTATTAACTATTTTGAGGCGGCTGTACGAGCATATTTTCTTTTTGGTTCATGCATGATAAGAGTTCCTGTAAAAGGGAACTGATGTTGATTTTAATGATGACATGTTGGAGTTGATCATGTTCTTGGGCTGTGCCAATTTTCTTTCCTCTGAAACATGGAAAATTTCCCTTCAATTCCATAAACTTGCATTTTTCCCATATAATATATAGTGAGGCTTTAGTCCTTTGTCGCTGCATTTGCGGTTCTTTGTGGCTTATAAAATAGGAAGTACTCATTACAGTAGTATAATATATGAAATACTTGTTCCATATATAAAATATACTTTGACTATATAAAACCGCCCATAATAAGCATTCTCTCTTCTGCTCTCAGGAATAAACCCCTTAAAATACTTCAACAGACCAATCGAAATAAAGTAATCTTGGAGGAATTAGTTTAATTTATCTCTAGTTTGATGAGCCAAGAAATCTTCTGTTCATTCCTCTGCTGACCTTTCACTATTCTCAATTTTTCTGTGACGCATACCATACTTGATGTAATCAGACGTGTATCTGAAAGGTACTAATTTAAGTAAGGCGACCAAAGGCCTTCCAACTTTTAGTTGGTCGTGGCAGTCTTTAGCTAAACCTCCATAAGCTAGCCAGATTCAGGGAGATGTGATTTTGCACCCCAGTTCTTGATAAATTCTCTTTACTTCTAACAACAAGGAGATCTGGATATCACTTGATATAGTAGGAGCGGATGGAGGGCAGCTGCATCCGAACAGAACCTCTTTTTTTTTTTTTTTTTTTTTAAAAAAGGTGAATTCCTCAAGAAAATCAGATTTTGGTGGAAAATTTGTACACCAACTCTCAATGCCCAGCTTCGCCACTGAATTGCTGCCTTATGATTTTTACCTATTCATTGTCAAGATGGACATGCTAATTAATATGACACTTGAACTTGTAAGAGACGTTCAATAACCTTACTAAAACCATTGAACATATTCTCAAGAATAAGCATCACTATTTCAAGGATCCTCAGCCAAAATCAGAAAGGCAAATAATAATGTCACGCAAGCTGAGAAGCAGTCCAGATAAATACAAAAGCCCCCCACTTTGATAAATCTTGAGTCGCACACTTTCACAGCAAAAAGTCCTTTGCAGTTCTAAGTTCAAAATCACCGAAGCCCAAAGGAATGGACCCTTTTGGTGTAGCCTAAACCCGATTGAATGTATTTTTTTTTTTTTTCTTTCATCTTCTTGAGAAACCCAAGAGATACGTCAAACAAACCTAAACCCTAGACCAATCGTCAAAAGCCGGCAACTTTTGACGACGACCCAGGAGACTTATCTAACCCACCCTTAACACCCACCCAGCCGATGTGGGATTAAAACCCCGACAGGGGCCAAGCCTGCGCTGGAAACTGCTACCAGACCTTAACTAAGAGCCCATCCCCAACCTAAGACGACCCGCAGCGGAAGTTTCTTTCTTTCATCTTCTTGAGAAATTTCAAGAGATACGTCAAACAAACCTAAACCTCAGACCAATCGTCAAAAGCCGACAACTTTTGACGACTAACCAGGAGACTTATCTAACCCACCCCCCGATTGAATGTATTTGTGGGAGTAAGTTGACAGAAATTTTGCAGTTTTTGTGTTTCACATGATCATAAACTTGCTCCGAGACAGACTGGCAAGTGAAAGACGACCAAGTTGGATTCTGTTGCTGGCAATTGATACCATAGGTAGCTAGTAATCATTGGAACAGCTAATCTTTAGGAATCTACTGCCTAACAATTAATCATGCTAAAAACAGAAGGGAAGGGAATAAAAGTCATTAATTGATTTAGATAAGATTTTAGTGACAGTCCCGATACAACAGTCAAGTAGAGCCTCCATCGATTCTGCAACTTATGCAAATAATGTAGTGAATTCTGTGGAGAACAACTGGAATGAGAAAAGCTACACCATTTTTCCAATTTTATCTGGCTGCGGCATATGTATCTTGATGAATACCACTACAAAGTTCCACCTTCCAGCACCTAACCTAACGACAATCTTCATCGACCATTAGTAGTAAAATACTTCTTGGTCTGATATCAATCAAACGTTAGGTCCATGATATCAGTCGACAATAATGTTATTTAAAAAAAAAAAAAAAACCAAAAAGAGAGGCAGCATTACTTGTCAAATCGAGGTAGCATGACTTGTCAAATCTAGTAATCCATGCTATCGCGATTTGACAAGTAATGCTGCCTTTCTTCCCATGTTTTGCCGGCAAGCCTTTATATGTACAGAAGAAATGATACGTGAACAATTTTTTACTCTGCATTGAATCCATACGGATAATGATTATGTTTTCTGAACTCGTGGAATGTGGAAGTTAGAATCATGAATGCATTAGTAGACTCAGCAGTGAAATACTAACAAAATTGTACTACACATTAATGGATTCGCGCCGAAAAACGATAAAATGCGCATCCGGGGAATCGAACCCCGGTCAGTACCGTGGGAGGGTACTATGATACCACTACACCAGATGCGCTTTGACTTGTGGGGTATCAGGTAACGTATATAATAATATGTCCCCCTGATCATAACTCAACCCTGCACACCCTAACAGTCCATCGCGTGGTTCAAACTTGATAGTAATTGTCAGGTTGAAGGGCTTCTCAAGTTAAGCTCTATCAAATTCACTTTTGACTGATGTAATTCTTACAACTTTTTGATGTAAATCCGCATACATTAAAATTATACTAGTTTGCGTTACATGGTACAAAACTTGCATAGCCAGGTACACAAATTGAACAAAAGTTCAACTTGCGAGGCCTCCTCTGATCCCCAGTCTTACTAGTTGTTTACTGGCTTCAGCGCGCATGATGCGCGAAGAAAGCTTAATCATTCTTTATAATCCCAACTGAAGGAAGCAAACAGATAAAAAAGGAAGCAGTCGTTGCCTCCCTCCCTGTCTGTCTTGCCTTGTGTATGTGCAGAAGTCACCAAGAACGTGATTAGATAAATTTCAAATCCATCAACTGTAAAAACCATGCCGATTTGTTCCACTAAAGGTTTGACATTCTTGGTTAGTTTGATAGAAAGCATGTTACGAATTTGCTGTGTCCAATTCGATCTTCCAAAACAACACCACGAGTCCATTTTGTTGAAGAACGACTACAATGCAGGTGCTGCTACGTACATGATCTGTCCCGAGCCATCAATTTCGATGTTGATGTTCCAGCCGGCTATGAGGGGCTCAACTATCAGAGAGAGAGAGAGAGAGAGACCTTTTCTATTATTGTTTGTTTTCCGTGTTGTTCTAAAATCATAGTCAGCAGAATGAATTTACAAGAATGGCACAAGGCCTAGTAGAAGCAACTTTTGTATGAAATCTGTCTCATCTTTGTGTGAGATTTAGCCTTAAAGGTGCAAAGAAGAATCTGCTCATTTCTTGGCCTTGATTTGCAAATGAAGTCTATTTTTTGTCAGGGAGCTTCTCTAACAACTCGGGTATCACCTCGAAAAGATCACCAACAAGTCCGTAATCAGCAACCTATAATGCAGACATAGAAGTGATGATTATGATCATATTCCCAAACAACTATCATTCTGGAAAGAGGAGAACACGCTTACCTTCGAGAAAATTCAGAAAACCATGGGTAAAGCTTAATGTTCGCGATCAGAACTCTGATCAGAAAAAAGAATAAAAGACTGATTCAGTCTATCACCTGGAATATGGGCGCATCTGCATCTTTATTTACAGCTACAATAACCTTAGCATCTCTCATTCCTGCTATATGCTGAATGGCCCCTGAAACGCCAAAGGCCATGTACAGTTCTGGGGCCACGATCTTTCCAGTCTGCCCAACCTGATGTTCACAAAATACCCAAGTCGGTGATCTGTGCAAGCTAGATCATCATAATTTCAAATGGAAATTTGATCCTCAATAAAATAGGACGGGAACTTATATCTATTGGCTACAAATAATGCATATCACAGTCCACTAAAGATTAAAGATTAACAAGAACAGAATAGACATCACAAATAAAGCGAGAGTTTTCATCCAAAATGAAAGTATGAAGAATAGTTTTTACAGCTAGACATAAAGAATTGAAATTGGAATGGTGTAAATGTCTCCTTCAGTTGTGGGGGTAACAAAATATCCCCGAGCAATAAACACCATATTTTACCTGAAGATCATTGGGAACATATCCTGCATCGACAGCAGCACGAGTTGCGCCAACTGCAAAAATAACAATTATAAGCCTTTTCCAGATTGCAAAGATACTGGAATTCATAATACTATTATTTGCTCTAAAGCTCTTCAATGTTCAGATGCAAGCTCACGGTCCCTAAATGCAGTCAACTTCAGAATAGCTCAAGGTAAATATCTAAGGAAAAAACATAAAATATCAAAATTAGAGGATGAACAAAATAGCTATGGAATAGACAAGAACCTGCTGCCCCAAGTTTTTCTGCAAGCTTCTCTATCATTTTAAAGTTCTCAGCGCTTTTCAAAGCTCGACCCCCAGTGATTACAACACGTGCATTTCCCAGATCTGGGCGCTCTGTCTCTTGAGAAGAAAGTTTAATATATCTTGATTTACCCACTGCATCATCTGCAAACAACAAAAAGTTTTCTTAATTTCTTGTAGTTTTCCCACTGATAAACCAAAGCAGAGAAATAAATCATACTTATAGGTTATATTCATTGTCTTTTTAATCCTCAAGCACTTCTGAATTGACTAACCTAATATGTAGGTCTTTGAAAACAGTAAATTGTTGAGGTACAAATGGGTGATCACATTACAAAATTATCGACAGACCTTCACTGAAGTTTGAGAGGTCCACCTGGTCAATTGATGCAGGTTTGGAGTTTGAATCAGCTGAAGTTGAGGCCACGGAGAAAGATGTAGACCTAACTGTTAACATGCAAGGGCTGGAACCGGTATATCGAACGGTACAAAGAGCATTCCCAGCATAAATGGGCCTGAAACAGAATTAAGTTGTCCAAGTCAAGTAAATTATGCAACGATTAGGTATCAATAAATGTCAGGGTCTCTATTTGAGTACTGAAAAAGAAGAATCAATGCAAGGCATGGAAAACATTTAGATTCCTAAATCCTATTCATATCATTGATATGAAACTCAAGATTCCAGTCATCAGTTTGCTCTACAACTGCACAGACATGATTAACAGTTTACTAAATAGGAATTTACACAATGGCATATTCAAATTCCAACTGCTGTACATAACTGAAATACAAACATACTTGATAAAATGCGCCTCAGTAAAGCTTCAAAACCACTCTACCAAAGAAGTAGTAACAAATCAGAATAGATTTGTATAGCTCGAAATTGTTTGAAAGAGAAATAAATCACCATGACGAGCCATGAGAAATTTTACCTGACAAAAATATTAGAATCACTAATTTCAGTGACATCAGTGACTGGGGAAATGTCTAAAAGAGCAGCTGCACGAGGTACTATGTTCTTCCCAAATGACCCTGAAGCTGCAATAATGTGTGAGTAGTCACCTTTCTGATGAACCACATGGATAAGTTTAGCCCATGGCTCTGCTAAAGGATATGTAAAATTATCTGATTCTGCAACGAGCACCTATACAAAAGCCAATGAACTGAATCAGATTGGTGCATAATTTTTCAGCTCTACATGTATTTTTCACTTAACACTTTCAGAAAATAAAAGGTGCCGTTAAATCTTTATGAGACTACTAACATTCTCTTTATAAGAGTTTGACTTGAGAAAATACAAGCATATCTGGAGGTATCAATTTTTGGGAGAAAAAGTGCTGTGTTCACACCTTTTGATTAACTACTTCAGCATGGAACTCAGTTAAATGCACCTAATGAGCAAACTACATACAAAATGATTCAAGATACTGAAAATAAAGTAGAAGCAAAGAGCAAAAATATCCTAGCATTACTTAGTTCAATGAGGATTAAACTCTTGTCAAGTCAAAAGAGAAGATTATCAGTTCTTCTAGCTGATTTAATCTGAGTAAGTTTTTGACATTTTTGTTTACCCTGACGATTCTGTCCATCTAAAGACATATCTCTCTTTTTTTTTCTTTTTTTCTTTTTTTTTTGTACTGGGGCATAAAATACAATGAGGTCATTTATTGGGAACCAACAGGTACCGAATCATCAAACAATGCATCACAAACCCAATAAGGCATGTACCTGAGAAATGGAAGGATGGCATGAGGCAGCATGTTCAGCAGCTTCTTTAAGAGATGGACCTGACCCAGCAAGCAGTAGAGATACTGAATTTTCATTACCTATCGACTTTGCAGCTTCAACGGCACTAATTGATGAAGCCTTAATAGAACCTCCTTCATGCTCCGCTAAAACCAAGGTGCTAAGCTATTGCAAAGAAAAGAACACAGAAAGAAAAATTACAGAAAACAGCTTATGCATCTAGTTACTGATTTATGCAAACGAGAAAAGAAACATAGTTTCATCCAACAAACTTGACATGTCAGGCAACTTAGAACTATAACCAAAACAAGTTTCCGTTTCAATTTCCAATTATGTCTAAGCATCTTCTCCTCTTTTCATTTTTCTCATATTTCTGGTTTTGGGTTCTTGATTTCCGTATAGTTCTGATGGCATTACATTGGGACCTTAGGCAAAGCAATACGGGGTTTTTTATCATATGCTGTCATCATTTCTTTTTCCTCATTTCTTTCTTGAAATCGTTAGATATATAACATTTGTGGGTTTTTCTCTAAGCAAGCAACACAACCAATAACATGCAATCTTCAGCAAAAAAAATAAAATAAAATAAAATTGTGCTTTCATCTAATTTGCTGTTCCTGGACTAGAATCCCAACCCCAGTGTTCTTCAAAACCCAATAAAAGACAAGCCAAAGAGCAAGAAGGAAGGGGAAAAGATCCCAGCGAAGAATAGAAGACTTACGGATCGATACGTGGCAGCAATTCGTGAAGAAATTGGATGATATCTGATAGCTCTGAGGATTCCGGTAGTAGCCATGGAGGAGTCCAGAACCAAATAACCCAACCAGCTTCAAGTTTTCCGCAGCGAGGAGTCCGAGTGGGAGACGACACTGTGCTGTGGGCCCCATTTTACATCGTTCAGATAAATTTTGTCATTTCGTTTGTTGAAAAAAAAAAGATAAATTTTGTCATTCATTTTTTTAGTATTTTTTTTGTTCTTTTCCTTTTACTTTTTTATGTTTTACGATTTTTACCGGTAGAATGGAGAGGATAAGTTAAGCAAACTTGACTTCATTAACGGATAGTGTGAAATAAAAGATTTTTTCTAATGGATGAGGAATTGTTCTAGTTAGTTAGTGTATCTCAAATGATAATCATTTGAATAAATAAATTTCTAATTTAAGTTCCACCTCTTCCAAACAATTAACATCTTCAATCTGATAATAATAGGTGTCCATTACGCAATTATAAAATCATTTACGAAACAGTGAAGTGAATAGCCAACAATAAACCAATAATATGATAGTTTGGCTAATGAGCATCTAATGACTAATAAGTGTGTTCATGTATATATGCACATAATAAATTAACTTTGAGAAGAAGTGTCTCGTTAAAAATAAAAAAAAAATTGTACTATAATGCTAATGTCAAGCATTCTTATAATATATAAGATTGAGTTTTGGTGAAAGAGGTGATTGTATTTTAACCGCATAGGCATGGACTTTTTTGAAATGTGAAATATACTGTAGTGTTTTACAAGTTATAGGTACAAGTGAGTGAAACTTGTAGTTAGGTATATTAATTGAAATACCCTTATTTATAGACATTTCAAACTTTATGTTGTTGAAACATATGGGTATTTATGGTATGTGCAATTAATCTGCAACCATTTGTTGCTTTTGGTACAACACACATAAGTCATAAGTCTGTGGGTTTGTGAAATTACTTAAATGGCATTCACACATCATAAGTGCAATCATTATGAAAAGAAAAAGTCATGACCATAAATACGGCAATTGAATCACACGGTTATTACTGAAATGGTCTTCACACATCATAAATGCGTCGTTTGACTAATGATCACTGAACTTGGAAATCACTTGTACAGGGAGCCCACAAGTGAAAGGGAATAAGAAAGGCCAATCATGCTCAATCGTTATCGTGGTTTGAGCTCAGGTGTGGAAGCAACTCCTTTTAGATCTTCTTCTCTATCATTTATACCTGAATTTAATGGCAAAAAACGTAGGCCTACTAATGGCTTCTAAGTTTCGGGGATTGGGTTTTCTCTTGCAACATTTGTCTCAAACAGAATGATGCATCGTTTCCCTTCTCACCCGAACTTATGGCCGAAATACTCCATTTCTTTCTCATTATAGCCTCAATTAAATAGTCAGACGTTGGTAAGTTAATGCCCAATGACTGTGTCGGTTATGATTGTTTCCATGCTTCCTCTTCACCTTCTTCAAATTCAACCTTTTCATATTTTGGGATTGAGATATTTTTTTATGTCCTTATACTGTATAAATTCTAGGCATGAAAACAATTACCGCCCACTGAAGCAGGAAGTTACGGAGGGTTCGACCGACAATCTTTACGAGGGTCATTAACTTAATTTGGGATTTGATGAGGCTTGCATTTGGCCTCTGCTTCATTTTAGTCCTATGATTTCTTCATTCTGCTACAGTTTGTCCTAAATCACCTTCTATTGGTAAGTTAATGACTCACTCACTTGAATACCGATCGAATGTGGACATTAGCAGCGCATAGTCCTTCACCACAAAACTCCTTCAGTTTATTTGCTTCCTTAAGGCAAAAGCACCAAGAGCAGCTATTCTGATAAGAAAAGGCACCAACATCTCTGCGTTGCCTCCACTTTCAACTTCAACAGTTAGAGTAGTTGAAGCAAGAGGCTGCGGAAGGCCCTCAATCATGTGTGTTCTACACTCATCATGTAGATGGTAAAATTGGGACCAAAATGAAGAAACCACCAAGAAGCAAGGCATCTGACTGCTGTCTATTACAGCATCTACATGAGTTTACTACTATTCGTATCACTAAATAAGTAGACATACATGATGTCTTATTTAACCTATTCTGCTATCTATCTCGTAGTTTTTACCTGAAACAATTTCATAAATATTTGTCTGTACACCTTTGGGAACTTGTTGTATCTAATTATTTGTGTTTGGGAATTTTTTTATTCTAATATTAAAAGATTCTTATGTTGTTTGTCTTATAATTATACCTGTTTCTAATTATTTATCGCAACGTACTATTTTCGCAATGTATTATTATTTGTCCAACCAAAAAACCTTCTTCAACCACAGACACCAAACACCCGCGCGATGTGCTAGCACTCCTCCCCTAGTATAGTTATAAAATTTAGTCCAGTTCGACGATCAAACTGATCAATTCAATGAACCGATCATAGGGCCGAATTGAGTTGCTAATTAAATTAGTTAACCAACAAATTTGTTAATTAGTCAACGATTCAACGGTTCAATCGATGAATTGAAAAAAAAATCGTCAATTGAACAATCAACTTAAAAATTTTACTATTTTTGTAATTTAAAATATATTATTATATTATATAATATAACTATTGTGCAACTCGCAATTGAGTTGTTGTGAACTTAAATTAAAATATATTATTATAGTTTAAAATATATTATTATAATATATAACTATTCTGAACCTCATGGTTGGTTAAGGTGCAGGTGGGGTATTAAGTAAGGATGAAAGCCTTCGTAGCATTGATGTAAATTCACTCGTTGCCACCCTTGGAGTTTTGAAATCACTACAATGTCCAAATGCATGACACGATATTATAAGTTCACCGGCCTCTGAATATCCTCATCCTACATGTAACCATTGTTAATTCATGCTATCTTTTAGTGCTCGACGGGAACAGTCTAGAGGTGCTATCGAGCCAAGTCGAGCTCGAGTAGCACCATACTCGAGCTCGAGTTCGATCAAAATTTGTGCTACTCGAGCTCGAGTTCGAGCTTGATCGAGTAAAAAAATTTAGACTCGAGCTCGACTCGATGAAATAAAACTAAACTTGAACTCGACTCGTTTGAGTTCAAGTAAGCTCGAGTAAATATCAAGCCCGAGCTACTCGAGATCGAGTTCGAGTTTTGAAATAAATCTATAATTTTTTTTAAAATATAAAATATAAAATATAATATAAATAAAATATGAAAATTCGATTAAACTCGACGAGCACTCGAGTATTTATTTCTTGAGCTCGAACTCGACTCGTTAAATTTAACGAATAGCTCGATCTCGAGCTCGAACTCGATTTTACCGAGCTCGCGAGCTTGACTTGCTAACACCCCTAGAACAGCCTGCGTGTTTCCGTAATTAAGGAAAATGGATTTTTTTTTTTTGTGTAGAAAAGGGAATATATAATAAATAAGCTTAAACAGTTACAAGACGGGGCAAGAAAAGACCCCTACCATCAGTGGAAAATGGGGCTTCTTTTGAAAGGTAGAATAAAAATATAAAAGGGAAAAGGAGAGAATAAGGGGCGTAATAAAGATCCCGGTTTAATGCGCATGTGGCTTCGGCAGGGGAGAGCCTTTACTTGAGTTTACGAAAAAGCCTTGGCCCAGAAGCGGAAGCATATCTTCCGCTCTCTCTGTCTTATCTTTCTTCCCATTCCCAAATTGCTGGTTCAGTTGAATTGGAGTGCGTGGGGGATTTCCCGTTCATTTCTGGTCCAGTCAATATCTAATTAATCAAGTCAAATCAGCCTCCACTGCAACATTTTAGTTCCCAAAATTTTCATCTTCAGATCTGCTTTCGTCCTCCACGAATACAATAAAAATGATTTCCGGCAGTAAACTCAAATCCGTGGACTTTTACAGGTTTCTTTTTTTTTTTTTTCAAATCCTTTTTCTTTCGTTTTATTTATTATTAATTTTTTTTGAATTTTCGATAATTCGTTTGAGTTAGATTGACATTTTAGACTAATCTCTCCTATGTTAAGCCCGTAATGGAATTTATTCGTGGCATTTAGCCCAGCAATTGAATGCTTTGTTTTGCTTACAGAAAAATTCCGAGAGATTTAACTGAGGCATCACTGTCGGGTGCTGGGTTGTCCATTATAGCAGCCTTCTCCATGATCTTTTTGTTTGGAATGGTGAGAAATTGGTACATATTACTTGTCTATAGCTGCCCATAACCCCATTTGATTTCAGCTACAGTTTTCTTTTCCTTTCCTGTTTCTGAGGTGTTCTTGAAGGCGCATTGGTTGTTTGTTTAGCTCTTCTGGTGTTTGTTAGTATCTTTTTGGTCTTGCTGTTCTTGTTGCATCATTTATTTCGAGTAATTTAATACCACGCTTGAACTGCCATTCCTCTTTCTTTTATGTTTTGCGTATAACTTGGGTCAACTTTTTTGTTTCTGCAGGAACTGAATGACTATTTGACAGTGAGCACCTCTACTTCCATTATAGTAGACAATAGTTCTGATGGGGACTTCTTGCGGATTGATTTCAATATCAGGCATGTTCGGTGATATTACTCTGTGACCTGAACTATTGATTGGTTGCCCCTATTTCCTTTCCTTTGCCATTCATTGGATTAAAATAGATTGGAATCGACTAGTTAGAAAGAATGGAACATGTCTAAGCCGTAAGTGGGAGAAAGATTGGGACATGTGTCAACTCTGTATCAATCTAGTATGTGTATCTCCTATCCTTAATACTTGAATTTGCTTTGATCATCTTAAGACGGAAATAGGTTTTTGGGCTGTAATATGTGATGTCAATTATATGACACTGACTGGACTGAGAAAGCCATTATTTCATTTCGCTTGCTTGAAGTTCTGCTCCCCCCCCCCCCCCCCCCCCCCCCCCAACCAACAAAATCTATTTATTAAAATCAAGCTAACATGTTGCTAAATCCTTGTAGTTTTCCAGCATTGTCTTGTGAGTTCGCATCTGTTGATGTCAGTGATGTCTTGGGAACGGTGAGTTTTGGAGGTTCTGTTTGCTTTTCGACTATGATTTTCATATGCATGGTTTTATGAATTTTTGTTGTCTTGCTTGCAGAATAGGTTGAACATAACAAAAACTGTCCGCAAGTACTCAATAGATTCACACTTGAATCCTACGGGCTTTGAGTTTCTGTCTGGGCCAATCTTAGATGCAATTAAGCATGATGAGGAAATTGATGAAGAACACGGCGAAGGTGCTGTTTCACTATATGGCCGTAATTTTGATAGAATTGCAAAACAGTGAGTTAGCTGCATCTTACTTTTATACCTTTTTATCTTCTGCTTTTCTATTTGTTATTTTGCTAATTTGTGCCCAATATAACTTCCTCAGGCATCCGATTTTGGTTGTGAATTTTTTCGCTCCTTGGTGCTATTGGAGTAACCGCCTGGTACTATTTGTATCTTTGGTGATATTTAGCTTGACTGGCTCTGAGCCCATAAGTGGTTTCTGCCTGTTAAAAGATCTCTCTCTCCCGCTTCTGTCTCTGTCTCTTTCCTTATATTTGTGTCTGTGTTCATTTCTTAAAAGATTTCTCTCTCTCTCTCTCTCTCTCTCTCTCTCTCTCTCTCTGTGCACTCAATTACATGCATGTATGCATTTCTATTGGCTAGTTTATGTATAAATCTGTGATTTCTACTTTGATGGTGTATTAGTGTAGCAGGGCACTTTCATCTGTGTGTAGCTTATTCTAAACTTTGAATAGTGTTCTTGTTAAGTATCAAATTGTTTGTTGATTCTTTGACAGTTTGACTGCAAACTCTAGATGAATCTATTGCTGTACAAATTTAAGGCTGATTTATGTCAGTATAGATGATTTTGATATATTGCTGCTTGTTTCAGAAACCTTCTTGGGAGAAAGCAGCCAAAATTATAAGAGACAGGTGTGGTCTCATCTTCTGTTCATTAATTCTCGTTAGGAAAATGGAGCTTTTTTTTCTGCTGAAGATTCATCTCAATTTCAAATGGCATTTAGTATCATAAAATCTACTTAAATCTGAGTGCGACCTTGTCTTTAGATATGACCCAGAGATGGATGGTCGCATTCTTTTGGCAAAAGTTGATTGCACCGAAGAAGTTGATTTGTGTAGAAGGTACTTTCTGATAAATGAATTTTTGATCTTTCTATTGAAGTATCTTCCAGTATGGATGATGGAAGAGCACCTGCTTTCTGTAATATTCTTTAGCTTTTGTCTTACAATCATCTTCCATGACTAGTGGATAAGCATCTTAATCTATTGGCTCATATATTGTCATGAGTTAAGACATTTCTACAATAGTCAAGACGAAATATCTATTAAATAAAGTTGTATCTTGTACATGAAAAGGCTGTAGACTTTGATCTTTTTGTCCAGACCATCAGTATGGATTTATCAGTTGGGTTGTTCTGCTTCTCTTTCTAGTCCCCAACACGTAATTTTCTGGTTAACCAAGTTGCTGGCTAATGAATTTCCAGGCATCACATACAAGGGTACCCATCTATTCGCATCTTCCGTAAGGGAAGTGACCTTAGGTAAAGTGACCTGACACATTCTATCTTTAATTTTCATCACGTTTTCTGCTTCCTTTGCATGTTTTGATCCTTTGACCTTTGTTGCCTGTAAAAAACTGTTTGCTTATTATATGTTTGTCTTGGTTAATCTGAACTTTCTCATTAAAAATTTCCTTCTGTAGTGCAAACTTTTCTCTTCTTTAGCTTTAAGTAGCAGAAATTTTCAATTATAATGACCTTATGTAATATTTGAATTTGCTGTATTCAAATCAGAAGTTTGTTGTCTGTTTTAATATAGGGATGAACATGGGCATCATGAGCATGAATCATATTATGGCGATCGAGATACTGAAAGTCTGGTCCAGGTAAGAAACAATATTGAGTTGCATGCCCAAAGCTTTAAACGGGAAAGGCAAAAATCAGGCGAAGAAAAGCAAGGAAGTAAAAGAACAAAACAAAAATTAAATAAATAAAGGAAAAGGGAAACGTATATGTAGCATGACTCTGCACATGTATCAATGCAGTTGATATCATTTTTCTATACTAGAAACATATGATTGAATTGTGTAGTCCTGCATAGGTGTCGATGTTGTCACCTATTATATGTGTGGCATTACTGGGTTTTTTAATTATTTGCAGACAATGGAAACTTTGGTTGCACCTGTTTCACTGGAGTCTAAAAGACTTGCTTTAGAGGATAAATCTGACAAGACAAAAGATCCAAAAAGACCTGCGCCCTCAGCGGGAGGATGTAGAGTTGAAGGTTTTGTACGCGTTAAGAAGGTAGGTATTACACCAATTTGAAGACAACCAGCCACGGTGCTGGATTTGATTTCTGTCCAAAACCCTTTATGCTTTAATTTCAAGAAAGAAAATGAAGTTGGCAGTGTAAAACAAGTTAAGACATTTGAGCCACTTGCGTAAATGTAAATTTTGCTTGTTGACTTTTTCTTCATTGAAGATTAGCAGCAATGTCATAGAATTTCCACTTGCTGTATTGTTTTTCTGTAGTCACCATGTTGAAAAATGATTCCTATAATCTCCTGTCCTAGTTGGAGAATGAAGATTTTCAGGTGAAGGGCCTTGATTTTATCTGTAATTTTCTTAAACAATTAAATACATAAAGGGGAAAGGAGGGGGCAGACAGATTGACCAGAATGAATACTGCAATTTTACAATCTGTACTTTATGTCAGGATTTTTTTTGATGTCAAATATATGATTTTATGCCTTTCACTGACCTGGTGCATGGTTTTCAACATGCCTCATATGATGCAGGTTCCTGGCAACCTCGTCATTTCAGCTCGTTCACCTTCGCACTCCTTTGATTTTTCTCAGATGAACATGTCACATGTCATTTCCCATTTTTCGTTTGGGAAGAAGATTAATCCAAGGGAAAGAAGTGATGTGAAGCGATTACTACCATATCTTTTTAGAAGTTATGACAGATTGAGTGGCCTTTCATATATCTCTAACCCAAGTGACTCGAATGAAAATGTTACTGTAAGCTCCTCTGCCTTTTTCACTGACATCTAATATTCTCCTGCTGGCCTATGGTGCAAATGCTATTTTTTCCCATTCTGGGCTTTAATTATTACTGGATGGTGTTGCCTATGCATGCTTGATTAACTTGCTCTGGTAAATACACGATGCTTTCCTTTCGGGAAATCCTTCCTTTCTTTATGCATGTTAGCAGTCTAGTATAGAAGATTAAAAGGACTTGAAAGTGTTAGGAAGTGAAGAATGAATTTCCATGAATATTGGCCTGAGAAAAGCATTTTTTTCCCTTATCTTGTAGCTCAGTGATCAAACTTCTGATATATTTATAGTATCCAAGTGCATGGTTTTAGTTCCATCATCGGCAGTCATTCACATGACTCATCCTAACCCTTCTACCAGCTTTGCCTTATTGTCTACCCTGTTTTGGGCAGTTAGTGTTGTCACTCATTATTCCTCAACTAAGAACTAGAAGTGTGCAAATTCATTGCCCATTCACCTTTTTGACTTAATTTACCCTCTATTGGCTCTAATTCTCATGCATATGGGTGATTAATCATTTTGGTATTTCAACTTAGAGGAATAGGATGATTAAGTCTGGAAATAATTTGCATATTCTTTACCAAATGCAGATTGAGCATTATCTACAGGTAGTGAAAACTGAAGTGATGACAAGATCTTATAAAATAGTTGAAGAGTATGAGTACACAGCCCACAGTAGTTTGGCTCACAGCCTCGATATTCCAGTTGCAAAGTTTCACTTTGAGCTATCACCCATGCAGGTTTGTGCGGGAAATCCTTTTTTGACAATTTTGTTTAGTGTGCATTCAACCATAGGTTCTTGTTCTTGGTGTTGCCTTCTCTGCCTATCAAATCTAATATTTTTTGTCATTAATGGTTTAGTGCTTTTCTCATCTCTCAGTTTTTGTGGTTAAGATTGTTTTTATCATCACCTTAATTGGTGGTATGCGCCTCTCTTGTGATCAGGTCGTAATAACAGAAAACTCAAAGTCCTTCTCGCACTTCGTAACCAATGTTTGTGCCATCATTGGTGGTGTTTTTACGGTTGGTTTTCTCACGTCTTGTTCCTTCAGTCATCCTCCATCTCAATCCTTTCTTTCTTGTATTTGCTCTATCATTGCTTTCTGCATTTCTGCCGTGATAGTTGGCAATTTCATCTTTGGTTTGTCCGTGTTTCAGGTTGCTGGAATTTTGGATGCAATTCTCCACAACACGATGAGACTGATGAAGAAAGTTGAACTAGGAAAAAATTTTTGAGGGGAAAACGTAAAAATCCATTCTAGTTACTGTATAAAGAGCATCAAAGCACGGCCACACGATTTTACACACATTACTTTATCAAATTGGGTTTAGCAGTGAGCTGCAGAATTTTGCAGTGGATTTTTAGTATAGAAACCTTCTGATGGAAAATCCTAGTATATGTTGTATTAGTCAGTTGTGACCTACGATATTTCTTCCCTAGTGTATCCATCAAATGTTTTAACTCATGCTAAGCTACTTCAGCTCATAAGAAGTCAGAAGTTTTAAGCTTATTATGTGGCTGCATTAGACAACTGACTAGGAATTTGGCAAAAACACTTGATGTTAAGCATATGATGAGGAATGAGGAAAAATAGAAAATTACCGAAGGGCATGTAAAATGGTCCTTTGTGCTGTAGTGAAATGTGAAATCTAACTTTATCTATTTTTTTTGAGTTACAAGTTGTGGGATTCCATGCACTGTCCTTTCCTAAAGAAGTTTGTACCTCTTTTTAACCTACTAGGTTAGTCGAAAAAACGACGTAGGATGGTCGAAAAAACGACCCTAAGCACTGCAATATCTCATGATACTTTGGCTGGCACCCTCGGTTGGGAAATCGACAAAGAAAAGAAAAACCTTGGTGCGATGATCCATCGTCTAATTAGTCACAAAGGAAAGAAAAGCCAGGTCTGCTTTATGATATTATCCACTCAAAATGTAGAAAAGTCTCTGGATATCGTTCACGGGCCTTCAATTGGATTTTTTAGGAAATTTGTTGCTGGTTAGAGTGATCAATAATATTGTCCGCCAGTAGCTTGTATTCGGTACGATGGCGGCATATGCTGAAATGTTAATTGAAGAACAGAAGAGGCCTTCAAGCTCTCATATTAACAACTTTATTTGTTTTGTACACTCTTCATACATTGTAGCAGTGGCCAATACAAACTTTACTCAAACATCAGCTTATTTCTCACCAGTATAATAGTGTAACAAATAATTTACCCTTGAGAGCCCAGCTGAAAGTTGAAGCCACTGAGGTCAAGGCATGGAAAATCATAATGTAGAAGAAATACAAAAAGAAAGAAAGAAAGAAAGAAACAAGACAGCCCTCAGAATGAAATTTAAAAATTAAAAAAAAAATATATATCCCAAACTCTTAACAACACAAATCTTGAATTCAGAAAAACAGCAGGAGTGATGATCCAGAAAGAGCTCCCAAGGAGCCAATGAGTCCGAAAAGAATTGAAGATGCACCACTTTTATGAGGAGATGATTGCTCTGAAGGGGCTGGAGTTGGATTTGTCTCCTCTGGTCCAGAGGGTGGAGGAGATGATTCTCCAGTTGCTGGTGCTGGGGATGGGGGTACCTCTGCTGATGGTGAAGGAGGAGGAGATGTCGTCGTTTCATTTGAAGGAGGGGAAGCTGCCACTGTTTCGTTAGAAGGAGCTGGAGCGAGCTTGCTTCTGTTTGCCATCACAACCACAATGATCTTTTCGTTCTTAAGGCAGTTGTCCTTGACTCCACTTATGAAATAGTATGGTCCAGAATGGTTCAAATTGAACACGGTGTGGCCATCTGTAAACTTTTGAAGAGGTCTGTCCGTACTGCAATTGTTATAGTCCTCCTTAGTCACGTAGAGCACAGAGTCTTTGTCTCCCGGGTAGACGAACACTGCAATAGAAAATAGCAAGTGACAGTTAAATTTTCATGTTTTTGCAAAATGCTGAAGGCTGCTTGCGGACGATAAAAGGGTAGCAGCACAAGACTAGCGTTGTAGTTGATGAGAAATTGATGCTGATGTTAGCAAAATGATCAACTTACACAGGGAGTCCCCAGTTTGAAACCGGTTTTTCTCCGCCCATTGATTGTGGCTGTTTGAGTTAGGATCAGCAGGAACTGCCCAACCGTTGGGACCTCCGACCTTGAACTCAAATGCAATGCCTTTCTGAACAAGCAGCAAAAGGCAAAAGAGGCCTAGGACACGAAGTGCTTTTCCAGTTGATCTCAGATTGGCCTGAGCCATTGGAGGTTGGTAGGCAAGTTTCGACGTGTAAACTGAAAGAAACTCCCAGTAAAACCTGGCTATGAACTTGCCGGTGCAGTAGCGAACGATCAAGGGGTATTTGTAGGACAAAATGAACGAACTTTACAAGCTGTGGCAGTGAAGCTTTTGCTTCTTTTTGTTATTCTTTACTTTCGGATATCTTAACTTCCAGTGCAAAGTATATGGGCTCTTTTTTGGGCGTGAGCTTCGTTGTTCTTCTGAGGCCTTTAAAGGTAACTTATTCTGCAGATTTATACTTTCCTTGACCAAAATCAGCACCTTCTTATCTTGTGCTTTGGGCATTCGCATCTGAGTCCTGACAAGATGTCTCAGATTTTGAACTTCTTACTTCCTATACAGCTGGAGTAGCTTTGCTTGATGCAGAATGTTTAGCTGATTAGGCAGCTTTTTCTTCCCGTCAAATGGGATGTGTATAAACGTGCATTAATTACCATATACATATATATAATTCCTTCTTGAAAATAACTGCAGCTAAACAATTGGGATCCTTTTCTTTTTGATTTTGTGACATTGCATTCAGCCAAATCAGAGAAGACCTCAACAACGTTAAAGTTCAACTAATCATTCTTGGTCATGAAAAGAGTTCAAAGAACGGGGGAAAAAAAGGTATCTATCTTCATAAAGGGACCAAAATAAGCAAAGATTCATCTTCGGTCAAATAAGATGTTGAGTTTGATGCAGTGAAAAGTTTGTTCCCTAGCTGCACCTTGCGGAGGTCGCATTGAATGCAACATAGGTTCCATGTCTATTTTTTTTCATTTTTAGTTTGAAAAAATTAGATGTTTTCAAATGTCTTAGCGTAAGAATTACGATCACCACAACTCTTACTCAAAAATAGTAGTATTAATAGTATTTTATGGTGGTAGGAATGAAATGAAATTAGACCCCCAATCCAGATCGGCAATGCATAAAACTGTAAGGAAGCCCTCTTAGCAATTGGGTAAAGCATATATCAAACTTGTACTCGCTTCTCAAATGCAAACTCGGTAAATTACACGCAACTGATATTGGATTTTATGGCCACACAGGCCATAAAAATTGGACTTTTATCAGTTTTCGGAATAGGAGGGGGACGTACACAACACAACTCAGCATAAAAATTGCACATTTTGGTTCTCTTCTTTAATTAGCAGTGCCTCGGGCGGCCCTCAGTCCATCTTTCTTCTCCCATGCATGCATGATACTGTTATATTGCAGCCGGAAGTAGCACGCAACAAATGTAATTATATGTATGTGCTCTCTAATCCTTGTTGTGTTATTATTACATCATGTGTGTGAGTTCTCCGATGTATTCTCTCCACAAAGAGATTGTTGTAAACTTTGGTGAACAAGGAAGATCTCTATTGGTGTGCTTTGACTGAGGTTGCAAACGAATCGATTTGATTACAAAAGTCGTCGAGTTCGAACTCGATCAATATCGAGTTTGAGTCGATCAAATCGAATTCGACCTCGAATTTGAGTTCTCGTTAGTTCGTTCGTGAGTCGGCTCGAACTCGATTATATATATATATATATAATTTTAATAGTAAAATTACATATATATCTCTAATATTTTATTATTTGTTAAGAAAAATTATTAATTTATTTATTTTTTAAAAATAAAGTAATTATTTTATTTTTTTAAAGCTCGAACTCGAACTTGACATTTTGAACACGTCGAGTTCGAGTTTTGTAAAATTATGTCGAAATTCGACTCAATCAGACTAAAATTCGATTCGATCGGGCTCGTTTACACCCTGACTAGATTGCAACACGCTGTATCAGAAGAATTCCAGGCTTTTGTCATGTACGTTGTCTACGGGTCACAACTTGGTAAAAAACGAAAGAGAGTAGAAGAGGTCCGCCCATCTCATTCTTATATGATCTCAACCCACCAACCCCGCCTTCAATTCTCAAGTCTCATCTAATGATATACCCTTCCACGTCTGTACAAAATTTCTTGTGACC
This sequence comes from Coffea arabica, assembly GCF_036785885.1. Lineage (NCBI taxonomy): Eukaryota > Viridiplantae > Streptophyta > Magnoliopsida > Gentianales > Rubiaceae > Coffea > Coffea arabica. The sequence goes on along the minus strand of NC_092319.1, from coordinate 47,578,735 downwards.
GGGTCAAAATTGAAAATTGGTACTATTTAGCTTTCACATTAAAGCCTTGAGCATTCATCAAGATGTGGGGATGGTTTAACATTGGAACCTTCTCAGCCAAAATGTGAAGGTTTTGACTTTTATTTGCCGCCAACCTTTTTAACTTTTTTCTTTTTTCCTCCTCCTCCTCTCCCCCCCCCCCCCCCCCCCCCCCGCCCTCGTGAGTTCAATGCTTTAAGCAGCAAGAACCTGTCAAACGAAACTCCAAACATAGAGAAAGTTGACGCTGCTTTTGAGTTCCATTGACTTTGACTGGACTACAACTACTACTTGCCAAAAGTGGTCGAAAAGAAAAACACAAAGAAGAAAAAGAAAAACAGAAACAGACGATGACCAGTCCAGTCCAGTGGAGGCCAATTCCTCCTCGGTTTCTAATCCGCAGTACTTTTCAACGCTGTTCTATCGTTTGACAAAACACCTTAACGCGCCACCGCAAACGCGTGTGTACACTCTCCCACATTTTCATTTCAGCCCCCCGCGAATATAGGCGAGTGAGTGGGCACCAATCCCTTGATCTCTCGCCTTTCTCGCTACCCCCCACGACTCAACCCAACTTCACATACGTACGCGTCCAGCTCGTCTTATACCATACACAAATTAATGGGAGAAACCGGTTGCTACTCTTAAAGAATGGAGAGACAGACAGTATAAAGAAACAATCGATTTTTCCTCATTAACGTCAACGCATTAAACGGCTTCTTCTTCTTGTCCTTGTCTGTGGTTTTTGTGTCAAAGGGACTTTTGGGTTACTTTATTTATAAGTTCGTTAATTTCTGATCACAGGCCCAAAAGTTGCCTTTGCCTCTCTAACCATATCCACCGCCCTCCATTATCATAGCCACCTACCCCAACTAATTGCCAAATCAAGAAACTCAAGGAGAAAATAAAGAATACTGTAACTATTAGAGAATCCAAAGCATCGAATGATGAGAAGGAATACTCCTTTTCTTGATTTGTGTGCTTGTTTATGTATTTTTCCTACGTCTGAACTGGCCCTTTTGGGATCGTTGTGACAAATAGGTATGATCCCAGCTAATGAGCACATCGTACATGATCTGAATTGATTTTTTTTTTTTTTTGGGCGTTCTTTATGTGGAATCTGATCTGGGTTTTTGGGATTAAGCTTGCACGTGCTGATTTCAGAATTTCGGGACTTGCTATTGAGGATTTCTGAAGTGAGTTATTCGTTGGTTTTATTAGCTGGGATTGTTTAACACCACGTTGACATGTGGAGGGACCCTGGAGCTCCTGCTGATGAGTTCTATCAGGTTCGGCCTGAATGTACTGATGTTCCCAAAAGCAAGTTTCGAATCAAGGTTTGTCGATTTCCTTCGCATCCAATTATTGCATTTTCTGATAAAGATTATTGCTGTTTTGGCTTTTTTTTTTTTTTTTTTTTATTTCTTATACTCAGATCATTGTATTGCTCATGTTTTAAATATCTCCTCTAAGTGTTTTCATTGAGATCAATGGCTTGAAGATTGGTTTTTTGGTAAATATGTGAAGTTGTTGTTACATTTCCCTTTCTCTGAATGCTACCATTTAGTTGTTCCTGTGGATTTGGGACGACTAGCTTAAGGGAAGGAAGAAATATGACTTTCTGAGGACTCCTTAGGTGAAGAACGCCCTACTAAGTACTAGTACTGACTGGTGCTTCTTTATTTTAGCTACTTCAATTTCGGGATCCTTTCTCTAAGTGCTAAAACGGTCCCTGAATTCCACAACTAAGACAAAGATAACAAATCCTGTTTAACAGACTGTTCTGATATGCTATCTTGGAAAATTTTGGAATGAACAGCAACTATTAAATGATGTCCCAACTTAGAGATGCTTGATTAGTTAGCTCTTTGAAAATTGGATGACATTTTGTCAATTGTGGTGGATGGGATGTGGTGATTCAAGTGGAAGTGATGCTTTGTAGAAGAGGATCTCTTGGTGGTTTTGGTGTCAATCGAATGATCCTTGCAATCTAGCTATATCCATGGAGTTATCCAAACTCTCTCCATGATCTCATTTTATCAGGAGAACCTCATCTTCTTCGCACTCCAATTACTTGATTACATTTCTGGAAGAAGTAAAGTCAAAGCCAATTTTTGTTGTATTTTCCAGTTGTCTGGGGCTGGACGGTTTGAGGTGTTGCATCGCAGACCCTGCCAACCTGAAGGAAAAATGAATAGGTGTAGCCAGGAATAGCTTAGAGGACTTGTTCCTTTTAAGGGGACAGTTTAGTTCTCTGTGAGGTTGCATTCAGAAGTCTTTTGGAGCATTTTATTGTTTGCCAGACTTGATTCAAAGTCCAGAGTTTCAAAGAACTGAAGTAGCAAATCCTTAGTTACTTCAAGTAACATTTGAGAGGTTGAGTTGATGCATCAGTTAATTCAAGTAGCAAATCCTCCTTGACCCAGTGTATTAACTTTTACTTAAGCCTAAAACTTGATCATTCAGCTTTTTCATTGGATCATGAGACTTCTGTTAAACAGACTTGGCTTGGAAATATATAAAACCCCCAAAAGGAAAGCCCTTTCACTCTAAGGATGCCAGCCTGAAGTCTTTCTCTTCATGGATGCTCTGCATGTGGTCCATACACCTTTTACCTTAGTAGGGGACGATTTAGAAATTAGTTGAGTAAATTTTGGTCAAAAATTAATTGATTGACTTTCCATTCTGTACAAGAATTTTTATCAATGAAGTGTGATAAAGGGTAACTTTCCTTGTTTTGGGATTACTTAACAACTTTGAGAACTAGTCTGGTTGTCAGCATCCAGAAGTTTAGAGATAACTCAATGAATTTGCATATGCGAAAATTTCATTTCCATGTAGACCTTTTAGGTTTTTCAATGTGAGTGCATCTTCATGCTTAGGCACATAATGATTTGAGTACTAACGAGGGAACTGGTTTTGAATATTCAGGAGAAAGGGAGAATTTTTATTTTAACTTCTTTTTTATTTAGATGTATTTCAATGAGTTGCAATTTGAGAGGAAATACCAGATCCTGGAAGAGTTGCAATTTGAGAGGAAAGTGTGTGGTTATGTAGCCTACGCAAATTACATGATTTAAAGTGTTAAATGGTGGTATTTGTTTGATGTTGGAGTTTATTTTACATGCTGAGTTTGGTATTTCATGATGTTCCCAACATTTTCCTAAGATTGTGTTGGCCTGTTTCAAGATTTTCTGTTTTATTTTGATTATCCAGGCTGGAAAGACATTAAGTGTGCGGAAATGGCAGGCTGCATTTACTCCAGAAGGGCAACTTGATATAGGCAAAACACTTAGTCGCATTTATCGTGGGGTGAGTAGTGAATCTCCACAAGGATTATTACAATTTCACCGCAATCTACAGTGCATTGTTCTTCTTTTAGTCTATAACATTTATTTTACTGAAAGATCATGATGGAGAATGCTTTCAGGTCTTTTGACCATTGCAGTATATTTTATCTCTTCTTTTGCGTTGCTAGAGATTGTTTTGATGTGCAGTAAAGTACTTGTGGCAAAACAGGGTATCCATCCTTCAATTAGAGGTGAAGTTTGGGAGTTCCTATTGGGTTGTTATGATCCTAAGAGCACATTTGAAGAGCGAGACGAGATTCGGCAACGTCGTAGGTAGCCTGATTTTTGCTTTATGATACAATTACAAATTATTCTTGCATATTTTGGAAGACCTACATGTGTAATTAAAGCATATGATTTCTGTATAGGAGTAAGGTTGAGTACGCATATGATTTCTGAACAGAAGCTTTGTGGCTTTGGTTGATGAGCATTGATTAGCACAAATAACTGACAATATTTTAGAATGATCAAAGAATGAGCTTAGAGTTCAAAGCGTTTAAATAACCAATCTAATGGTGTTGCAAAGCAAAATAATTTGACTTCAATACAAGAAAATCACACTTGTACAAGAAAATCATTTTCAATAGTTCACTGCAAAAGAATAGTGATGCATATTTGCCTCTTAGGCTATCCTGCTAACCACCGGTTACTGATAAACTTTTTCAAATTTGATATTGAGTTGAATTGTAATAAATCACGAGGGTTTGTCTGGTCTCATTAATTGAAGCTGATAGTTTCCTGCACACCCATCTCAAAGAACATAAAAACTACTTAAATAGACACTTGAAGTACTCAGAAAAGAGTCCAGTCTTTAATTCATGTTAAGGTCCAATGTCTCACAGAAAATTGATTAGGTTCTGACACAGACTGTTAACTGGATCCATTCCTCTAAAATGTTGTGCAACTTTCTATTGGTTTTTTATGCACCAGAAATTTGCATTTTTTTCTCTTTAACTATTTGTATTCAAGTTGCAATTTCAACTGTCAATTGTTTAAATATTTTACTGTTGTTATTTCTTTATGTAAACCTTTCAGGGCAAAATATGCCTCAATTAAAGAAGAGTGCCGGCAAATGTTTCCTTTGATTGGAAGTGGTAGGTTTATCACAGCACCTGTAATCACCGAAGATGGTGAGCCTATTCAGGATCCTATAGTACTTCAACAGATGGATTTGGACCCGGCATTAATAATGCCACAAAATGGTATACCAATTTTCAACTTTGAACTTGTAGCACTGTACTCACCAAAAGGAAAACGAAATGTCTGCTATAATTAGGTATAAGCCCTTAGTCTTGTTATTGCAGATGCTGTTGGTCACAATCCACGAGACAAGAAAGTAATTCAATGGAAACTTACACTACATCAAATAGGTTGGTGTTTCAATAACATGTTGATGCATGTTCTCTGGAATTCACTCTTAAAAGCTGTCAATGTTCTATGACCTATTCTCTTCCAATATTCTCATCATTTATTTGTTGAACTGAATATACTAGAAGTTTCCACCGGTATATCTGCATGGATCTTCATTTCTTTACCAGTTGATTATTACTTATTTTTCCTTGTAACTTTTCATCCTTGATGTGATATGTCTTTTAGGTCTGGATGTTGTTCGGACTGACAGGACATTAGTATTTTACGAGAAGCAAGAAAACTTGTCAAAGCTTTGGGATATTCTAGCTGTTTATGCCTGGTCTGATGCAGATGTTGGCTATTGTCAAGGTGGGTGGTCAAATATACTCTTGAAGGTGATTTATTGTCATATTTTGGCTTTCCTTTAGCTGTTTTTCTTGTATATATCTAAACTACATGGTCCATGGATCAGATCTTCAGAGTGAGATGAAGATTTTTGCCTGGTCTTAGATTCGGTGGCTTTAGTTTCACCACGTCATTTTCTCATAATTCTTTTCTACATACTATAGTTGTGGTAGAGTCAAGTAATTTGCTCCTGATCCTTGTTTAAGAAGCTTGTAAATGCAGGCAACAGATTGATTTAGGAAGTCAATTTTAGAAAATATTGGAGCATTTTATTTTTATGATTTATAGCATGTTAAGTTAGTATCCAACTTAACCACTGGTCAGCCCAAATGGCCAAGGGAGGGCTCTTAAGGTCTTCACCCCTGCCAAGTTCCGGTTTGAATCCTGTGCTTGGCAGTTGGAAGTGGGAAGGGTGTGGGGAGGGGTGGGAAACGTTAACCCAAAAAAGAAAAAAAATCAGTATCCAACTCAGAATTTTTTTGAATGACTGGCAATCTGGTCTCTTCCCATGCCAATAAGATTTTTAGTCGGATAAACCACACTGCATTTGCTGTTCATGTCCATTAACATCTCCCAACAGTGGATTTGAAGTTAGACAGATTTTGTTATTAATAAATTATATGTTCAACTCTATCTTGGAATTGCAAGTATTTGGCAAAAGTTCATTATCAATCGCATCGGGGTACTTGTTCTGATGTATTAACTTTGGGAGTGTGCCAAGCAGGAATGAGTGATCTTTGCTCCCCTATGATAATGCTTCTGGAAGATGAAGCAGATGCATATTGGTGCTTTGATCGTCTAATGCGGAGATTGGTGAGTCCCTATTCTGTTATAAAAATGATCTGCTGCACTTGTTTGTGATTTGCTCTGTTTTGGAATTGCATCAAAAGATTGGTTCAGGTTATTGTCATCAGGTTGCGTCCATCTACTGACTGACTGCCCTATTCAATGCTAAGCACATTACCTAGAGAAATTAGTAACTCTAGAATATTTTTGTATCTGCTTAAAAGTGTCATGTCTCATTGATAGTGAAATTAGTAAATTTAGGAGATAAAGATATTATTTCAATCTCAAATTGTTAAAATGATACTTTTCAGGCCAAATAACAACCAAGCTCATTTCTTAAATTTTTGAGATCATTGAAAGCAGCTATCCTATGAAAATTAAGGGTGCATTATATTAGTTCATCTTATTTAACAAAAGATAACCACGATAAGAGCGAAACAAGGACTTCCTTTTATCAGGTGACATGATTGTAGAGCTGTAAACTAACATTACCAGGGGAATATTAATTTCTTATAATGCATTATCATTTATGGTCTCATGATAGTACTCTTTTTAAAATTTTCATCTTCATGAGATATCTTCTGGCTTCTTTGTGAGTCAAAATTTATCATTCACGATGATATTTTTAGTGTGTCGGTTTCCTTTCTTGTTGACAGCGTTTTCACTCTTATGAACTGAATTGTGTTCACCTGCTGATTCAATCTCTTGCTATTGAAACTCTAAAGCGAGGAAATTTCAGATGCACAGAGAGCTCTGTTGGTGTGGAGACACAGCTCAGCAATCTAGCTTCGATTACTCAAGTTATTGATCCCAAGCTTCATCAGCACTTAGGTATCTGCTTCAACTATTGTATTTTAGTAACTTAGTAGTGTCCAGACTGCCTGATCTAGGTTTGGGTGTACTTTGTATCAAGTACTTCTGCATGGTTTGACATACTTGAAAGATAGATTTAGCAGGGATACTGGCATGCAATTAAGTTACAAATGTTAACAGAAGTACGTTTGTGCTTTATCCAACCTATTGTTTACAATACTTAAAGATTTATGCTATAACCAAGGACATATTTAAATTTGTCTTTTAAGTGTTCCTCTAATTTTCTGTAATATGATCTAAATGAGTGTTTAACGTCATTGTATCTAATCTTATGCACAGAAACCCTTGGCGGAGGTGATTATCTGTTTGCTTTCCGCATGCTTATGGTTTTGTTTCGTAGAGAGTTCTCCTTTTGCGATTCTTTATACCTATGGGAGGTAAGAGTTAATTCTTTTCCTGTTGGAGTCTGCTGTCATTAGAGCTCACCTGATATTAGGCTGTTAGATGATCTTTTATTACATTGTAAACAAGGGCAAATTTCTTAGAGAGAAGAGGAGACCTGGGTACGAGAACTTGGACATAGTAAATTCATTTTCCACTTATTTGCTTTTGTAGTTTTGATCCTTAAGATTTATTTGCTTATTTCTGGAAATATTTTGAATTCTTGCTGTTGTTTTCTCTCAGCTGTTTCCCATGGTTGAAAATTGATCCTTGATCCTTTTTTTTTTTTTGGGTTTTGCGGGGTGGGTGGGTTAATTTATTTTAATCTCTTGGTTATTAGGACCCTAGAGTTCTTTGATCTTTCTGAAAGCTGGTCTGTTTTAACATTTAATAGATGATGTGGGCCCTGGAGTATGACCCAGACATGTTCACTATGTATGAGGAACCTGAATCTGCTGCTGAAAAATCTGAGGGATCCAAAGGAAAAGTAAAGTCAAGACGCCAGTGTGGAAAGTACGAGAGAGATAACATGAAAAATGGGGGCAAAAATGATGACGCGCCTCTTCCGATTTCTATTTTTCTTGTAGCGAGTGTCCTCAAAGATAAAAGTTCCAAGTTGTTGACGGAAGCTCGAGGTCTAGATGACGTTGTTAAGGTCAGTTTGATAAGCTTCGTGGATTTAGTTTGATGATCCTTGACTGTAAAATTATTTTCTTTCATGTTATGCGCAACATACAGAATGCATGCTAGAAATTTTGGGTAATCAGAGACGTATGAGTGTGATAATTGTGTTGCATATACAGGCAGGTCAATTAATGTGGTTTTGAACTGAAGGTTGTTATTGTTTTTCTTTTTTAAACTTTATCTGAATATACTTAAGAGTTGCATGCTGTCACATGGTTGACAATTGTGAAATAATAATAATGGTTCTAAATTGAAGGAAAATAAACAGTGCTTCTCTCATTGGAATTCGCCATTGAACTCAAAGGTCTTTTCAAGCAGAAACAATGAAGAAATAAGAAAAGCAAACGAAAAAGCTTATGCATTTCTGTATATGGAGAAGCAAATACACCAAACCGAAAATATCTGTAACTTGATTCATGCTAATAGTATATTGACTCTTTGCGAGATTCAGAAATTCTTTAGGTGTTTGTGCACTCTTCCCGAATGTTTTATGATCGACTCTGACCAGACACTTGTGAGGGCTGAAATTAGCTTTAAGCTACTCATAGTGTGTTGGAGGTGGAGATAAGTTGGAATGTTAGGATAGATTGTCCTCTATGTTCATCATCATGATCTCTCCATCCAACCTTGGGCATCATTTTTGCCTTTACTTCCATACGGGCTTAGGACAGAACATTGTCAATTTATATCTCTTCAAGTCAATGATTACTATTACTATTACGGCACCAGTACGGCTTCAAGTCAATGATTACTTTCTTTTTCATTGCCTTTCTCAGATACTGAACGACATGACTGGAAACTTAGATGCAAAGAAGGCCTGTACTGGTGCTATGAAACTTCACAAGAAGTATCTGAAGAAGGTATGATCCTTAAAAAGTTAGCTTCATGTATTTTTTGGATCTAGTATTTGGGTTTTTGGTTGTGAACATTTAGGGGTTATCGCAGGAGGGTGTCCTACACCCATTTTCTGCTTTATAATTCCTTTGCTTATGCTTGGATTGATGTCACTGCAGGCCAAGAAGCCATGATGGTGCATGCAACAATAGTTTTGATATTCAGAAGGCATAAATATCCGTGCCGTATACTTTTGAGCATTTTCAAGAAAGAGCAGATGAAATTGCAGTCTGCAGTTTGGTTTAGATTAGAGTGTCAATTGTACATTTTTCTATCGGTACAGTCTTAAGGGTGTATTATCAATTGTGTACACATCCCACGGCACGGATGCATTTGATTGAAAATGCGTTTGGAAGAAAAAATTTTTTTTATTCTTGTCACACCTCCTCAGTATTCTTATTCTTATACCATATTCATCTAAGGGTGGTGGGTGTATTGCTCGTGTGGAGCGAGCTAAGTTGTAGCTTTTGTAAAACTCTGATGAAATGCAAAACATTTAAGAAAAGATTTGGTTGGTACTTTTCACTTGTCGAGAAGAGTGGTCGTGATGAGTTAGAATTTTGTGTATGTACATCTTCTTGTCAACTGATTGCGTGGTTATTGACTCGTCATTCGGATGATTCGTGGTATCTCCAAGAGAACATGAATTCTAAAAAGCAAAAAAGAAAATTCCACTTCTAGGCCTAACGGGCAGCCGGGGCCTAAATGATCCATTTCCAGGCCATGTTTGGTTTCTTCGACCCATATGCTGTCATCAGGCCGATTGGACGAATTTAAGTCGGATGGGGTTGACTAATGTAGCACTGGATGTTTGTTGGTCTCTATATGCGTAAAAACTATAAAACATTGATCGACTTTGTTTTGCTCCAGACCTCCAGTGGATGTTGAAGCTTACGACACGAGGACCATCAACGTACACTTGAAGCTCTTTAATAAGTTTCATACTTAATCTGAACCAAATGCTGCCAAAATTCGCCCTTAAATTTTCTGTCTTTTTTTTTTTGTAATCCAAACGTTAGCTTTATATTTCATCGTAAAAACATTATAATAACTGAACAAGGGTCTAAACAAAAGGGACAACGGTCCTACAATATTCATTGATGCACTGGCATCTAAGATTAAGATTTACCCATTTTTCATCTAATCAGATGTCACGAGCATAAAAACTCAGCTTAATACTATTTACTTTTCCTGAGTTAGCAAAAGAGAAAGAGCACTGATGAAATAAATTATAAATTGACTGAATATCCTCAATTAGTTTAGCAGCCCGTTCGTTGTTGTGTCTTGATTTCATTATATATCCCACAAGTTTTCTGTTATCCAGCTTCACTTTAATGTTCCTCCAGCCTTGGTTGATGGCTTTCAATAGAGCTAGTCTCACAGCTTCTGCTTGATCTTGTAATGGATCACCTGACATTTTTTCTCTGAGTGCTCAAGTTGCTTGTAGTTGGCCAATATTGTCTGTAGCTGTGATTCCTAGCCCTACAGTTGATTGACGTTTGTCTTGTTGGATATGGATCTTGAACAACATTCTCGTGAGGTCTTCATTATGATCATGGTCAATCTTGTGCTGTACTTTTATTTCCTGAGTGTTCTTTCTTGATTCCTTCCCTTTGTTAGCTTCTTCAAACTCTGTCCAATCCTTTGAGACCTTCTCAATTATCCTGTGAGGCTTCTTTTCCTTTTGGTTGAACTTTCTATCATTCCTGACTTTCCATATTTGCCAGAAAATGTTGATGGTGAGATTCACATGATCCTCTTTCCCTCTGCTTTCCCGGGCTTCTATAATTGCTAACCACCATTTTAGGAAGCAATCAGAAAGATGTTCTAGGCCATCCCACTGAACTGGTGCCATTTTCCAAATTTTCTTAGCTTTCTTACATTAAAGCAACAGGTGTTCGATTGTTTCTTTCCTTTCTCCACATCCTGCATGTATGGGATTCCCTTGGTTTGTTCTTCTGTAAATTAATTCTCTTATTGGAAGGGCACTATGCAAATATTTCCAAATGAAAACTTTCATTTTTTGACTTTAGTGATAGTGTCTTCATAGCTTGGTCCAGCCTCCTCCCTTCTTTCTGTGCATACCTAGTTCTTTTCCTTCATCCATGTCTTGTAGCCAGACTGGACAGTATATTGGCCATTCTGAGAGTGCATCCAATAGTAGTTGTCTTCTTTACCTGTTACACTTATTGGTATGTTCAGAATTCTCTCTGCATCTTGTGAACTAAAGGTTTTGAGGACAAGAACTCTATTCCATCTGTGGTTGATTATCATTTCTGAGACATGATTTATTTGACATCCCTATAGCTTAACAGATGTTGGTTTCCCAGATGGCCTGTCTGGAATCCAGTTGTTATCCCAAATTCTCGTTCCTCTACCATTATCAATTTTTCTTCTAATTCCTTCTTGTACTTCCTTTCTGATAGTTGAAATATTTTGCCAGATCCAAGAGGCATACTTAGGCACTCACAGTTGAAGACTAACTGTTTGGAATAATATTTCTCCTTTTAAACTTTACTGACTAACAAGTTTGGTTGTGTAATTAACTTTCATACTTGTTTTACCAGTAAAGCTTTATTGAACATTTGCAAATCTTTGAATCCCATTTCTCCTGTATCCTTATTCTCTGTTATTTTCTTCCAACCTATCTAGTGCATCTTTTTCTTCCCATCTGTGTCACCTCACCAATAGTCTGCTATTTTAGAACTAATTTCTCTGCATAATTTGGTGTGTAACTTGAAGCAAGACATAGTATAAGTAGGCATGGCCATTGCCACTGCTTTAAGCATTATCTTCTTCCCTGTCTAGCTCAATAGATTGTTTTTCCAACCTTGCAGTTTCTTATATATGGAATTCCTTATAAATCCAAACACTTGCTCTTTAGACCTTGTGATGATCATAGGCAGCCCAAGGTATTTACCTTGTCCTACCTGTTGAATTGGCCCCATAGCTTGATGACTTCATTCCTCATTGTTTGATCTGTGTTCTTGCTAAAAAATACTGAGGATTTTTTCATGTTGATGAGCTATCCCGTTGCCTCTTCATACATCTTGAGGATCTTCATTAGTCTCTCAGCTTCTTGAGCATTTGCTTTACAAAACACCTGTGAGTCGGCTGCAAGGAACAAGAGAGTGATTGCAGGTGACCCTCAACTAATTTTTAATTCTGTCAACTCCTTTCCTTGCATTGATTTCTGTAAAAGATTAGAAAACCCCTCTGAACACATCAGAAACAGATAAGGAGAGAGATGATCCCCTTACCTTATGCCTCTAGAGGGGGTGATGTACTCCTTGTGTTCACTATTAATGTTAAAGGAGTAAGTTACTGAGCTGATGCAAGATGAAATCCAGCCTATCCAAGTGGAGCAGAATCCCATTTTTTTCATAATAGCCTTCAAAAATTTTCATTCTATCCTGTCGTAACCTTTGGACATATCCAGTTTCACAACCATAAATCCTACTCTTCCATGCCTTTTATTTTTAAGGAAGTGCATTAATTCATGAGGCAAAATAATATTATCTATTATTTGTCTGCTTGGAACAAACGCTGATTGATTTTTGCTGATACATCTATTGAGAAAAGGCTTTAGTCTATTGACAAAAATTTTAGCTATTGCTTTATAGATCACTTGGTAGAGGCTGATAGGTCAATACTATTTAATCTCTGTGAGACCTTCAACTTTTAGAATCAAGGATATGACAGTATGATTTATAACTTTAAGAATGACATTGTGGTGGAAAAACCTTAGATTACATTTACCAGATCCTGCTTAATAATGCTCCAGAATCTTTGGAAGAACAAAGGTGACATGCCATCACTACCAGGAGCCTTGTTAGGATCCATAGAGAAGAAGACAGCCTTAATTTCATTTTTTTTCACTTTTTTAGTCAATTTCTTATTCATTTTGTTCAGTTACAGTAACAGGAATTCCATCTAAGATCTCCTCTAACTCCCCAACAGCTGAAGACTTAAACAGCTGCTCATAACAAGTAGCTATTTCTCTTCCCACCTCTCCTTCATTCACAGTCCATTCTCCATTAGGCTTTCTTAATTTCTGTAATCTGTTTCTCTTTCTCCTCCTCTTTACTATTGCATGAAAAAATTGAGTATTCTTATCTCTCTCTTTCAGCCATGTCAGTCTAGATTTCTGGTTCTAGTAAGCTTCATCATCATCATAGGCCACTTTCAATTGTCTTAATATCCTGTACTTGTTGTCTTTTATTTTCAGCATTTGTTGCCTTAATGTCCTCAAGCTGGTTTTTGCACCATTTGATCCTTTTAAAGGAATTCCTTTTCTTGCAGCTGCTTCTTTTCAATAACTCAATTCTGTATCTTTTAATTTTCTGGGTCACTTTAAACCATCTTGTTCCTTTGCAGTTGACTTCGTTAAAGCATTGTGACCATTTTGAAGTGCATAATTCCCTATCAATTCTTTCTTTCATTTCTCCATTCCCATACCAATTATTACACCACGTCCATGGCTTCCCCTCAAAACCAACATCCACCAGCTAATTATCATTTATGAACTTCCTAAAGTCTTGGAAGCTTCTATCATCTCTATTTCTTTCGCTCCATATCTCATCATTTGGAGTTATATCATTAAAATCTCCCATGATAATCCATTTTTCCCCAGCCTGATTTTCTTCTATTTATTACTTCCCATTGTCTTCTTCTTATTTAGTAGACACAACTGGCACATATGCCAATGAACCACCAGCGCTTCTTCTTCTCCTCATCTTCCACTCTACCTTCAATAGTGAAAGCTGTCTCTTGTACTTCTAAAATTTTAACCTTTTTCAAGATTTCTACCACAAAGATATTCTCCAAATTTTTTTTTTACTTTTTTCATATAATTTTTCCTATTTTTTGTTTCACTAAGGAAAATTATACTTGAGGAGAGGAGTTTATTTTCCTCGTGCAGCTTCCTTTTGGTATTCAACCCATTCCCAGATTCCAAATTCTGGATCTCTTTCGGAGGTTGTCTGCCTCTTGCATTCGTTTTACTCAGAAGTCTCGTTTTTCTCTTTTTTTTTTTTGTTCCCACATAGGGTTGTAAACGAACCGAGTCGAATTGAGTTTTGGACTAATCGAGCCGAGTCTCGACTAAATTTTATCAAGTTTGAACTCGAACTCGACGAGCCGGTAATTTAAAACTCGAGCTCGATTCGAATCGATTCGAGCTCGATTCGAAAAAAATAAAAAATAATTATTTTATTTTTTAAAAAATAAATAAAATAATATTTTTTTCTTAATAAATAATAAAATATAAAAGATATATATGTAATTTTACTATTAAAATAAAAAAATAAAAAATATATATATACTTAAAATAAAAAAAATAAAAAATATTATATATATATACTTGAACTCGCGAGCTATCGAACTTAATATTTTGAGCTCGATTTCGACTCCAGCTAACTCGAGCCGCGCGAGCGGCTCGATTCGTTTGCAGCACTATTCCTACATCTTTGATCTGATCAGTTCCCGCATCTCCTTAGATTTTCTGTCGTGGCATCAATAGTCAGCTACGCGGAAGCTTCAAACGTCCAAGCTACTTTCGAAGAATGAAGCTCAGCCCCGTTCAGTTTCGAGTTTCAATCCTGAAATACAACCCCACCAACATCACTTCCCTCTTGTTATCTTTATACATCACTTCTTCTCTGATCTCTACATCTATCCGCTTGCCTGATTCAACTACGACGATTTGGGGCGAAGGCGATGAGAGTGACCAGTGCAAGGACGTGATCATCCAAGAGAGCCCAGAATTTAGCTTCTGCTTAAAGGCTATATCTCAAAAGTGGCCAACTGAACAAGCAGTTTTGCCCTGCTGTTGGCAGTTCAAGAAAATGGACGAGAAGTGCCGTTGTGAGGCCTTCAAGCACATAATCAATGCAGAAGTAGCGGCGGCTGCAGCCCCATCCGATGGAGAGGGAGACGGACTTGTGCCTGATACGGATGCAGAGTCAAGAGATCAGCAAAATGATTGGAAGCTGTCAAATGTGGCCTCTCTAGTTTAAGAATATTTAATTGTACCTCAAAGGTTAATTAACAGCCTCAAATTAAATACTACTTAGTAGTAAAATTTAGACAAGAGCATCTAGATAAAATTTACTCCTACCTAAACTTCGAAAATGCAAACTGCGCGTAGAATTTTTTTTTCCCCCTTATTCGTTTATGGGGTATGTGTTTCAACTTTTCTTGAAACATCAATTCTCTTGACAGGGGATGCAATATTTTTTCCCCCTCTTTCAAGAAGTCGCAAGCTTTCCAGGGACGTCATACTCCATTTTCCGAACTGATACAATTATGATATTTGATTAAACAGGATTTGGGGCATCGATCAGGCTCATCTGTTCCTTTTTTCTGGAGAAAGTTGTTATTATACACGTAAAAAGTTACACAAGTATAAAATTTTGGTCGGTTTAGTATAGCTGTATGTTCAACTAATTATTATTGGTTGGAAGCCCGTCCTACTATGGCTACTTTTTTTTTTTTTTTTTGTCAATCTGCTATGGCTACTACTGCTAAGTGATTTCGGGGACAAAGGGTGGGATATCAAGAGTTCTCTAATCAAACTTAAGAAAAGGTTACAAGTTGAATAAGGATTAGCTACTAAACAATCAACTGAGCGCAGAGGCTCAATTTGTTAATCTAACTTCGGTAAACTGTCGTCAATGACCAGGTGTGGACTGGACAATATTCGAAATTTCAAATCAATCAAGTTTTCAACAACTACTTGAGGTTGGGGATCCTATAGTGAAGGCCAACAACCCAAAAAAAAAAAAAGGAGAGATACTCTCAGCATCGAACTTGCTCAGAAAATATGCATGCCCATGTTTGTATACAATAGCTAGCAGCAGTATAATCGTCAAGCATTCAGTAACAATTTGAGATTTTCTGTCTAAACTTGTTACACCTTCATCTTCTTCATCTGCTATAGTTGGATAAAAATTCTTCTTCAGGCATCGCATCCTACCAAGCCCACATCATTGCTTCTAATACTGACAAAAAAAAGAAAAAAGAGAACAGTACTAGATCAGTAATAACAAACACAAGCTAGTTAATTAACAAACGAGCTAGTTACAGAATATATAATACCCCTCTACTGTATTGGAGCAACATTGCTAGGGAAACTGTATAGTTGCTTCAGCATGAGCGATCAGAGATCAGCCAATAGCAGGAATGTTATGATCGCAATGAAAATGGCTGGCAAAAAGCTTAGTGTAGATCTACGCTTTCCATCTGATCTTTGCGGTAATCTTGTCGGAAGAGCACATTCTTCACCATTGAATATTACTTTTGTAGGGAATCCATCACCAGCAGCTATATTAAGGTGAGGTGTGTGTTTCTTGGAGAATGAAATCACTGATTGCTGTTTTCCGGGTACTCTTGGGCTAGTCGGGTGAGTTCCATTCACCTCTCCCACTAAGTAGTTCAATCCAGGTAAGCCCTGCATGAATATGATGTCATTGAGGTCAGGTAGTTTCGTGCCATTGAAGGAATAAACCTTTTCGTAACCAGGGTAAGCTTTCTTCATTTGGATGGCCGCGAACCAATTTGCGAAGATATTTTCCCCCCAATTGAAGAGGGTCATTCTTGCCGCAAACCCAGTGTTGTAATCTGAATCTATATGCCAGTTTATGCTCACGCCACAATTATCTGGACAAGGCAATTTTAACGGCAACTTGTGCTTCTTTAAATGAGCCCAAGCTTTTGCCGTGGCTGTTCGGTTAGTGAAAGGTACAAGTAAGGCTTCAGGAGGGAGAGTCAAGGCCTGCGCATTTGCATCACAGCGAGATGTTTCTCCACATCCACAAGCGCAGGTGTTGCATGGAATAACGGAGTCAGCATAGTAAGCAGAGTAAGAAACACAGCACTTAGCTGCCTTAGTCTTGGGGCGAGTAATATTGCAAGTTACTTGCCAACTTGCAATTGCTGCTGTCGTTGAATCAAGTCCACTAGGGTCTGGGAATTCTGTGGGATCTACCCTGACTGGGGGGCCACATTTGTAAGTTGGATTTAGAACACCAGTGATATTCCAATTCTGGGGTGGGGTGATTGAAGTTTTGTTCTGAATATCAGGTGGAAGCTTGAAGACCTCAAGTTGGAAAATGGCTCTTGACTCAGTCTCATTCATAACCGATGGCAAAAGAGTCCCATTTTTGCAGCAATATGGCAACTTACCAACCTTATCATCATCCTTCTTCTCACGAGGTAAATCAGAAATGATCGGCCTACTACTGCAGCTCATGACAGTGCTGAAGTCGAAATCCTGATAATATTGTCCTTGGGGGCCATAAATACAATCATAAGGGTCCCTCTTGTGCGTGTAAGCTCCCTTCATCGAGTATATGAACTCATTTTTCATCCAATTCCAAGTCAAGTTCCAGTGATCCAGACGACCAAGCGGACTGTTGTTGTCGATAGTGACTTGTGCGAAGTACTTGTTTTGATAGGCTTGAAGAACATCGTATACCATATTAAGGTCACCGTATTGGCGAGGCGAAAATCTGGTTTTGATAATCTTTACTTTGAATTTCGGATCCCTCATGCAACATACACTCATGTAACTTCCTGCAAATGATATATATCAACAGGTAATTTTCCTGAGGGTACTTTTCTGTGCCCTCCTCATGACACCAAAAAAAAAAAAGATTTTTTTTTTGGAAAAAAAAGGTTGGTTTACTATCAATATTTTTCACAGGATATATATCAGTAATTATTTTGGCGAAAGTGTCAATTTTTGTACAAAAATTGTGTGCGCGCGCGCTTAAGGTAAGGAACTGTGTTGTTGAAAAATTTTCAGATTATCATGATTCTTAAAGCTTCAATAATTCTCCCTTAAATCAGTTTCAAAGGATTTCTACGAAACACCATATACACGTTAACCTTTTGCACAGGCCAAAAATATATTTGCATGTCCTAGAATATGGAATACTCCATTTTTTTATGAAATCAACAGATAGATTTTGCATGATTGGCTTCGAACTTGATCCCAAACATAACGTTCCAAATCAACCAATTTAAGTAATGTAGTGTTTAGCCAATTTCTTCTTAGCACATTTTGGTCATACAGCAATGATTCATCATAAGAAGTAGCAAATTTAGTCCGATGGATCTTATGAAAATTCATGTCAGATGGCAAGTTTTAACGAAATAGTATGAATTATAAGACATACCTTGGCGTTTTGCAGGAGGACACTTATAGCCATCATTTAACAATTTAATGTTCTTGGGCATAGGAGTGCCCTTCTTCAATCCAAACATTGTTCCCTTGATTTGCACCTGAACCTGAATCTGAGTCGTGTCCCCAGCAGTCTCAATGGCTGTCTTTAGATCTGTCATTGGATACCCTGCAAAAATCGTGCCATTTTTTCCCACTGGAACAGGCATCTCGGACTCGCCAACGAGAACTCCCCCATCAGTCGAAACCAATAGCTCATTATACTGAAAACCAACCTTAACCTGCCATGCTTTGAGCTCAACGGATCCTGTATTAATCAAACTTAAAATACTCGTGAATGAATATGCCTGCGCTGATGCATTTTTCACGTGTGGATATATCTTCTCTCGTCCGTCAAAAGAATATGAGAGATAGACACCATTGCAGGAATCCAGTCCTGGTGGCGGCGGTGCTGCAACACCATCGCCATCGCCATCGCCATCGCCACCGCCACTACTGTCACCCCCGAGGCCGAGGCCAAGACCATCTTGGGCCTCACATATCACCAGACCATGATAAAAAAGGATGAGGACAAGGTAAGCCACCACTACATTCCATGTTATTTTCATTCCTTTGCTTCTCATCTGTGGGTGTCAGGTTGAGATTGTTTTGAAATTTATATTCCTAAAGCGTCAAAACGATTAAAGGTGGTGCATGCGCTAACAATGAACGGAGAAGAGAAGAGAAAAGGAGCCAGGAGGCTATTGAGTAATTGGGAAGGGCTGGCAATGGCTGGGGTTAGGCCAGCATTCACCAGCCAAGGCCGGCGCAGAAGCTGATAGGTGAAAAAAAATGAAGCCAGATAGAGAAGACAACAATTTATGAGACCGTTAATTCGTTACCAAATGCGATGCCATCCATATAAAAGAACACTAGTCAATGAGAACAATTCAGAAGCATTCCCTTCCTCTAGTTTTTGCGTTCGATTCGGAGACCCCCAAACCAAAACAAAAAAAAAAATGTTAAAAGAAGTACCAGTAGTTGTCTCTGTATGGTCATCAACTTCATTTGCGCACTTGCTGTCTTTCTCTTTTCAATCTCTCTTTTCTCGATGCTTACATGCTTGCCCTTCCTAACTGATCCAGACCATTTGGTCACTTTTCTTTATATATTTTCTCGGGGTAATTTCATAAACCTCCCCTGAGGTTTTTTATAATTTCATTTAACACCCTTGAAGTTTTAAAAATATCATTTACCTCTCTTATTTTCAAATTTTTGTATCATTCTCAACTCAATTCAAATTATATGATCAAAATACTCATTTTAGGAGAGAGAAAGTAATTTCTTTCCAAAAATACTCATTTTTGTATAATTTGAATTGGATTGAGAATGTTACAAACATTTAAAAATAAGGGGGATAAATAATATTTTTAAAACTTTAAGAATGCTAAGTGTAATATCAAAAATTTCAGGAGAAATATCCGAAATTATCCCTATTTTCTCTCAATCATTTGGGAGGGTGAATCGGGAATCCGAAATCTCCTATGATGTGGCTAGAGGTGTCAAAATGGGTGACTTGGGCGGATTTGGGTTGGGTAAGATGGGTAATGGGTATAAGTGAGTCAACTCATTTATACCCATTTAATTAGATGGGTATAAATGGGTAAGTCAAAAAATGAATTAGGTAACCCAATTACCCATTTATAACTCATTTATTTCAACTTTTTGCAAACTCATTTAAATTCATTTTTGCAAACTAAGTTATCAATTTATACCACTCTTTGTACCCATCATTAGTTTTAAATATTTACTTATAATGTTCAATAAACTTAATTACCAATTTTTTTCATTTATACTCTATGTCACAAAATTACCTATTATTTAATAATTGAATAATACGAATATAAAAATTTGAATTAAGTACTATAAAAATTAATATAAAAACTTAATCCAAAAATTTTGAACCCCTAACATTTTTTTCATATATAAATTTAAAATTTCATTTTATAAAGATAAGAAAATAGGCTAAAATTTATCATAAATTGGTAATGCTAAAAAATGAGCAAGTTAACAAACTAAGAAAAAATAAAATAATAAGATAAAACCAACAAATAATAATAATAATAATGTTAACATCATGACAAAATGAAAAATTAAAAAAAAAAAAAGGTAGGGGAAAAGAAGAGACTTGGGGGGAAGAGAATTTTAAATGGGTTAATTGGGTTTGATGGGTTACCCAATAATACCCATTTAATAAATGGGTATTATTGGGTAACCCATTTATACCCATATACAAAAATTTAAGATACCCATACCCATCTATTCATGGACGGGTATGGGTAAATCTAGTTAAGTGGGTTGATTTGCCACCTCTAGATGTGGCGTAGATAACCACTTGTTATGTTGCGAACACAATAGCCTTTGACTGGTTGGTGATGTTGCCAGAGCAATAATTTTTGTGCCAAAAATAATTTTTAATAAAATACCAATTTTATCCTTAATTGCCAACGTCTAACTTTCACACCACTGCTATCGGCTCCACTACACTTGCCTTTCATTCCGCCCCTCTATTTGTCTCTAGAAATTGTTTTCAAGCGCTCCACAATTCGGCTGTGATTTTCCCAACAACTGTCGCTGGCTAGCAGGAATCCCTAGTGAGAATTTGATAATTCAATACCACCAATGAATCAGCACAAAGAATTTTCAGATTTTCTAGAATAGCTCAATCAGAAGATCTCAACTTTTCTGGCTGCTCCTCCATCTCAATTATTCATCCATTTTTAAGTTATAAATCAGTGTTGATGCACAGAAATACAAAAGGGACTTTGGGATTCTTCTGTATCAGAACAAAAAGGGTTCATCTGGGACTCAATAGAGAGACCATTTGACAATGTCGACTGGATGGATGCTTTCATCAATTAAAACCTTGGCTCAAAATCATAAATCCATTTTGTTTCATATGAAACTCTATTATTTTTACTTCCAACTCGACCCAGATTACTAAGGCATAAGACGGAAGTGCTATTAGCGGGGACCCACGAAAATGAATAGGAGTATTGGTTGTTGACTGAAAGGCGCAGATATGGTATAATATGTAAAATTGCTTTGGCAAGAAAAAAATGGCTCTAGCAGTGTTGCCAACCTATCCCTGTTGCTGGATCTCAGCTTTTATTCTTCCCCAACTTGTTTCGTCTATCCCCCACGCACAACCTCCTTCCACGTCCCTAGATGCAGAACTCGATGAATTCTCAATACTTATTAATGCCCATGACCTATTAACTGGACTGCATATTTTCTGGTACAATTTTATGTGAAAGTTTAATCTTAGCAATGTAGAGATTTTCAGAACTTTCCTAACGAGTTGTGACTTTCTCCCTGAACGTAAACAAAGTATCTATACTTGTCCAAGATCAAGAACAAGAAGAAGACAGTTTGCGAGGCCTCTTATCTAAGTTAAATGGGCTTCCATCCATCACGAACCAAAAGCCACAAGGTTGCAATTCAATTCAGCAAAAGAATCAAGTGTGTTAAAAGGAAATCTGAGCTAAGCTCGGTAAGAGGAAGACAATATATAAATATATATATATTTTACAGCATTCTTTTGACACTTCGCACGTACATGCTATCCTCCCTCCCAAAAAAAAAAAAGGGTGTCCAGTTTTTCCATCTCAACCAAGTATCTTAAATTCAAGAAGTGTTCCTGAAACAAAAATAAGGCAATTCTCCTTTTCTTTTACCGTATAGGGTACATCAAACAAGAGAATTAGGGGAAAAAGGGACTGATAGACTAGAGAGCTATCCACAAAGTGAAGAAATTTAACTATTTCCTCACATCTATAGAGGGCATGGAAGTATCAAGCAACAGCTATCTCTTCTACACTGCTGATGTCATCCACAAACTGGGATATTGGTTCCAAATCTATGAACTGGTTGGACTTGCTAGCTAAGTGGGATATGCTGACCCTACCCTCGCGCTTGATGTATTCAGCTACAGCATTCATCTCTTCTTGCGAGATATATATGTATTTGCCTCTATCATCCATGACTCCAGATAGTCTCCCTGAAACAAAATCATCACTACCAAATGATGTAGGAAGGTGGGAAAGAGTGGCAGGACTATTTACTCCTTAATCAACCATTAAATGCAGCTAATAGACACTCTTATGAGAAAAAGGAGGGAAAGCATACCCATATCTTCTAGCGAGGTGATCCGGTTAATACAGTCCTATACCAAATAAAACTCATCAGAAGATGAGGAAACAAGTTAAAACATGTTAGGATACACACTAAGAAATTCTCAAAGTGCCTTTCGATAATTAGACTTAAATATATTCACATTAGAGGTCTTACGCATAAAACAATCTTTAGACTATTGGTACATTATAATTTCTCACAATAAACAGTTCAATTGTCTTCAAGAACTATGGGGCATCAAATTTAAATTAATATAAAACAGGGATTAACTCTCTTTCCATTTTTCCCCTTTTAATGTGATTGACCAATGCTCAGTTAGTTCATCTTTGATAAGCAAGCGAAGTAGTTTCTTAAGTTAGCAGATCAGATTCCTATCCCTGCTATTATAATACAGGTAAAACAGATAGGTTGGCGAAAAGTGCACAGGCCCTACCTGGGTCCGTAATTTGAACTCTGCGGCAAGATCTTCCAATGGAATGCATTTATGATTCTGCAAAATGAGAGAGAAGGATGAGAAAACAGCATTCTTTCAGTCTTTCTCTTAATTCTACATTGCATGTGCCTTTAGAAATTCCTTTGGACTTATTTTTTGAAACAGTAAACTGATTCACTTCCAATAGCAAACAACTCTAACATTCACTGATTCAAATAAAACAGAAAACTATTTTACCATACAAGCTTCCTATATTACCAGGCTAACACTCTGAGTCAATAGTACAGGAGCAGCATGAATCAAACGATAAAAGAATCCAACAATATTGTATTGCACTAGGAAGCACCTTGATGTAATCCACAAAACCAGAGAGCAGGCCTTGGCCTCCATCTTGGACTTCATTTTCTGTAGTACCTTCTGCATCAACTGAGAATTCCTCTTTCCATTTTTCAAATTCTAATGCAGCAGCTTCTTCCTCCTTGGCTTTGCGAGCTCTGGCTTCTTCTTCCTAGATAGACAACGTTCAGGTACTTCAACAGATAAGACAACATTTATCTACTTCTTACAGTCCCACATAATATCAATCAACCAACCAGCTTAAGCTCTTGCGCTTCTCGTTCCTCATCCTTCCTCCTCCTCATTTCTTCGTAACGATCTTGTTTGGTCCGTCTTGACTCACGTGCAGCCTCATCAGCCTTCAAAAGGAATGATTTTCAGAATTCACCAGTTCATATTAAAGTACTAACATGACAGAAAATATTAAAGAACACAATAGCAGAGCAATTAATTAGAAAATCTTTAAAATGCCATTCTATGATGCATTCCCAAGTTCCAATCAATCAAAGACACACTTTAATTCACAAGGAAGATGCCTAATAAATCATTTAATATGTTTTCCTCATAAAACTAGTCAACAGAATGCAAATGCATCATAGCAAGGTAGAGAAATGTTGAATTGTTCACTGAAGATACTTCAAGTGGAAAGGAGAAACTTATTGCACCTGTCTCTGTGCTTCTCTTTCCTGCCGCTTCTTTTCCTTTTTCTTCGACACTTTAGCAGGATAGTATTCATTTCCATCAGCTTCTTCATCACTTTCATCAACAGCTTCTGCATCCACATGTATCAAATAGCCACTTCAAACCACTTTGATAAAACAGTCCAACATATTATCCAACTCTCTCTTTCTTTTCTTTTTTTTCCATTTCCTTTGGAGAGAAAAAAAGAGGGGGGGGGGTGTGTGCTGGGGCTACATCGACAATATTCTCCAACATTATCCTATAAACGAACAATAGGAAACCTTCTACAGTAGCTCCGGCTGACGATGAGCTGGCACCAGAAGCAGCAGGTCTTCGCCGCATCCGCCGAGCTCCACTACCCCTCACTACTGTTTCCCTTTGCCTAACCTAAAAATTATACACCATCACCCCAAATTACAAAATAATTATATGATTAAATAAAATAAAGCCAAAATCAGCGACCAGCACGTCATTAATTCAACCGCACAGATACTAGCAATCAAGCTAACAACAACGAAAAAAATTTTAATATTAAGAAATAAAAACTACTGAATATATTCTGTAAGCTAATAAGAACCTGAGGTTCCTCCTCCTCTCGAGGTTGATCAGGAGACCGAGAATCAAGTCGGCGTTTCCATAGATACAGCGGTACTAAAGCAAACACCAGAAGCATCGACAGAATTGCAATAAATATATCCTCCATTTTTCCAACTATTTCTGCAAATAATTCATCGTAAGTACCAAAAGCAAAACATTGCGATAATGCTCATAGGAAACTGAAATCACCTATGTAGTTTTCGTGCAAATCGATGATCAATAAAAAAAAATATTTAGGGTCAAAGATTGGGAATTTAATCACGTAAGTTGAGAATTCAGCGCAGCAATTAAAACCACTGAAGTATGAGTAAAGATAAAAAAACAAAGCTAAGAAACCTTTTTTTCCCTTTAATTACCTTAGAAAACTGAAGATCTAGGGTCGAAAAAGGGGGAAAATTCCTTCAAATGATCAATTTCGGGGTTTTAAGAGGGAAAAAGGTTTGCGTTTTCTTCCTGCTTATGTGTAATTTGTGAACGACGCATTTGGGACTATGTCGTTTGAAAGTGATCGGTGTCGTATCTCAGATTTCGACTGGAAGAAAGAAGCCGCGACTGGCCCTCTCCGTTAGGCCCTATCAAATGGGTCTCGTGAGTGGGCTTTGAGAAGCTCTGTCGGACCCAAAGAAAAATCCCACTCGTCCGCCTGGATTTGGCTCGCCGAAAAGGCCCCAAATTTTGAAAAAAAAAAAAAATATATATATATATATATATATATCTTAAAATTTTTTAAGGGAAAAGAATAAATTTATATATGAATTTGAAAATTCATATAAATTTTTCAATTTTTGGGTCATTGAGAGTTAACATCATGTCTAACTATTCACATGCATTTTATGACTCTTCTCATGTTCTTTCTCACATAATAATCATTTTTCATGTGATCTTTTTGATAACAGAAACTATATATAATTAAAGAGTTATTTACATGAAAAGCTTTAATAGATCTTACTTCTCTTCTCTTATGAATAGTAAATTCATTTGCACCAGAATTTAACTTCTTTTCATGAGTGCCAAGATGAGATTTTGATCTATTTATTTGAAAACAGTTTTATTTTTTATGGTGGAGAAACTCATTTAGATTGTCAATTCTTCTTTTCAAATCACCTTATTCCTCTTTGAACATTTTACAAAGGCTTGTTTTTCTATCAACCTTATTTTGTAGATCAATCTCACCCTTTTTTAAGTAATCATTTTTAGTTTTCAACTTTATATTTTTTTGAAAAAAATGTGCATTGTCCTGAAGAAAAAATTAATTTTGTGTTTTAATTCTTTGTTTCTAGTATATGATTCTTTCAAACTATCATGCAATTTTCAATGAAAGATTCAAAATCATCATCAGTTTCATCGTCACTAACTAGACCTCCAATGTTTAATGGGTCAAATTATGTGAGTTGGAAAGAGAGAATGATTATCTTTTGCAATTGATTGACATTGAATTGTGGTTTATTGTTAATGAAGGTCCATATGATACCTCAATAGAAGTTGAAAATACTCATAGATCTAGACCGAAAATAAAAAATGAATTGACTGCAGAAAATAAATCTCATTTCATCTTAAATGTAAAAACTATGAATGTGTTATATAGTGGTTTAGACTCAAATAAATCTATTAGGGTCAAAAGCTATAAGTCAGCTAAAAAGATTTGGGACAAATTGAGAAAAATTCATGAAGATAATGAAAATGTTAGAGAACAAAAAATTTGACCCTAGCTATGAATTTGAAAATGCAAGATTTTATAGTCTTAGATGAAATGTTCATCCATGATCTATCCATGATATATCCAAAAAGCAGTACAATTCTCCGAACAAACCATTAAGAGCCAACTTCGGTGAGGTACTTCTGCTCATGAAAAGCTATAAAATTTGACCTCCATAAAAGTGCGTTTGAGCTCAAGTGAGGAATGGAAGAGGTTAGTTCCTCCTGGAATCTTACTAATCACTTTTATTTCTTCCAACCAGAAGCGCGATGAAGAGGAGGAATACATAGTCCAAATAGACTAAATATGGCATGAAATTATAAGGTTGTAGATCAAGCCTCAGTGATTCTCAATTATATTTGCTAAATATTGTTGTAACTTGACTAATTATGATATGCTAATCTAAAGTCCTTCTGTGTAAGCAACTCCAGTAGATGGCAGCCATTCACCTCCTTGTATAAGTCCAGCAACTGTGAACTTCATAGCCTCAGACGGTTCAGTAATCACATGAAATCCTGTCCAGTTTACTCTCTTGCTAGTGCCTGCACCTGGTCCTCTGTTCATATACTCCCCAAAATACAATGTCTTCAGTGCAAAGTCTCCACTCCATACGGACCAGCCTGCTGGATCAATTTCATCACCAATGTATGATTCTAGGACAGCAACTCTAGCATATTCCTTCCATGGCCTGCCAAGATAGGTAGGAAATGAAGATTTCACTGGTTCAAGGTCTTGACTCGCTATGATTTCACAATTCTGGATTGATGTCCCCGTGTTCTGATTTGGGTCGATCCTCCCCTGTGCAGTAACCATGTTCTTCTGGTCTTTCATGGGCAATCGTGGGACAAGTGTGCAGTTTTGCAATACTACTGCTGCATTGCCAAAGATGAAGTCGATTGTTCCGGTAACGTTGCAATCCCTGTAGAATTGTCTGAGAGAATGGCTGTATAGGGTGTCTTGATAAGCATCAATTCGACAGCGGTTTATGACGGATTGATCTGCCCCAACACGAAGTGCTACTGCTTGATGCTTCTCTGGTCCTGCTGTGTTCTGGATGCAAATGTCTTGCAGGATGAGTCCATCACCAACAGCAGCTGCCAGTAAAACGCGAGATCCATGTTCTTTCATTTTCTTGGTCAAATATTCAATTATGAATTCGTTATAAATAATCACTAAATTTTCAGCAGAATCTTCTTTTGGTACCTTGGGGAAACTCATGAGAGTTCAATTATAACAGATTCACTAATCCAGCTCTAGTAGGTTAGTAGAAGTGACATCAAGTTCAATAACCAGTTACAAGCATGGTTCGCCAACTCGGCCGAGTCCGAGACGACTCGGCCGAGTCATAACCGGAACAGTCCCTACTGTTCCGATACCGATACCCGAAACGCCGATTATATCATATCCGATGTGAATCGCTCCGAATCAGTCGATATTGTCCGAGTTAGAACCGTGTAGAAAGATATCGGTCAAATTCTCGGATTCGACTCGGATATTGTCCAATTTCTCACGCTTTCTTGTTTTCTTTTTCAGCCACAAAGACAAGATTTAGGAGAAAGGGAAGATAAGGGGAGAAACATACCGTCAATTTCTGGGTGCCTTTTGCAGAGAGGGAATATCTTCAGATTAGCAGAGAGGGAAGGAAGGAGACAACAGAGGGTGACCATGGTTATTTGGAGAAGCGAGTTCTTTCTTCATCGTCCTTCCAGTGAAGGAAGGAGAGGAGAAAAACAGAGGGTGAAGGCAGAGGGAAGGAGACAACAGAGGGAAAGGGAAAGCGAAAGAAAGAATGAAGGTGACGGCTGGCTAATCTGGAGCTGAAGCTTCAATTTCTTCGTCATTTGTACTGGGCGAAGGGGTCTTCAATCTGGCTGTGAAAGGGAAATTACCAAGCTAAGGGACGGCTAAATCTGAGAGGAACAACACTAGTGAAGTCAGATTGCTACTTTGATGGTTTGATTCCCAATCTCACTCGGAGGAATCGAGAGCATCTCAATTCTTTTGGCAGTAAGTTTACACGGAGTTGTTTCAGCATATGAAAGGAGCCTAATGACAGAGCTTTGAGAGAGCGGCAACCATTTAATAATCCCAAAGACACCAGGCTCCCACTTTGCCAGGTTTCACTCTCTAATTCCACATTGCGGCAACTGTCACATATTTGGTGGAGAAGCTGGGCTTTTGTACCAGACCCAGAGACAGGGAAAAAAATAGAAGGAAAAATTAGAAGCACTTAAATTTCAAGTTTGGCCTAAGTTCAAGTCTGCATCTTCTTTCAAAATAACTTATCAATTTTAATTTTTTTAATTTAGTATTCAGATGTGATATTTAAATATTTGTAAATTTATGTAATGCATTTTGACAATTTTTACATATTATTAAGTATATGATTAATTTGTATTAGTAGTCTCTTATCTAAATTTTAGTTAGAAAATATATAGTGATTATTTGGATACATTTTAATGATCATAAATATAATTTATTTATTTTCAAGTATCTCAATTATGTTGGTTAAAATGATTTTAGGTAAATTAATTAGAAAAAGGCAAATTTGATAATTTTAGGTAATATATAGTAGGTATTTAGTAAATTTAATTTGATATTTGTGTTTTTAATGGTATTTTCTATTTTTAGTAATTTTTTCAGATTTTTTGGAAATTTTTATATACTATAATGTGTGTATCACCCGATATTCAACCGATATGCCGCGACGGATGTGGAACAACCGAGACCGCGACGCGGCCGCGATCCGCGACGGCGAACCATGGTTACAAGACACTACAAGTCTCAATTTTGAGTAAAAAGGGTACTAGCTATTAGCAGAAACATATCACTTACCAAGAGTGGCAGATTTGAAAGTTGTAGATCCATCAACAACATTGAGGCTACCACTGACAACAGTCAAGTCCATACCATCACCAACAATCATCAGATTCTTTTTCTTCTTAGTCACTTCGACATTCTCTACGTAAGTTCCCTTCTTCACATAGATCACATACCGTTTCTTGCTTTTATCAGGTGCAGCTGCAACTGCTTCCGCAATGGTCTTGTAATCCCCCGTCCCATCTCGTGCCACCACAGCATCAGCTTTGATATCCTCAGCTGATTTCTCCAACAGTTTCCTGTCCCTCAATGTCAGCCATGATGGCGCCTCCCCCTTCAAGGGCTGCATCATTTCTTCCTCATTTGGAGCTGTATGAACTGCCGCAAGCATGGCTAAAGATGCCCTTGCTCTTGAAATTAAGTCTTGAACGACTTCCCCCATTAATTTTCTCCCTGAAATATTAAGCCCATCAAAACAGGTAACATGATTAGTGAGCGCACCACTGAGCCATGTTTGCACATTGAGATATGATATCCTAGTGGTACCGCCGCCTAGAGCCATCATTGAGTCAGTAACACGATCAACGGACAGATCAAGTAGGTCTAGGCAGTCCTCCAAGGCCCCTTGCTCATTTTGATCATTGATCTGATTCATGATTTTCTGTGTCTCCAGAATTGCATGGTTCATGCGATGAACATACTTCTTCAAGAATTTCTTGAGAAGAATTGGCCCATTTTGTTGTGCCACACCATCACAGACTACTTCCGAGACAAATGCTAAACATTCTTGGGGATCATGGGACTGGTGGCATATATTTGGAGAGAGTGATGATAGATCAGAGTGGCTGCTACTGCTGTATCCGATTAAATGTGGATTAAGACGATTAGTAGAAAAGATCACTAATGCAGTAACTACGCATATTGCGATGACAAAGTAGAAGGTTTTGCAGTTTGTTATCGTCCTGTTAGTAGGATTCAACAGAGGATGGTAGGCAGAAGTCATGGGGTCTCTCTACTATCTATATGATTGTGTGATTCAACATGGTAGGTAGCTTGGAGCTTCTTGCCTCTGGCTATATAGCTAGAGAACTGCTACTATGAATATAAATCGCTAGAGATGTGCCAAAGATATACTCGGTTTTGACCAGCTAAATTTTTTCCACATCACATGCCATCATGATCCCTGAAACCTTTCGGAAGACAAATATGGCAAGGGTTAGACAATTTTTCCATTCTCTCGGCTTTAATTAGGAAAATTTCACCTCAGAAACAAAAAAAAAAAAAGAATCTGCCAGAGCACTCTCATGAAAATGACTAGTGGAAAGAAACACCCGACAAAGGTTGATGAATTGATTACTTGAATCACGATATATAATACCCCCTTCCTTCTTTTATAACTGACGTTTAAGATTTTGCACACCAATTAAGAAAAGTTTTCATTGCTTAAATCTGTACACTACTCTCCTTTTGCACTCGCATTAATTGTCCAATTCACCCATATTTTCTCTCACTAGAATACGGAGGGGCAGATAATTACTAGGATTGTTACAAAGAGAGAAGCAATAATTACTAGGAGTAGTAATTAAGAACCCTGTATTGGAAAAGAGAGATAAAAGGGTAAAATTGTGAAAAAATAATTAATATTGTATGGAGATAATAAAACGACAGATAAAAGTACGCTAGAGCAAATTTCTTAAACGTCAATTATAAAAAAAGGGGAGGGAGTATTCGTTAAGTTTCACAGTAATCAGCGCCAAATGCATTATTAATGCCCATAACCATTACAGATTAGCGGAGTATATACGCTATGTTAACTCACTGAACGGTAAAGCGGGGAAAATTTCAGTTCATAGGGTACACGTACATACCCACCTTTAATTGCTGATTAAAAAGTAGCTGATCATATTTCAAGACTAGATTATTAGTATTACTATTATATAAAGAAATTGCGACTTAGGCTCCACCAGTATGCAGACCTGGAAGGCACCATCATGATCGATCCCCAGGAGAATCCATTCTAAGATGTAGGACGCATGTCAACTTTAAGGAAAAGCTATTGTTGGGTTTTGACAAAAATTGGAGAGCACTTGATTGATGGCGATAATGACGAAGAAAAACATGGGAACGCTTTTTTACTTTCATTGTGGTTGGTAGGACGATCAGGTGATAAGGTTGAAAATTCAATGCTCTTGGTCCTTCTACAGTTGTATTCCATATCAAAAATGCATCCATTTTAATTAATTACAATTAATTATCTATGTTCCAAATGGCAACTCAAGAAAGGTAAAAGCTGACCGGAATGCTTGTTTACTGACGCCAACAGTCAAAACATGTTACCTTAAACAAAGAACACACTTAAAACTCAGGATTATTGGTGCAATGAAAACGCCACCATCCCCCCATTCGTGCGATTAAACGCAAGAAACTGTAGATGCTCTTTGAAATCATATACAATCAATATGATGAATTCGGCCGGCAGCAAGGGACGCTGGAACCGGATCCCAGCTTCAATTTTTTCGACTCGCTGTACCTCCCAAGCATAATCACCCCAAAAACCAGTGTGGTTAGACCCGAATCGGATCAATCAGTCTGATTGATCCGATCGTGAACCGATCTTCTTTTCGAATTGGTTTATAACGCAAAACCAAAAGTAGATTAAAGCAATGATCCGATTCGACTGATTAACCCAATTTTCAAACTTTTTTTTTTGTTTTCTCAAAACATAATTCGAGTTACTTAAATTATAACACTTTCATTTATTAATAGGAATAGGAACACCGTCCACTTAGTATAAATATCAAAATTACTCGCTTTTCTGAATAATTTCTAAATCAAAATATTTTCATCTCTATCATCTTATCAATTTAGTATCACTCATTCCAACTCGTGTTAATTTGTTTCAACTAAGTTTTTCATGTAATTTTAAAGAATAGACATATTTTATTCATGAATTTATATTTTTATATATAATTATTAGATGTATATTTAATTGCAAGTCTAATATTTTCAAAATATTTCGTATGATTGGCTTATTGTAACTAACAAGATAATTTCAATATTTCTGAAACCTATAAAAATATAAAATAATTATGACATCACGATGATATCAATGAATTTTCGAAAACAGTTCAACCAATCCGACCAATTGATCCCAAATTCATTTGTTTAGCCGAGTCACCCTCCAATTCAAGTTTAACAACATTGTCAAAAACTTTAAATTTTTCTTTGGTTCCTAAATTCAAAATTTTCAAGATTTCCTTTGGAACATAAAATTTCAACCTACAGAAAGTCGAAATTGAAGAGGGATGAAAAAATAAAAGGGACCATGAAAACACAACGATTAAGAACTGCGAAGCTCCAATACCACTTTTTCACATACAACTTTCAGCTACATTGATAATCATCACGTCTATAGTCCCAGAAATTTATTCATTCGTTTGAAAGTTGCAAATCTCCAAACCCATCGCTCTTATTTATATACATTACTACCTCTTGTTTTCATTCATTCATCTTTAGTTCTCTAGTGTTCTACACTCAGGCGTCCACGGTCTCTGAAGCATCAGCGGCAGCAAGGATTAGCTCAGGGTGAATACTTCCCGCATATGTTCCATCTAATGCGTTAGGCAAGCCCAGGGACCTCAATGCAAGATGAGCCGCCTTCTGCCCTGATATCATCATGGCTCCGAATGTTGGCCCCTGAATCATCACAATGAACTTAATCATGTATCCTAAACCTTCCATTGAAGGCCAAATTATTCATCACTCTCATAAAGACTAGAAAACAATGATGCTTCATCAAAGTTTGAATTTTGATCCAGTTATACTTGATTTATAGTAAAATGACCAAGATTTACATACCATTCTTGGTGCTCCATCAATCTCAGCAACTTCCATACCAGTGACAATCATCCCGGGCACAATTTCTCTTGTGAGCCTCACAATTGCATCCTCAGCTGCATTCATGTCCAACGCTTTCATGCCAGGGACATTTTCAATCATGCCAATACTCTTGAGCCTCTTAACACCAGTAGCACCAAAGGGGCCATCATGCCCACAAGAACTCACCACAACCTTAGCCTCCACAACATTAGGATCCATACAAGACTGTGTGTCATGGTTCATTGAAACCAGAGCCCAATTGGTAACCACGCCCCCAACTCTACTCCCCTTCACTATCAAGTCCTCTGCTGCAACAGCATTGAAGAGCTTCACATTTGGCCTAGCCAAAAGTTTGCTCATGATGGTTGAAGTGAACAAAGCTGCATGTTTTATCACAACGTAATTGTCTTGTTCATCGTAGTCAACACCAAGCTCATCAAGGAAAAGATGTGCCGGCTTCCGGACAACCATAGCTGAAAAGAGTTGTCCGCCTAGCCATGCACCACCACCAGGGCTCACGGATTGCTCAATTATGGCCACCTAAATGTACAGAAGAGAACAAGGACATTAACAAACCAAGATCTGCTTGTAAAGATAATTAATCTAGCTAGAAAAATACATAATTTTCGAACAGAAATATCTGGGACCATATCTTTTTTTGATATATACGCAATTGCATAGAGCCCATGCAAAATTATACAGAGAACAACCCTGCACATGTTTTGGACAAACACTAAAATTCCGTTTTAGTCAAAGGAACATTTTCGTTTTTTCTTTTCCTAGTAATATTTTCCACTTGCACAACTGAATCAGAGAAAAAAAAAAAGTTGGCAAAAATCCTACTGCCATATGCTAATTTTAATAAAGTAACGAAATGATTATGAGAAAACTAGGATTTAACTCAAAAGCCAAAGTCCCACTAGGATAGTAGGATGATGAAACTGAAGGAGCATTAAGTGCTTATGAGATAATCTCAAAATTGCAACTTGTATCCGATGAATGATATAAATGAGCACAAATAGCCCAAGATGGAGATAAATCTTGATTAACAAAGAGGGATATTATGGGAGGTTAATTTTATACGCAAAGGAGAATAGATGATGAACACACCTGGACAGAAGGATTCTTGCTGAGTTCATAAGCGCAAGAAAGTCCAGCAGATCCAGCACCAACTATGACAACATCAGTGTCAGCATAGGTGATCATGTCCATCATGTACCGGCGAGTCATCTCACGAGAAACGATGGATTCTTTGATGGGATCAAACGTAAAAGATTGGAGATCATAGGGGGGAGTAGCCGAGGCAGACATGGAGATTAAGGAGGAATTTTGCGGGGTTGATTTAATTGGCTGAAGATGAGGAGATGAAGATACAGGTAGTCCATGGAAGGATGAGCGGGAATTCCCAAAGAGAGTTGTTCTAGGCTTGGATGAAAGAGTGGAGGTGAAGGTTGCTGTTGCCATGCTTGCCATGGATTCACACACAACTGGAAGCCTGAATTTACCCCAAGCAAAAACCCTGCCTGCCTGCACTATAGTTTGACGCTTCTGAGTGAGGATCACTTTGGCTGTATCGCCTGCAGGAAGATAGGGATTCGTTTGTATTGGTATTATTTGGAGTTTCTCTAGAAAATTAAACTGTAGCAAACTAGCGATGGATCTGTTGTAAAAAAAAAAATAAATATATACTATATCGTAGCAATTTTACGTATATAAAATTAGAGGGTGATTGAATAATATATGCATGAAAAATGTAAGAATTTTTTTGGAAAAGATGCAATCTTGACAAGGTCGCCCTGAACAGAACAAGTACACTTTACGGAATAATTGATGTATGGAATGATTGTAGTAATGAATATTTGAGGATTTTTTAATGGTTTAAAAAACGAATTACGTAAAAATAAAAATAGTGTGCTCTCACAAGTATGTATCCCGGATTCATAGAATGTGGCCATTTCAGTCCAACACGTAGTAAGTTTAGGGAGGGACTTAAGGCCTTGTTTGAATTGGTAATTTTTTGTTGAAAAATTACGTCATTTCGTAATTATATTTTTTTATTATTATTTTTCTTTACATACATCAAATCGTTACAGTATTTTTTCATGAAAAATTATGAAAAATGCAATCTAAACACAACCTAAGTAAATCCCTTCTTGGGCTGTTGGTGAGGATTCAAACCTCACCAGCAGCGAAAAAAATCTAAGAGTTGTGCCATAACACTCCTTTGATTTAGTTGGATCTGTATACCCACTAATCTCTATCATAGTCTCCTCAGGCTCTCCCTCCCCCCCCTAGATTAGGATAGAACAAGTTATACAAGCTAACAAAAAAGAAAAAAGGGGTAGGTAGACGCGTCACTATATCTGTGCTTGGATTTTGTCCTTTTTTGCATGCATCACGTGACACTGATTTGCTGTCCATTTCTCGTTCAATACACTTGTGAAGATTTTGTTATTGTTTTTTTTTTTGGTTGAAGATGTCTTCTTGTGACGTTCAAGCATGCACTAAAGTTGATCAAAGTGGAGTAAAAGATTATAGAAATATTTTATGCTTTTAGAGCCGTGATCCAAATTCCAAAACAATTGAATCTAGAAAAATTTCACTCCGTCCGTCGATATAATCTGCAATTACGGAGTTCCTTCATCCGCTGGGAATCACACACTTTTTTTTTCTGATGACCTAAAAATGCGCTTAAAAAGCATAGCATTTGCCACAAGGTTAGAAAACGCGGGGCTTAGTATCGTTTTTGTCTTTAAAATTCACTCTTCGCCCATCAACATGATATGTCAAGGTAACAAGCCCTAAACACCTTTAACATCAAGAAAGATGATGATGACGAAAAATTACACATTTGTGTTCGGTCCCGCAAGGAAACACGACAGCAGGAGCAAGGATGACCAAAATTGAGCTTCTCTCACCTTGGCATCGCTTTCCAGTTTAATCGCTTTTTTATTGGGTCGACCCATCACTTTCCCCCATCGCCCTTACCTTATCCTCGTGGTATAGTCCAGCCCATATGCCATCATTGGTTAAGACATTGCCGGGACTACGCCTGCTCATACTTTATTGGCTATTCTTCATTTTCGTTGCATTTCTGCTGTCAGGAAGTGGTACTCGTGAATCCGATCACCATATTCACTACGCCACAGTGTGAAGTTTCAATGCAATTCAGCCATTTTTGTCGATGGGGAACAAAAGAATCAGACCCTCAGGTCGACGGGGAAATTTAAAAACAGAAATGTCTTTTTCTTTTATTTGGTTCGGAACAAGAAATACTTCCAAAGTAGCTTCAAATCATCAATGTCATCCTTGCAAGGAGCAAACTTACACAAGTGAATTGTCCATCGGTACTCAAACAGGCAACGAGGGGAGGTGAGTTTCTTTCCACCCACGTAATAGCAGATTATGGAGAATCAGAAACCAAGACAAGACAAGACAAGACTGAATGATGTTTGCCAGGCACAAGTCACAATTATTTAGCATAAACCTCGGAAATAAGAAGCATCCCATCACAACAGCACACACTGCATACATATCTAACCACACCATAAAATTTTTCAAAGTTTACAATAGCATATCAGATACTACTATACGCTGGCACTGACACCCGATGAATGCACACTGTCTCACTTGCTGTTGGCAGTTAAAAACCATGAATCTTTATGTGTTCCTTCTTTACGATCCCAGCCTGTTCCAAGAAAGAAAACATCACAACTTTATCCGTGTTCAAAACTTCAATAAACTACAGGATCACAAGTTGTTATATGCTCTGTTGAGCCTAAAGGCCATAAAATTCAAAAAGACAAAAAGTCAGCTGGAGTGTAGAAAAATGACCCTCAAAAGAGCAGGAAAAGGAAGAAATCATATGCCCACCAACCCAACAAAATTGCTCCGAGTCATAGGCAATAGCATAAATAAATCAATAACCTACGGGAAATGAAAAGATAACAAGGGGGGAAGAAGAAGAGGCGAACGAAAATGGCACAAATTAAATGCTTGGGCTTTGGAAAGACCACCTGAACAAGGAAACTTGAAACATTCTTACGCTGATCCCCTTGGAGTTGAATGACCTTCACAATAACGAGAAAATTTACAGATTAGAAGAAATATCCGGTTAAAAGCCACATCTATCCTATGCAGTGTCAATGAAACAGACCTGGCCTAGTTCTGGGTCTTGGACAACAGTACCATTGCAGCAAAACTCTTTCTTGAGGTCCTTCAGGATTTTATTGTAACTGAACTCTTTGTTCAACCCTTGCACAGTAGTCAGGCTTTTCCTACCATTACGTTGTTGGATACGGATATGCACATAATCCTTTGACCCAGCACCCGAGTTATCAGCATTGGCCTCAGCAAAAGGGTCTAAAAAAGCACCCCATAAATTATGTCAACAGCATAGCAAGGCAGAAAGGAAGAATTCTAGATTTCCCTGCCCAAAGTTTATTTAGTGGCAACACATAGGCAGCTTTTCTATTGTACCATATCATGTGTTTTTAACTTATATACAACTACTGCCTTGTCGCTTATGTACCAGAAACAACACAACAGGATCAGAAAAGTAATTGTGTTCTTAAAGAAACGAAAATAAAGGTGCAACATACCAAAAGCAGCTGGAGTCTGGAGATCGAATTCAGACATGAAACTTTGCTAACAGATAAAAGATGCAAGTGACACAAAAGATCTGCTAACGGATAAAAATGTGCTCAGACCTACATGAGAGGATAAGTGATACCATCAGCCAATAGTCAAAAGGACTAACTTCAATGCAATAACAAAAGCCAGATAAGTAAAGTAATTAATTTCAGATTCAATTTCCAGATTCCAAATATGAAATTTACAACACGTAACAAGCTGTTTGGTGAGAAGATGAATTTATGGAATTTCCCCCATTTCATATCAGATTCCTGTAACTTGTGTTATCTTTAATTAGAAAGTGAAAACAGAATTAGTAAAGCGAAGGGTGGATAGAAATCTCAAACTAATTACCCTTTCTTATTTACTTATATCTTGACAAATGGATCAACAACCTTAAACCTACCACCCACAAGATAAACAGATACAACCAAGATGAGGATGCTAGAAAGTTTACATTGAAAACACCCAATAGTAAACAAAAAACCTATGATACTCACAGGGTATCCAAGAGGCATACATATTCAAACACCGAAATCCAGAGGGTGAGGCCAAAGATCATGTAAAGAAAATCCACCAAGGGAATCCTTAATCAGTATTCATTTACTTAGTAGCAGAAAACGAGAGATCAAAAGGAAAGCTGTAAGCTTTCATCCAACTTTACATCTACATCAGCAAATAACAAATCTTTTGGCAATTAGCACTCCTAAATAAACGATTTTAAGACCTAATTCTCTCAAATAATCTTCCGAGATGATAACCAAGTCTGAAAAGCAGGAATCTTTCCAACAATTATCATTGATCAAACCTTTTACGAGCCTGATCATTCAAATAAAAGGAACAAAATAACCCAAATTACATAGTAAATCATGCAAAACAGACAACCTTGAACTTCTTTAAGGGTTCTTCCAAAATCCTACTGAAACTCTGCAAACGACAAATCTTTAGACCAATCGTGACCAAAGAAACCGTTTTAAGCCATAAATGAAAATTTGAATTCTTACGATTATCAAAGAAAACAGTTGTAGATTCTAATTCTTCAGGAGAAAAGTAGCCCAAAAGCACAAATTAGCCAAACAACCCAATTCTAGCTACCAAAATAACAATTTTATAAACAAGAAAAAGAAACCCATCGCAAAAAAATAATAATAATAATAACAAGAAGGTCAACAAACTAATACGAGACACAAGGGGGAAAAAAATCAGACCTTTAACAGATAAGAGACCATAAAAAGGGTTGAAATTGCATGGATCTAAGAAGATCAGAAGAGGGCAGGAGAAGATACCTGATCCAGAAAATTGGGGTTCGGGTCGGGTATGATCAAGGAAATCGAAGCAAACCCCAAAGTAATCCGGACGAGGGTCTGAGCTGATAGAGGAAAAGCGATAAAGTCAGTGCACAGGAGAAAAAGAATAGAGAGAGGGAGATGGATCTGGAAGGCTATAAAGACTTATTATGGTGGGCCCCCACGTTGTTAAAAGTCAGGTCGGTCGCATACCAGCCATCCATCCATCCATCCGTCCAAGGTTTAGAGGCAACGAGATTCATGCCCTCTTCTGCCCTTAGCCCTAGGCCTGTCAACGGGCCGGGTCCGGGCCAAAATTAATAAATCGAAACCCGGACCCGTTATACTGGATTAATTTCGAATTCGGCCCGAATACCCGACGGGTCCTTGTTATTTCTACCGAACCCGCGGGTCCCAAATCCTTTTAGTGCCCAGATTGTTAGCATGGGCTATCGCACCAAGATAAGGCGACAATACGGTATTATGGGAGGCTCATGCCATGATTGTATCCTTCATTTCTGTTGCGAGCGTTGCGCCTTGTGCCAAGAGTACCGTGAACTTCAGTTCCAAGGATATGATGTTTCTGCTGGTATGAACATTTTGCTGCCCATGTCCTCTTCCAAGGAAGCACATACCTGGTGCGGACTACGGAGAGGAAAATGTTTGTGGGTCGCGGTCTTCTTCAATTGTTCACCGGAAATGAGGAGAGAGTGAGACTGCAACTCTGCAAGAGCTGGGCTTCCTTGGAGATGGCCAGATCCGGCGGTTTCTTTGGAGCTGGAGATGGAGAGAGTCAGACAGCGTCGCTGGTTTCACTTCACTGGCGTCTGGACTCTAGCGGAGGCGGCGGACACGGGACTACGGGAGGCAAGGCAAAAGAGAAAAGAGTGTGAGGGACTGAGGGGAAGAAACCAGAAGGGATGTGCGGTGTGCGGCGGTGGGGAATGGGTATTAGGGTTAGAAAATTTTGGAAATACATATGAATAATTATGATAGATATCTATATATTTTTAATTATTAATTAATTAAAACGGGTCCGGATCGAATACGGGTCGGAATTGTATATTCCGTATTCGACCCGTAATTTTATTAGATAAAATGGATCCGGGTCGCGGGTCTATATCTCTATCCGTACCAGGAAAATATAGACGGGTTCGGGTCCGGGCCGGGTCCGAGTTCAGACCCGGACCGTTGACAGCCCTATTTAGCCCACATAATATAATTATGAAAAAAAGAAAGAAAAAGAAAAAGTTGGGTGGGGGCAGGGATGTCATTACACAAGATGAGGGTTTTTTCTTTTTTTTTTCCTTTTTCTTTTTGTTGGTTAAAGAGGGCTGCTAAAGTTTCAACTAAAAACCAAAAAAAAAAAAAAAAAAAGATAAAGATATATGGAAATTATGCCTCAAGTCTTAGGACCCCATTCCTGTGCAAGTGTCCTCTAGCTTACTTGAGTGTTTGATTCGCAATCATAAATAGTTTTATTTCACATACAATTTATTAACATATCTAATCTATGCGCGAATGTCGTTGTTTTCAATTAAATTCTAATTGCTGACGTGGCGCGCTGGTATTGACTAATTGATGGTCGTTCGGCCCGTACGAATTTCCAATTGATGGTCGTTCATTCCTACACGTTAATTCTTTTGTTTGCTCAGACATTTAGCAATCCTTTTGTTTCTTTGTTTGTTGTTTGTCGGGACTTGATAATTTGACAGCCTTTTGGGGATAATTAAACCACTTCCTCTCTCCATAACAGTTTTTTTTTATGGGATTTGACAGGGAGTTGGGCTCGATGCAACAAAAGTCTCCTCTTTCCCTATTTGTTCATCGACCGTCACTCTCTAAACCTCTTAGAGCAACTTTTTCTCTTCTTCTTCATCTTCCACCTGAGAACAACAATGACCAAGATGGTTTTCTTCATCTTCCAATTACTGGGAGTTTTGTTGGCTTGAAAAAAATAAGAAACGGTTTTTTTCTCTTTCATTTTTTCCATCATCGTCTCTCTTTACCTTATCTTCCTCTTCATCAATTATCCCCCCATTTCTCTCATCTTCTTCATCTTTTTCTTTTCTTTTCGATTTTAACTGAGAACAACTACAACAAGGAGGATGGTTGGGATTTTTTTTGGGTTTGTAATCTCTTCTTTTTTCTCTCTCTAAGCATTTGGATCTTTTTTTTGTGGGGGGTTTAGCGGTCAAATTTTTATATATTAATTTTTATATATCTTTGCTATTGCAGGTGCAAAAAATTGGAAATGTCTTTCAGCCTCCAGCATCTCAATGAGAGTAAGGTTGTGTAACTTTTTCCCTTTTTATAAAGTGAGTCTCTTTTGTTTTTCTATTTCCTTCCTAAGTTACTGCCTGATTTTTCAGCAACTGGTAGTGGAATCCTCTGGAATGTATATGTTGGAAAAGCTTTCAGGTTAGATTTTGAGATCTAAATAAGCCTTTACCGTCAAGATTTTGCATAAATCCTAAGGTTAGAATTTTGGAACCCCATCTCGTGTCTGGATGTTTTAACTAATATGCTCCAAGAAATCTAGGATTTTTCAGAAAAATATGGAGTGTCGTTTTATGTATTTGTATACATTGATTTATTGTGTTATTTGTTTATTTGTTATTGTTAGGGTATAGATGGAGAATTAAGAGGCGAATTTGACAGAAAATTTGCAGGCTTGGAGTGAATGGTTCCAATAGAGCAAAACGAAAGCTTTCCAAATATCATATGCAAGGGTCCTCTCTCTCTCTCACACACACACACATAAAGTGTGCATTTTTATCTGTTTAATCCACTATTGATTAATTAAGTTTCAAATATGAAATATTTTTATTGCAAATATCCTTATCTTAGTATAATTTGCTCTAAATTACTGGTAGTTTAAAATGCTTGAAGTATAATTTTTTTGTATTGAAAAATTTTGAAAGTAATCTTACTTGATGGTCAAAGTAGAACCATACGAGGCCCTGCTGGGGTTATTATCAATGGTTTCTTACTACAAGAATTTTTTTTATATTGACGATATTGAGGACTCTTAAATGATAGGAAAGGTGGGTATGTGATTTCTGAGGTATAAAAATTGCTAATGAATCAGGAAATCCTGAAACAAGGTCTCTGACCCTAGGCTTGAGAAATCTTGAAGGTTTCTGAACTTCCTCATTTGGCTTGCCTCTCCGTGTTCTGTAATTTTGTTTTTCGAAATTAGTGATTCGTATCATTTTTATACTGTAATAGCATCACAAAGAAAGTTGCACTTTTTCTCTCTTGAATTTCTTTCTGATAGACAACAACAAAATCAAAAAGTTGGCTGGAACTTTTTTGCTTCAAATACTCTCATTGCTTCATTTTGTCCAAAGTATCTTTATTAGTCTTTTAGTTCTTTTTTTCCTACTATAATTTACAATTTTTTTCCCTTTCTAATGGACATAAACAAAATCAAAAAACTGGCTGGAATCTTTTTTACTTCAAAAACTCTTCTTACTTCTTTTTTCTGAAGCATCTTTATTAGCCTTTTGATTTTTTTTTTCCTCCTATTATTTACCAGATTAGGTGTCTAATTTTTTCCCTTTTATTATGTTGTGATGTTGTAGGTACATAATCTGGAAATTTCCTCCACCATCTTCATGCGGTTTTCTAAGCCTTGTTTTTCCCTTTCGAAGGTAAATTCTATAAGGTTATTTTCTAAAAAAGGTGTATTCTTTAACATTGTTTCTCATGTTGAACCCTTTCAGTTTAAGGAAGAAAATAGAAAAAGCATATCAATGTTCCTGAAATAAATCACATGCTCTTATTTTTTTTCTTTTCACATTTACATGCATATTTTTCCTTGGCCTCGTTAGCAGAATATTTTGCGCTATCTCGTTCTTTTGGCCGCTTGGCAAATTGATTCGATAATATTCTTAAATCTTAACTGAATTCTTTTGGCATTTAGGAAGCTTCATTTTATTTTCTTAAATTTGTTTTCTAACAACCTTCCATTCTTTGTTTGCTCACTGCATATTCAAATGCAGTTTATTTTTGTATGATATTGTGCATTTTTTTTAATTCTTCTTTTTCCTTTGCTTGCATATAGTTTTGGGATAATCTGTTGTTTATACATTTTCCCTTTTGCTTGCTTTGTTTGTAAAACCTGTCATTCTATAACTCTTTAAGGGCCAGATTTTTTTTCTTCTGATAGAGTTGTTGGACGATAGGCTCAAGGCAGAAAAGTGGCTGGTAATCTCCCCCTCTTTCCTCTATCGATTTTTCCCATTTCTCCCTCTTGTTATTCTTCATCTCCTTCCCTCCCTCCCTCGAGTGATTATAGCTAATTTTTTCTATTTTTCTGCCATCTTCTTGGCAAAAAACAATCAATTTTTCTTTCCTCTTTCGTGTCTTTTTCAGAAACAGCGAGAAAGGGAAGTTCAATATTTTGTCCCGACTATCTATGCGAATTTGTAGAATACAGATATG
Organism: Coffea arabica; assembly: GCF_036785885.1. Lineage (NCBI taxonomy): Eukaryota > Viridiplantae > Streptophyta > Magnoliopsida > Gentianales > Rubiaceae > Coffea > Coffea arabica. The sequence goes on along the minus strand of NC_092319.1, from coordinate 47,535,828 downwards.
GTAATTTTTCTTCCCTTTTCTTTCTGTGATTAATGTATTTGTTGCATTTCAGTTTTTTATTTTTAGTTCCAAGAAAAACTTTTAATATGATCTAAGATGGTGAATAATTGATTATTAGCTAGCTTTTAGATATTTATTTACTTTATTTTTTGTACCTACTTGATTTTTATTTTTCTATTTTTCTTTTTCAATTTTGCCTTTCTTGGATTTCTTCTGCAGCAGGGAGGAAAAATGACCACCCGTGAAAGGCAACTGCTGTGGGAAAAATGTAAGTTTTGTTTTATTAGTCTGATTTAACTTTTTTCTTTAAATTGCTCTCTTCAAACCTCAAATGATGGTATGCTTTTCTTATTAGCCATTTTCTTTGGCATTTGCTCTTTTCGAGTTTTCTTTTTAGTCATTTTCTTGTGTCTTTTGTGCAGGTGTTTTGTTGATCTCCTGCTCAAAAAAAGCAATCCATATGGTAACTAAAAAGATTCGCTTGTTTAAAATAGATTTTTTGATCTTTAAAATGTCTTTCTATTTGCTTCAGTTCTTCCTGTTCCCTTTTCTTCATTGGGTTTTCAGCACTTGATGAATATACTTCTCCTCAGGGAATCAGGAACTTCCCTGTCAAGTTAATCATTGATCAAAATTTTGAGTTACACTAGCAGTACCTATTATCTTTTGCTTGAAGATGATTAATGCAAAAGATATTAAAGCCAAATTTGTAATCGAGGCAGCTAATCATCCTACTAATCCAGAGGCAGATGAGGTTAGTATGGAGGTCAAAAGGCATAGTGTTTCAAAGCAAAAATAACATGTGCAGGGAAGCAACTTAACTAACCTTGGCTTTACTTTACAGATATTAACAAAGAAGGGAGTTGTTATACTCCCAGACATATAGGCAAATTCCGGAGGTCTTACAGTCAATTACTTCAAGTGGGTTCAGGTATCCATTTAGCCCTTCATTTCATAATAATCCAGAAAACCTCTGGTCTTAGTTCAGCACATGTAGTGGTTTTTTCCTCACAAAAAAAGCATGCTATGTCTTTGTGTTTGTTTTCCTAAAAAATTTTCTAAACTTCTCAATCACTATATGGAATGCAAGTCATGGTTTTCTTTCTTTTCTTTTTTTATCTCTCTCGTAAGGATTTAGCTGACTTTTTCAATATATTTTTTAAGTAGATTATGTTGGACTTGGAGAGATGGCCGTGTTTTTCATTTTCTTTCTTCAAGTGGAAGATGATAAAGAAGATTGAAGACGAAATGATTGTGATTTTAATGGATGTTTTGACATTATTTTATTCACGAAGTGATTATTAACTTAATAACTGTTTTTACAGTTTTCTTTTTTATCCCTATTCTAAAACTTGCTTCTTGTTTTAATGGCAGTTATGTGATAGAAGAAGAATGAACAACAACTATTGGTAGGTTTTTCCTTTTAGTAATTTCATGTCTTTTCTTCCATGCAAAATGTTTGTTAAACTCCTAACTCACAAAGGGTATTCCTTATGGCTCCCTGGGTTTTTAAGAACTAGAGAAGTAAGCATTTTCATGTTTGTTTCTTTTTCTTGTCTCTTTTATCTTGTGCTTCAATTATTATTATTTTTTTGCTAAACATCTGGTCAAGTGGAAACAATGGAACAAGGCTTTCTTTTATGTATGTGTATGTGTGGTTGAAAAATAAATGATTATTTTGAGCAAGATAATGAACAAATGATAAATTGTGAGATTGGCATTTAATGGATGGGAAGATGTCTTGCTGGAGTTATCTCATGTCAAGAGTGCTCCAATCCTTTCTATCAAAGAAAAAAAACTATTCCCTCTTCTTTCTATGCAAAAAACAAATTTTCCCTCTTTGCTGGTGGGTGAAATACAAATTCCTGTATCTGCAACAAATTCTTGTATCCACCTTTTCTCAATTAGGCAACTAGAATTCTCTAACACCTTTATGTAAAAAAGAAAATTAAAATCTAAGAATTACATAAAGAATAAAATGCGTTTCAGGATTTAAAAAGTAAACTCTTAACAAATATCAAACTAATATATTGAAATTTCTCTGTAGCTTTTGCTTTATTTTTTGGAGCTTTTTGTTCTGTCATTGAGCTTTTTAAGAAAGAAAAGAAAATTTTCTTTTAGTTTAAATTGATGTCTTATGTTCATTCATGTTGTCTTGGCAAAAATGTGGCATGAATGAAATATAACTACATGATTTATAGGCTAAAATGCATATGTTGTTTTTTATTTTCTGTTCTTTATTTGTTTACCTAGCATTCATGTTTGAGAAAAAATTGGTTGGCAGGAGGTATTTATCCGAATAAGATGGTGGCTCAAAATGCATCTGTTGTTTATTGGCTTTCTATTCTTTATTTATATATCCAAAATTAATGTTTGAGAAAAAGTTGAATGGCAAGAGGTATTATTAATGGTGGCTCAAACTTAGGAGTAGGGAATGTGTTCTTGACGACTTTGTTTATATTTCATGTTTTACTATTTCCTTACAATTTTGCAATAAAGTGTGGCAAAAACTACGGGTGCGTTACCTGTGATTTAACAAGATTGTCATTCTACTATTTACAAAAAATGTTATTAAATTCTAATATGATTCCTTCTTGGCAGATCTGATTGATATTTGGATAGCTGGAACTTGGAAGCTAATGGAAGCTTATGGAGTTTTGTCATGAATGCTTGATACTTTGTTTTGTCCTTTCCAATATCTTTACCAGAAGTCATTAGTTACTTCAACAGCCACTTGCTATAGTAGAGATATCAAACTTTGTGATGCTTTTTTTTTTTTTTTTGAAATTTTGACCACTAATACATAGTTTCACTATAATTGGCTGATTGAACGCGACGGAAGATAAGAAAGACGAGAGGCATTTCTAGATATGACAGTCAATATTTCTGGATGAATGTATCTTATATCTTAAATTGTAACTTTTCACAGGTAATGAGATGCATCGTACAGTTGGTGAGCTTACCTCAATTATGTGTTATTATGCTCTTCAACTTTATTAGTGTTATTTCTTTTCTTAATTGAAATGTTGACAAAATGCTTCATTATCTACCACATACAGAAAATGATAAACAAAAAAAAAAAATAATTTATTGTTGGAAGAATAAAGCCAGTGAGGGCTCTGGTCGTATTAGCTTTTTAACTTTTCACTGGGCATGTTAAACTTGTAACTTCACACAGCACATAGTGCGGTGTTCCTCTCCTAGTAATAAATAATTTAACCAGAAAATTACCACAACCGTTGAATCTCAATTTGTCAATTTGTCATGTAGAATTGAAGATTGTGGTAGTCTCAACCTTTTCATTCTCAATCGGTCGGGTAAATCATGACGGTCTTAGCAGGTATGGCTGTAAATTGATTAGCGTCAGAGTTTAAACTTTAAAGCTCCTTAGGAACAGAAATACTGCAGATGGACGATCACAGAGATCCAATGTCCAAACGATTATTCCCAGTCTTCTTTCACAAACAAATCTATCTGTGTACCATGAAGATCCCTTGACATAGATTTCTTTGCGTGTTAATGTATCAGCAAAACCAAAGATTGCCTCGTCTCTGTGTGCCGCTGAGTCACTGATGATCAAACCAAGTAGCTGTACAATTTAAATGGGGACCAAACAACAACTCTGGCTTTATTCAATTCATTTGTGCGCCACCAAAAAGCAAAGAAAAACAGAAATTCTGCAGGAAATGGGATGGTAGGTGTTCCACATTTGAGCCACCTCAGTAACCCTCTCGAGTCTCTGCATCGCACCTGTATTTTCCTACCCTCTCCATCCTCCACGTACGTCTGCTAGTAAGGTGCTCCCTGCTTCTGCTAAATCCTAATACAACCAGCTCAAAAGATGCATTGTTGAAATGAATTCACGAGATCGAGGTGGAAAGCGCCCCATTTGATGATCGCATAAAACAAAATGCCTGCATGCTGATACATTATGTATGGCAGCATTCGCAAGGGCATCAACGTGTAGCCTTGAATCAAGAATCGATCGACACCTCATCACAAGTCCACCGATCCAATCCTCCGCATCTCACCATCTCCCTCAATTCTACCAAATTTTCTCCACTCGTCGAACATGCAGAGGTCAAGCTCTTCTATAAAATCCCCCTCATCCTCCGACTCCTACCACTCACCCCACTCTACTTCTCAAGCATTAAGGAAAAAAAAAAAGGGTGATTAGTGCAGAAAGTGAGGAGAATGGCAAAGCTCACAGTCCTTGCAGCAATTTTGCTGGTGGCCCTTTTGGCTATTGCTTCAGCCACGGCCCACCGAACTACCATAACCACCACTGTGCTGGAGGATGAGGAGGACCCAGGACAAGGAGGGCAGTCGCAGAGATGCCAGCAGAAAATCCAAGAGCAGCAGCAGCAGCTCTGGCACTGCCAGCAATACTTGTCTCAGATGAGCCCTTCTGACTTGCGCATGTACCCGCTGCCGGGGCAACAAGAGGAGCACCTCCGGCCCTGCTGCCAGACCCTTGAGAACTTCGACGAGCAGTGCGTGTGCGAGGCGGTTATGTACGTTGTGAGGCAGCAACTGCAGCAAGGTGGAGGCTGGCAAGGGGAGGAGATGCAGCAGCAGGTTATACAGAAGGCTAAAAACCTCCCTCGCAAGTGCAACCTGGAACCACAGCAGTGCCAAATCGGAGCTGTTTTCGTCTAGTAATTAACTTGTGTATGATGAACAAGGTTCACTTGGCTTCCGGCTTTTCTGGCTGGAGATTGAAGTGATGCCAATCCAATGTAGTTTAATAAAAAGCACATGATCGTGTGTTTTGCTATGTGCCTACCTACTTTGTAGTTTTCTGGCAAGGTGAGTATGACCTTGTTTCTGAAAATGCTCGTATTTTCCTTCTTCAGATTCGCAAGCAGTGGTGATTTTCCCTCTTTATTGGGCGTGAACGGGATTTGTTAACTTCTGTCATGCGCCAAGACACAAGATCACTGGAACAACTAGTACTGTTTGACCGTCATTTTAATTTTCATAAAAAGCTAATGGCATAAAAAAGCAAAATCTCAGGAAAATAATATAAGTTCTTGGTCCCCTTGCGCATCCTGCAGGGCTTTAGGACTACAGTATTGCTCAAAAGCTCAAAATTGTCATCAGCTCATCTATCGAGTGTGCTCGTGAATTCAGATTTTAGATTCTGATTTAAAAGATCAGATTTTAAGATTCCTCACTTTAAAAAATAAGTTCATTTCATGTTTTGCTTTTATGTCTAGATTTTTTTGTTCATTTTTTTTTAATTTTTAATAGAAGAAACAATTATCAGAAAGGTAGAAACATTCACGTTCTCCCTTCAAATTGCTTTAGTTTCTGAGAACTTCAAATTATTAGTTTCTAATGCAATGCAGTCAAACGATTGTATTTGGATTGTATTTTTCATGATTTTTTATGAAAAAATTACTGATTTTTTATGAAAAAATTATTTGATGTATGAAGGGAAAAAAAATAATAAAGAAATATGATCACATAAATTACGTAATTTTCTAATTTTCTGACGAAAAACTGCAATCCAAATAAGATCGTACTCGAACGATCAAAGATCACATAGCAGCATAAGTGCGATAGACATCTGGCAAAAAGAAACCTACTCCAGAGAGCCTGCCTAAGCCCCAGGTAGCACTGCTAGCCATCTCATCACCAAGTTCCCAATATCCATATTAATGCTTAATTTTTTTTTTCTTTTGTTGGAAAAAACCACCTAAGAATCACATGATTGCAATGGCAAAGTTGATCAGCCTGGCTACTTTTATAGCTGCCGTATCAACCGTAAGTGCAGAGTCTTTGCCACTCAGCATCACCGTCAACCCCCGGTATCCAAGGAGTCGGCTTTCTCCCGGAAAAGCTCAGGCGGATCATGCGAAGAGCAGCTCAAGAGGCAGCAGCTGGACCGCTTGATTGAGGGGCTGAGAGGAACTCAGCAAACATTTCTACCAACAGCATCACAGACCAGCAGCTGTCTGGAGTTTCTGGCTTTTGGTAATGAATGCCGCTGCCGAGCCATAAAGCAGGTACTAAGGCAAGAGTTGGAGGAAATGGGGGGCAGTTGGGAGGATGATCCGCCGCAGGAGATAGCTAGGAAGGCAATTAACGTTCCTGAACAATGCTCACATTCAACCCCTCCCATGCCCCATATTCCAAACAAGTCTTTTCAGAATAAGGACCAAGTGTTATGATTTATATTTTGCACGTTTGAGGTGATTCTCAGCATTGATCTGGTCAGAATGCTCTTTCGACTTTCTTGCTCGGCTCAAGTATACCTTACTGGCTCAATCCTACTCCAGTTTTCACTCGGCTGCACAATAACTCAACAAACACAAATCAGATTACCAACCTTCTGATCAGGAGTCGTGCTTCTCCTATTTCTTAAGCCCTCTTGTAATCAAGTATCATATTTAAGAATTACCTGGTTCATGAAATGAACTAGAAAAGCCTAGAGAACCCGAATTAGTCATGTCATACCATAACTGGCTTAGAACGTTCCTAAATCCAACAAATATGTGTTCCCCCCAATCAGTCACGAAAGATTAAGCATTTAGCAATGAACCCCAACGATTTACAATTTACGTAGGAATTTGCACAGAAGAACAGGAGCACTCCCGTGCCTGGTTCGACGCAATCTACCCCACCCCGCCTCTTTTTGTAATTCAACACAAAATTATCCCTGCTTGCGAAAAGCTCACATCGAGTAAAGTAACAAGTTTTATGAACAGCAAATCACAATATTTAAGGGCATATATAAAAGGACATAGTAAAAGTTCCATTCTCAACGAAAATGAAATTTATTCAAAATACAGGTAACACATCCAATTTTCCCATAACAAGCTGTTTAACAAACAAACACCGCCACCAATCCCAGAAAACACGGCCACAAACACTATTAAAAGATCCATATAAAATGGCTTTATTTGACGGTCCGACCACCCATGCACGATAACACCAAGGCAAGTTCAGTTCAACACCAAGACAGCTTCAACAGAGTACAGCATTTAGAAGCCACCGCGCAAACGGAGGACAAGGTGGAGGGTGGACTCCTTCTGGATGTTATAGTCAGCCAAGGTCCTGCCATCTTCCAATTGCTTACCAGCAAAGATCAACCTCTGCTGGTCTGGTGGGATCCCCTCCTTATCCTGAATCTTAGCCTTCACATTGTCAATTGTGTCCGAACTCTCCACCTCTAGGGTGATGGTCTTTCCGGTCAAAGTCTTCACAAAGATCTGCATTCCTCCTCTCAACCTAAGCACCAAGTGAAGGGTTGACTCCTTCTGAATGTTATAATCCGCCAGAGTGCGTCCATCCTCAAGCTGCTTACCAGCAAAGATCAACCTTTGCTGGTCTGGTGGGATTCCCTCCTTGTCCTGAATTTTTGCCTTGACATTGTCTATGGTATCAGAGCTCTCCACCTCAAGGGTGATTGTCTTCCCAGTCAATGTCTTGACGAAAATCTGCATGCCGCCCCTCAACCTCAGCACCAAGTGAAGGGTGGACTCTTTCTGAATGTTGTAATCAGCAAGAGTCCTTCCGTCCTCAAGCTGCTTGCCGGCGAAAATCAACCTCTGCTGGTCTGGGGGAATACCCTCCTTGTCTTGAATCTTAGCCTTGACATTATCAATGGTGTCAGAGCTTTCCACTTCGAGGGTGATAGTCTTCCCGGTGAGGGTCTTGACGAAAATTTGCATGCCTCCCCTAAGACGAAGCACCAGGTGGAGGGTTGATTCCTTCTGAATGTTGTAGTCGGCAAGGGTTCGTCCATCCTCAAGTTGCTTTCCAGCAAAGATGAGCCTTTGCTGGTCGGGGGGAATACCCTCCTTGTCCTGGATCTTGGCTTTGACGTTGTCAATAGTGTCGGAACTTTCAACCTCGAGGGTAATAGTCTTTCCAGTAAGGGTCTTCACGAAGATCTGCATCCCACCCCTCAAACGGAGAACCAAGTGGAGGGTGGATTCCTTTTGGATGTTGTAGTCGGCAAGGGTACGACCGTCCTCGAGTTGCTTTCCAGCGAAGATGAGCCTTTGCTGGTCTGGGGGAATGCCTTCCTTGTCCTGGATCTTGGCCTTGACATTGTCGATGGTGTCCGAACTTTCAACCTCAAGGGTGATCGTCTTTCCGGTGAGGGTCTTGACGAAGATCTGCATTCCACCCCTCAGACGGAGGACCAGGTGGAGGGTGGACTCCTTTTGGATATTGTAGTCAGCGAGGGTGCGGCCATCCTCTAGTTGCTTTCCAGCAAAGATCAACCTTTGCTGGTCCGGGGGAATTCCTTCCTTGTCCTGGATCTTGGCCTTGACATTGTCGATGGTGTCAGAACTCTCGACTTCGAGAGTGATGGTCTTGCCGGTAAGAGTTTTGACAAAGATCTGCATCTGCTCAGATGGAAGATCCGAATTCAGAAGTCAGAATCCAATTAATCGAAAAGAAGAACAATCACAATGTACAAAGCTAAAATCTTTCATGTATCTATATGCATCCACGGCAGATTAACAAAAAATCTAATTTAAAATATAATTTTTTGTGCATCAAAATATCGTAGAAAGATGAATTCCAGATCCGTAAATTCCGAAAAATTCATAAGACCCCAGACCATAGATCTGATATTTAATCAAACCAGATTTTGGTAGTATGACCTTAATAGAAAAAAATATAGCACCAGAAAGGAAATAATCCTTACTGGGCAACAAAATACCAATTTCTAATTTTAAAAACCGAATTTTCCAAACTCGCAAAACCGTCCCATCATCCAAAAATTGTCTAAATTCCGGCAATAGATATGAAATCCCTAACCAAATATTTATACCTAAGATGAATTCTTATCTTGCTATGAGGATATGATAAAGAAGAACAATAATTGGAAAAATATTTATACCTAAGATGATTTCTTACAATGAATATAAAACAAATAAGAACAAGAAGATAATCGGAAAAGGCCAATTACCCTGACAGAGAGAGAGAGTAGAAGGCTTTGACAAAGAAATTCAGAAATTGGAGCTGTGGACAGATGAATGAGCGATTGGCAACGGAGGAGATGGGATCAATTTAAAGACGTAATGACCGAATTATTACGAAATTGCCAGCCCGTGTCCGCCTATTGGGAAGGGACACGTGTCATCATGAGGTCCATTGCACCAACCCTACACGGCAACGGCGAAGGAATCCTTCTCCTTGATTTATTTATAATTTATTTGCTTTCCTTTCCTTTCTTTTGCGTGGCGGAGATAATTAGGAGCGCCTCCCTTGTCCATACGTCCGCTCGCATCACGCAGACTGGCGCTGCAATTTAAAAATATAATTTTATTAATTATTTTTATATAAAATTTTTCTTGCCAAGATAAATTGTAGTATTTTAATCTTTTTAAAATTAAATAATGATTACTTTAGTAGTTATAATATTTAGAGTCAGTCATCTTGTGAACATGTGTTTAGATGAGTTATGATTTAAAATATGTATTGCTATTTTTTGAATTTTTGGTTAAAAAATGTACCGATACAATTTGATGTATGTGAGAAAAATGATGATTAAATCACTTATTCACAGAAAATATAAAAAAAAAAATTTATTACAAATTATTTACACAAAAATTATTATTTATATTACATCATAAAAAATATGGCAATAATTGTTTCAAATACGACAATAATTTTATTGCTAATGCCTATATATTTTGCAAGCTTGTTGCAGAGTTGCAGTTTGAATTGTTTTACGTCTGATTTTTCTGTTGGTAGGTCCCGTTAGAGAAGATAAAAGATTAGGTGGCTAGAACGATTGCTTAATGCATACGATAATCCATGTATGTGCATCTTATCTTATGGGGCAAGGTTGGTGTTAACGTCAACTTGCAGATTTTTTTATTTATTTTTTGTCATTACTGTAACAGTTGTCTCTCAAGTTGACGTGACCTTAACAAATGGAGTTGCAGAATAAATAATATGTTTTTGACCGGGTCATAGGCATTAACAATTGTCTCTCCATCACTGTCTTTTTTTCCTCTTTTTTTTTTTTTTTTTTTGTGATTCGGGCTTGGCACTGCTTTATTTTAGTCAAAATTTAAAAATTTTTTTAGCTTACTTTATTTTTATTAAAGGGATTATTTGATAGGAATACTTGAAGGTCCACATTCTAACTCTCACCGGTCTAGAAATTAATATGATTAGCTTACTTTCTGTTTGTGATTTGAGATTATATATCTTTAGCCAGACGTGGTCTAATCATTTCAAGTGGCTCCGAAAAGAAAATGTATTCTTATTTGTAAATCAAAATTCGAGGCAACAGGTGTTATTAAAACTAATGCTCAATACACACTCAATGTGTGTGTAATCAAAAAATATATAATATTTATGATTATGTATTTTAAATCAAATTTTTATCACTGAAGCAAACTTTAATCTTTTAAATAATTTTCATAAAATAACTTTATACTAGTGGTTATAATATTTAGGGGTAGTTATGTTGAAAAATCTACTTAAATAGTTAAAGGTAAAAAATTGTCATAGGTAGTTATATGTAGTTAAAATAAAAATAATTTTTATGAGGATAAAAAGGAAAGTTTATGAAGTGACGATAAAAATAATTGTAGTTACAAAGTTTATGAGGATAGTAGTTATATGTAGTTAAATAAATTTTTTATTATCGAATCTAACTTTAATCTTTTAAATATTTTTCATAAAATAATTTTATATTGATAGCTATGATATTTAAGGGTAGTTATGTTGAAAACATATATTTAAATAGTTAAAAGTAAAAATAGATGAGTAGTTTTAGATAATTAAAATAAAAAATAGTTTTTATAATGATAAATTCATAAAATGACAATAAATATTAATTCTAATATTAACACCAAATCTCTTCCTCAAGCTTTATGTATAATATATATAGATACCTAGTGCTAAAGACACACTCATGTACGTGCAATTTAAGAATAAATTAAATTTTATAAAAATCTTGTTTGATAGTTATTTTGGTAGTTATGTCAATTGGCAGTTATCTTGGCTTAGTAATTGAGGATGGACCGTCAACTGGTAATCCAGGCCTCTGTCTCTTCTGATACCACCTCTAACCCAACCCAGCCCTGCTCAAACTTTTCCAAGGCCCATAACGTCAGCCTCTGTCCTCCTCCTCAAGCAAAGCCCAATATTTCTTCTAAACAAATCATCAATCTCAGGCCCAAGTGATACAATCCTGAAAACGCTTCCAGGACTCCCTCGAAACTCGCACTCGATCATCAGCTACTGGAGTGGAAACCAAAGTATTCAAAGTAAATCTCGCCGGAGAATTCAAGAGCGTGGAAGCCTTCCCCGATGCCTCCCGTTGCTCCCAGATCCGGTGACGCCATTTTCGCCAGCGTGGAACGGGTGGTACGTTTCAAAAATAAAAGGAAAAACCAACCAAGAGAGAGAGAATTTTCATTTCCTAATTATTCTCCGCACCCAGCGATATCTGCTTTCTATTGCGTGAACTCTAATAGCATTAATAGCTCGAAATATTGAAGTTTTTTATTTTGGATTTTATGGATTAATTGTTTGTTGTGTTAGAACGCGGAGCTTTTCACTCTAACCTATGGCGCGATCGTTCGTCAGCTGCTAACCGATCTGGAAGAGGTCGAGGAAGTCAACAAGCAGCTTGACCAGATGTAATTTACTTCCTCAATACTATTGTTAGCTTTCAATTTATAATAGTATTGTTGATAGTCAGTGTGTTCTAGTTTTCTGTGTTTAAAATCATTTGAGAATAGCCAATTTTGCATTTTTTTCTAAATAAAAATCATAGTTTTTGCTCAGGTATGAGACATTGATGAAGTTGTTTAAACTGGGATATTTCTTATTATGTTGCAGGGGTTATAATATTGGGATTCGGCTAATCGATGAGTTTCTTGCGAAGTCCAATGTTTCTAGATGTGTGGATTTCAAGGAAACTGCTGAAGTCATTGCCAAGGTCTCTTCATTTTGGAGTATACATTTTCTGATATATTGTTATCTTCTGCTCCAAAGGATTTGTATGCTTCGTCTCAAGTTTCAGCCCCAGTGAAGATCTCGTGTCCCTTGTTTAAATATCATTCTACTAAGTACTAACCATTGCCTTAGATCCATTACCCAATTATAATTCATCAAAAGGTAGTATTTTGGTGATGCTTGGTTCGTTTTTGTTCTTCTTGAAATTCCGCAAGTTGTATCGCAAATTTGCAGTCAGACCAGCAGGAAATGATTTGTCTGTATTAATATTTTTTCCCCTTTCATTTGGTGGCAAAATAACTACAAGTAGGGAAAAAGTTGCATGTTCTTGCAGACTTATGATGGGTTTCTCCCTTCCCTGATTCTTATTCATAGTGCTTGAGCCTAAAATTGGTGATATGTGAAACTTGTTAGTGGTAGCTGAGATGCTGATTGTCTGGTTATTTTTCATACTTATTGTATATTAAAAAAAATCTAAAGTTGAACTGAATTGGCTTCTTGTGTTTAGCGTTGTTTGTAAATAGTTGGAAGATCCTTCACTTTTTTGGTGTTCAATGTGATAAATGCTTTTCTTATGGTTCCCTGTTACACAGGTTGGTTTCAAAATGTTCCTAGGGGTCACTGCAACTGTGACTAATTGGGATGCTGAGGGTACAACCTGCAGTCTTGTTTTGGAAGATAACCCGCTGGTAGATTTTGTTGAACTTCCTGACACTTGTCAAGGCTTGTATTATTGCAACGTCCTGAGTGGAGTTATCAGGGGAGCTCTGGAGATGGTTAGCTCTTAACTCAATGGACTTTTGGGCCTTTCTGTTGACAATCTTGTCCGACTCGTGCTCTTGTTTGAATTTTCTTTATATTATCTGTTTTTATGTTTGTTTTTCTCTTTATGCTTTCTGATGAGGAATTTAAGTTTATTCATTTCCAGATGCATGGCTGAAAATGGAATGTGGTTAACCGTGTTGCTCGTTCTATCGACCAAAACCACAATTACAAATGGAAAAAAGATTTTCTTTATGGAGAACATTAATACCTTATTCTTGCATTTTCCAAGCGGAAGAACAGAGACCTCCTTCAGTTAGTAAAATGTTTACTTCTAGGTTTCTGTCCCATTTCCCAAGTAGTCGTCCGTTCTTTTCTTTTGATTCCATCCGACCCTGGTATAATTTTGTTTATCAGATCTTCTAAGTGCGAACTCCTTTTGCTCTGAGCTATTTCAGGATATGATCGCACAGACGAAATTGCACGCATGCATGCTCTGCAAGCCTAACCTTTTCTGTTTGAGCTGCATGTTAACGTGTTGTGCTTCATAAATTTGTACCATTACATTTTTTACTTTGATAAAATGGTTTGAGCTAAGCATTATTAACTACTTAACAAAGAAATAATCCTACCTACTTTTCATAAAATTAACATACTAAGTTGAATGAAATATTTATTGTGGCCTATATATGAAACTTGAGTGTGCAAACAAAATTCTGTTCCTCCTAACCACATCTTATACTTTTTCCTCCAATGATCAGGTGTCAATGAAAACTGAAGTGACATGGATCCGTGATATGCTGAGAGGGGATGATGCATTTGAAATGCAAGTGAAGCTTGTGAAGCAAGTTCCTGAGGAGTACCCCTACAAAGATGATGAGTAACATGTTGCTTGACCGCGTGATCAATGTATATACATAGAGTGCTGTTTAACATCATGGTGTTGTATTTGAGTTCATTCATCATCTTTTTTTCCTCAAGACATGCATATATGGCTTTGCTTGTTAGTCTTAAGTTTGGAAGACAACCTTAGAAGTTTTGATAGACTTGACATGGCTTAAATCTTTTAGGCTGTATGCCAGTTGAGAATGCTGATGCAAGTGAGACAATTCACGCTCTTGTTGCGTTTGAACTTTTTTGCCTGAATAGTTTGGTTGTTAGTTGCTCAGACAGGGGACCTGATATGATGTGGTTGCTAATAAGTTGCTATGGCGTAGCTCATAGTTAAATATCTATTTTAAAATTTCTACTCCAAGCTTCTCGTCCTGTCGGGAGGCAGAACCAAAGAAGTCATGGTAATCATGCAAGGGCAGTTCACAGCATACTGGGACGTTTAACCATCTTAAGCTGCTAGTGGGTTATCTGCTGATGTTTTAGGAGATTTAAGTCAAATTACAAATATGCCTCAAAGTAATTGAGCTATTCATTGTTTAGCTTTTATAGCAGGTCCAATTTCTAACGTGACATGATCCCCAACAGATATCCCAACTGAAGCATTGTACCTTTTCCTTCCTTGAAGCGCCTAATGCACTATTTACGCGGTATTGTAGACCAGGCCGGGTCTTCTTTTATCGATCGTTACATTCTTCAAGCCAATGACCAAAACAATTACAGGAGCCAAAAAAAGGAACGGTATCCTCTGGAGCCCAAAAAAGGTAAAATTACTTTTGGATGGCCTTCAAAATTCAACTTAAAGGGTCTTTGTGTTTATTGTGATCCAATTTAACGGTATATGAGAGTCACAGCAAAGCTCTCTGGCTCGTGAATCGATGAATGTAATCCGCTAAAAGTAGTTCATTTCTGGCATGCCTAAAAGTAATTTGTTCTTTACAATTACAACATTTTTTTACTAAAGTAAATGCTCCTCCTAAGTTACTCCAGTGGCCAATCCGCATTAAACCACAGTTTTCTTAATCTTTACTGCAGTAAATGCTCCTCCTAAGTTGCTCCAATGACCAATCCCCATTAAACCACATTGTCCCACAATTTCCCATTAAGAAAAGGTTAACGAATCTACTGCTAAAAGTTTGTAGAGTGCTCAGTCAATGCACGAGCTGACCTCAATTTCTTGGAGCGAACCAGGAAATTTCAGCAGAGATCCCCATTCATGTTACGGAAGTCTCTCCAAAGTCCAAACCAAAAGCAACGCGGCCTACACGTACTGATCAATTTTCCTTTTAATAAAGCACGAAACACAACAATTATTCCTGCCTGCAGTGTTTCTTCTTTCTAGTCTTCACAATTGAATTGATTCTTTTCTTTCCACTGGCATCATTTGTTGCCTGATGCCACTTTGTTCAGTGGTAGTCCCTCATAATACTTCACCGGAGAACCACCATTGTTTCCAAGCATGTCAGACCCCAGCAGCAGTGGAGGAGGGTGTTGCCGATGCTGCTGCAGCTTCATATTGACCTCAGGCCTAACAGCCTTTTTCATGTGGCTAAGTCTTCGTGGGTCTAAACCCTCATGCTCCATAGAAGACTTTTATGTTCCTTCCCTGAATGCAACAGATAATTCCACCACTACTAGAAGCAACCACACTCTTTACTTTGATCTGAGGCTCAAGAATGAAATGAAGGACAAAGGTGTAGGCTATGATGATCTGAATCTCACCTTCTTTTATGTTCAAAATGGTAGCCTTGGAATAGCAAACTATACCGTCCCCAGTTTCTACCAGGGTCATGACAAGAAAGCTCGCCGGAAAGAGCTGGTGCAGACATATGGGGTGCCGTGGGAGGCTGCTTACAGGGCGGTGTCAAATGGGTCCACGGTGACTTTCCGGGTGGGATTGACCACGAGGGTGAGGTACAAGATTCTGTTTTGGTATACCAAGAGACATGGCTTGAAGGTGGGGGCTAATCTGGATGTCAATAATTCTGGTAAAAAAATCAACAAGAAGGGCATCAGACTCAAGTCCGGCGCACCGGAGTCGGTTCGCTGTCCTGGGCTAGTGGTAATTTCGATTGCATTGTATTTCTTGGTTCTGCTATTGTAGTTTCTAATTTTTGAAGCATCCTAGATTTAGATTTCGCAGCGAGTGCAGGCAACAGGGTCTTGGTTTAATCCTTTGAGAGGAAGTATTAATCTAAGTATGGTTTCGTCATTTAGTGTAATCCTATATGGTAGTTATTATTGGTAGGTTAAGTTTTCGTTTTACTTAATTCTTAAATTTGTACTCAAATCTACTTTGTACCATTATGATCGTCGATTGGATTATCTGTAACTCCATAGCTCAGTCTTCCATTGTAAGCCTAATTTCCAGATTATTGATCTTTTCTGCCTTTTTTTTTTCCTTAAGAAAACAAGAGAACGATTGAAACTAGTAGTAGAATTTGCGAGAAAAGAAATAGTAAGCCATGGTACCGCCTTATCAGATTTTCTACAATACAGTGCACAATCATTTCTTTCATAATTTTTCCTTTTTTTTGGTATTAATGTACACCTGGAAGAGTAAAACTCTGCCTAATCCCCAAGATCAACTTCTCATTAATGGTAGGTATTATTACATTCTTTAAGGAGCACAAGTCCATCACCAACCAACTCGAACACAAATTTTGGCAATAACAAACTAAATACTGATCTATATACTGATAAAGGGATACCGTAATCTTCTCAATCATGAACAACGCAGAAGTTTCAGGTGAAAACATAACTGGAGATGGCTCTTATGCAGCCTTACCCACCGTCTACTTATACTAAAAGTTTGCTCTATTTCACCGGTAAGGAGAGTTGCTTCCCTGTGTTTTTACAAGGGCATAGTAGGCGCCATTACGTCCTAACGAAAGAAGATCAGAATGTGAACCTTCCTCTGCAACCTTTCCATCCTTGATCACCACAATCGAATTTGCTTTCTGTATTGTGGATAAACGATGAGCCACAACAATGCATGTTCTTCTAGCCGTCATTCTCTCCAGTGCTTCTTGAACTAAGCTCTCTGATACACTGTCAAGAGCACTGGTTGCTTCATCCAATAGTAGGATTCTGGGATTCTTTAATAGCGCCCGAGCTAATGCTATTCTCTGTTTTTGACCACCAGACAGCTGAACCCCTCTTTCTCCACAGTATGTCTCGTATCCATCCTTCATCCCACTGTTACAGTTAATATAACATTATTATGTTAGAGGTCACGCAACTCTTTTGTTGCTAGCGGAGTTAGAATAGATTTATCGGATTGGTGCTAAAAGAAATTAGTTTCTGAATTTGTGAACATTGACTTCATACCTTATGAACTCATGTGCATTAGCAAGCATTGCAGCCTTTCTTATCTCAGATTCCTTGGCATCCTTCTTCCCATAGGCAATGTTCTCATAGATAGTTCCAGCGAAGAGGGTTGGCTCTTGGCTGACTAGTGCAATCTGTGTCCTCAAGGTCCTCAAATTGAAGTCTTTTATGTCCCTTTCATCAATGCATACTGAACCTTTAAGAGGATCGTAGAATCTCTCAATGAGCCCAAGGATTGTTGATTTGCCGCATCCGCTTTGCCCAACAAGTGCTACTGTAGTTCCTGCACTGATTTTGAGGCTCAAGCCCTTAAGGATTAACGTCTCAGGTCTTGATAGATAAGCAAAGTGTACATGCTTCAACTCCACTCGACCCCTAATACTTGTTTTGGTTGCGTCATGTCCCTGTGAATCATTTGGATCAATCTCAGCCTTTCTGTCTAGAATTGCAAAAACTGAGCGGACAGCATTGCTTCCTCTAGATATATCTTTTGTCATACTTCCTGCTTCTGCAATGGTATAAGCAGTGAACAGCAGAGCCAAAAATGCTTGAAAGAGTCGCTCTGGAGATATTTGCCCTTTTGTTAACAGCCTTCCGCCGTACCAAAATGCTAAAGCTGTAGAAGCCGCTGCCAGAAATTGAGAACTAAACAGGCCAAAACCTGCAAACCAGGATTGTCTGATGCTCTCCTTCCGTGGCCCCTCCAATGTTGCTTGGAACAACCCAAGAATTTTTTTCTGAGAAGAGAAGGCCGTAATAGTTCTATGGTTAATAACAGCTTCACTTGCTAGTTGGCTTCCTTCCTTCTGCGCAATTTGAGCTTTTGCAGACATACTTTTCATCAAAACACTTCTAGCATAGAAGCTTCCTATCACTAATGGCTGAGCAGCCATCATCACCAGGGCTAACCTCCAAGTTAGCATTAGCCCTAGTGCATAAGCAAAAGTAGCTCCAAAAAATGCTTGGGCAAGTAGCGACATTCGGTCACCTACAAGGGAACGAACCATGTTAGCTTCGGTTGATATACGTGCACATATAGCAGCACTAGCATTTTCATCCCGATCAAACCATCCGATCTCGAATGTCATAAGTTTCTCAAGCAGCTTCTCCCTAACTCTTTTGGTTAACTTTTCCCCCATGACAGCGAAATTATAATGTTGCAGGACATTGGTAAAGAAGTTGAAGACTCCCAGGCCGACGAACACATAAGAGTAGTTTCTGGCATGGGATGTGATGGAAGGTCTATCAGGTCGAAAGTAAACTGATATTAACGCTCCCACGCAATAGGCATTTACCGGTTGAACAGCTCCAGAACCTATAGCCCCCATGCATCCAAGCAAGGCTCTGCCCCACTCTGGTGCATTCATTTTCAGCAAACGCCATTGTGAAGGAGCAGGAGAAGCCGAGTGGTCAAACTCTTCGTCTTCACTGTCAGAGTCATCAAATTGGATTGAGTAAGGAGTGGAATACGGTGCACTCCTCGAAAAGCCTGGACTAAGAGCATAGAGAGCTGGGGTCCCTGGTGCACTTGATCTGACGCTCAATGGACTTGGAGGAACAGTCCTTTTGTACGGACTCTTCCAGTCACTCTGATAGTTAAAGCTATTGTCAGCTTCATTTTGCATCGTTTGTTGCTGCAACTGCACCATTCTAAAGTATTCCCCACCATTTTCGCCATTCATCTGCATAAGCTCATTGTGGGTGCCTGATTCAACTACTTTCCCTGATTGAAGAACCACAATCCAATCTGCCATTCTAATTGTGGAGAGACGATGAGCTATGACGATTGCAGTCCTCCCCATAGCTGCATTATCAATGGCCTGCTGCACAATATTTTCAGACTGTGTATCTAATGCACTTGTAGCTTCATCAAGCAGCAAAATTTTTGGATCCCTCAGCAAAGCCCTTGCTATGGCTATTCGTTGCCTCTGTCCTCCGGATAATTGAACTCCAAATTGTCCTACCTGGAGAAATCCAGTGTCCAAACACTTGATAATTGAATAATGGCAGCACTTCAAGAAATTAAAACACAAAAATTGTAGCATGTGAACAGAGTCCACACCACAAAAATACACACTCCAACACACACCCGCAGAGGAAACCATTTTGAAAAAAAAAAACATAGGTACCAGAAAGATAATAGTCTCAGACTCAGAGGTAGAGATGCCTTACTTGAGTGTCATAAGCATCAGGTAATTTAATAATGAAGTCATGGGCATTAGCAGCCTTGGCTGCTGTTTGCATGTCTTCCATAGATGCTCCATCCCTTCCAAAGAGGATGTTTTCTTTTATGGAAGTTGCAAAGAGGACTGGTTCTTGATTAACCAGACCCATTTGGGATCTTAACCATTTAAGATGAAGTCTCTTTATCTTGTATCCGTCCAAAAATATTTCACCTTCAATAGGGTCATAAAATCTTTGCAGTAAGGAAACAATGGTGGACTTGCCAGAACCACTTCCCCCAACAAGTCCCACTGTTTTGCCTGCTGGGAATACAAGATTCAGGCCTTGTAGGACGGGTGTATCCGGCCTTGAAGGGTAGCTAAAATAGACACCTTTGAACTCAATTTCTCCTCTCACATATGATAAAGCTTTCCCCTTTTTATCTTCATTATCAATGGTCGGCTGCCTATCAATCATCTCAGTAATCCGAATAGCAGCAGCCTTTGCTTCCGTGATGGCAGTAAGATTTGGAAGTGCAGTCAAAATATTTCTGCAAGCATTTTGAATAGTAAGATTTAATAAAGAGATTGAACAAAGAAAAACTAATACTCCAACTGACAAGTATGCTAGAATGAAATCGCTCACAATCCTCCCATGAGAACATTGAATCCTGCAACAAAAACGTCTCCACCCTTCTCTCCCCTTTTGCTAACTAGAAGGGAACCAGCCCAAGCTTGGAAAGCCCAGCTAATATAAATACCTCCCATGCTTCCCAGCATCAAGCCTCTTGCAAACCCTTGCTTTATACCTAGTTGCATAGTGTTTTCAAGCGCATTGCTAAACTTCACAAGAGTTTGATTCTCTGCTACATAAGAATATACAGTTCTGATTGAGGAAATTGCTTGTTCTGCGATTCCACCAGCAACTCCATAAGACTCAATCATTTTCATGCCAACGTTCATCATTAATGTCCCAAATCCAAGTCCAGGAACAATGAAGGTGAGGCTTAATGGTAGAGCAGCAAGTGTAATCTTCCAGGATAAAATGAAGGAAAATATGAGGCAGAAGAAGAAGGACCCCATGTAAGCCAGGCAATCGGGTATCTACATTCAGAAGATGAAATTGTTTTAGAATTTGGCGGAACAATTATGATGTCCTTAGTGAGTGCATTTTGGTGGGATGACAATTGACAAGAGAGACGAAAGTGAAATGCTTACCTTTTCACCTATGGTGACTTGGATCGTATTGGAGTCTGCCGAGATAGTGGTGACAACCTGAAAAGTGGTGGAAGAATCTGCTGCTTGTGTGTCAAAGAAACCAACATCTTGCCTAAGCACAGATTTCAGGTACTCCAGTCTCATCCTGGAAGTCTGTCTTTCTGCTGTTCTTGCCCAGCACAATCCCTCTGCCACCATCCAAAAAATAATAATAATAAAAAAAATAGAGCTTTTAAAATGCATGTATGCCATGCATCATACAGCACTAGCTAATTTAAACTAATTTCTGCATACCAACAAAAGCAGATAGTCCAACTCCAATTGCAACATAGAGTAGCCTGAGTGCAAACTGCAAGATTTTGAAGATTAAAACAGCATGTTAATAAGTTGATGCAACGTTTTTGATTCATTTTCTACTGGATTTGTTGGCAAGTGGTGTCTGAGCTAGTATTTTCGCTAACTCGTGCTAATCTAACTCCAAACTTGCGCACAAGTGACTGAAGATGTCAAATCCACAACCTCAAAACACAATTGTTTGGCCTTTTTTGTCATGCATGATAAGGGCTACATAATATGTTACACCATAGAGAGTTATGTTTGTTAAAACATTTTCTCCCCCTGATCTGACTCCATAATGTTAACTGGATTAGCAATAGTTGAAGACAACAGCATGTTAATTAACTTTTGTTACCTCATTAACGGTATCGAAAGAGAGTGCACCACTGGGATTTCCGTAAGTATTGATGACATCGCTTAACACAAACATCATTAGAGGAATCTGCAATCCATCTCCAATGCTACCTAACGTCCCAAAAGTCATCAGCAGCTTGTCCACTCCATCAGCATATCGAAACATGCCATTGTTACTTCCCATTTCTGAGTTCTAATTGCCCCCTCCAAGAGGGAATATCACCTTTTGAATACGCTAAATATGCTACTGCCGATTAGCCGAAATATATTTTCTGAAGGAAGTCTCTAGTTTCTGGACACCATGTTCTTCATAAATAACATAAATTAATTAAAGAATCTAGAGAGTTTATTTTATTCCAGCAGCAGGCCCTTTATCGCTTCCACTGTCATTTGTGATTACGGGGCTGCAGTACATTGTGATCAGATTAGCCGGCTGCTTCCTCTTGGCCTCGGACGTATAAAAATACGACTGTTTCACATTAAAACCAGTCTTTATCAGTTGCCTTTCCATTGTTTGCTGCTTCTTTCCATCCTACCATAACATGACTGTTTGCTGTACTTTTCCCAGTGTTTACTAACTGGTAAGGGAACCTTTCGCGGCCAAAACAAAGTGTCCGAATTCTCGGTAGCAATCCACCAAATTTATATAGTTAGAAAGGATTATTTTACTTCGTTCTTGTTTTGCTTGTGCCTATGCAAGAGCACAGGTTACAATTCACCTGTTATGGGACAAGTGCTCCATCCATGCTGGATTGATGTTCCACCAAATGTTATAATATTTAACTCAACTGTTAGATGAAATTAACGTCTACTTGGTTAGATACCGCACGTTACTTCATGGTTTTATGTTTATGAATTGAATCATTCACGCGAAAATCCCAAAAAGGAGAATAAGTAAGAGCTTTAGCCTATTCAACGCAGAATCCTTCTTTCATATCAAGTTACATATTTTTATAACGCCCGTATCTGTCATTTCCCATTCGTCCTATATATTATTTGTTGGTCTGCCAATGCAGTTAACTAAACAATTTTGCTCAATCTCATCCTATTCCTCACCTGTTTGTGAAAACGTGTTAAACTTGCACGCTCTTCCTCCTCATATGGATGCTGCCAGCAAAATCCGAGTTTTTCTCTTCTTCCTTGTTAGCTAGCTCCTTATGATAATCTCATTTGCACTTAGATCACGTAAGATACATACACCAGCCGTCTTAGAGAGAATAGGAATTTGCATTTTACACGAGTAATTAAGTTGCCAATAGCGTGAGGATTGGTGGGGAGAGGGTAGTACATATATGCCAGCAGAAGACGCCACTAAACAAGTCTGTAATTTTTTTGTATCGTTTGAGATTTTTAAATATTCGCAAAACGAACTGTTTGAGAATAAAAATATAGGGATAACGAGATAGGATACTAATGAATTAGAAAAATAGTGACTTTTAAAATCACAAAATGTGTAACAGTAACATTCATATTTTTTTTTTTTTTTGAATGTTTAATTTTTATTTAAATAATAAAAATCAAGACTCGAATTAATCTCATAATCACCTAACTATACATTTCTTCAAATTGAGTTGGACCCTGAAGGCACTGAAGCGAAACCCACACCACAACCCAAGAACCCATAAATTGTCCGATCGGGGGAGGCCCAAAACCCCAAAAACCTTTCTACGTTAGGTGCAAGGCCTTACAATTAGTGAAGTGCTACTAATTCAGGATATGCCCAACTCACCTTTTCGTCACCAATCCAATTTTGGCAAACACTCTCTTCTCACGCACATGGACATGGAGGGAATACAACACATCAACCGCTGGTCCATTAGCCCACAAATATCTTGCGAAAAAAAGGGTGGGGAAGAAAAAGCTTCGGCGAACGCCCACACTATATGCATTTCAACAAACATTCGCCGGACATCTTCTCATGCCCGCCACTAAGCTCAAAAACCTCGGCAACCTTTTCCGTTCCGCCTCTAAATTCAAAACCACCACCGCCACCTCGGCTGAGGACGTTGCTCTGAAAAAATACGTTTCCTCCATAAATGTCTCCACCTCCGAGACTATCCGCAAGCAGTTACTCAACTACAAGGCACCTAAATCAGACATCTCTTCTTCTTCTAGTATTGATACTGCTTCTTTTCTCAAGCCTCTCGGGGATATCGGTGGGATCGGAAACTTGAAGCTTCTCTCTGCTGCTGATAACGGTATTTTGTTCATCATTTTCATTTTCTGCTTCAGTTCTGCGACTAGTACTGTTACTTTAAACTATTTCTGTTTTGCTAATGGTGTTTGCTGGCTGTTGTTGCAAGTAGACGAGTCGGCGAGGCTGCTGTCGGAGGAGATATCTGCAATATTACGTGGTTGAGTAAATCATTTTTCTGTTTTTACCTGTACTTGTTTTGAAATTCTTGGGCCATTTTTGTACTACTTGTAGGATGGATATTTAAATAAAAAAAATAATAATGTTGTTGATCGGAATTATAGATATTCAGAGAGTGTTTGTTATATTTGCAGTTTGTGGAGAGAATGCTACTGTTATATCTTGCGGTAATTACATATCAAGATGCTTCCAAAGCAGCTTATTTACGTGGTATAACATTAAAATGTCCGGAATGAAATACTTGGCCATTTAAGGTCTCTGATTTGTGGTTAATGGTCTTTGTTCCTTCACTCTCAGTTCTCACTGTCCCCATTTAGCCTTCCCTGCTTCTGTTTTCCCCTTCAGAAATTGTTTTAGAAAGAAGAAAAAAGAAAGAGGTTCAACCTGTAGAACAGAGGAAATTAACATTTTTTTTTAAAATATAATTGACATCTAGTAAACTTTGATTATATTATGGGAAAGCGTTGGGTATTATGGCTTGCTAAGATGCAGTATTTTAAGTTTGTTGACTGGATGTAGCCAGAAATTTGAAGTTTCAAGAGAGTATGGAGTCTTGCTTGTGATGATCTTCTGCATAAGTAAGATATGAAGTTGTGTGTCTGCACTTTCAGCTTATAGGCGCCTGACAGTTAAAGGTTTGTCCTGTTTAGGACATCATAATGGAACAAATGGAAAATTCTTTTGTTTTTGCATTGTGAGAATGGAAAGTATTGGTTGGATTCAACCATTTAATTCTTGTTCTTGACGGTTAATGCAGGTGAGCGAGATTACCACGTGGATGGCTCATATGATTCAGCAAGTGATAGTGAAGAATCTTTCAGCAATGTTTTGCATGATCCGTGGATCTCACGCTCAGCAGAAAACAACATATCTCTGCGTAGGAAAGAAATATCCCGGGAGCGAAAGCAGAAGTGGATCTTTAGCAGTAGTCAGAAAAATCGTTTTGACCGACTAACAACAATGTGTGGGGAGAAGTTGGGGCCAGATGCGACCATTCAGATACTTGGTAAATTGGGACGAGGAACTGGATTGAAAGAATTTAATGCTTTAATTCGACTGTGCATAGAAACAGCCAGGAAAACTGATGATGAAGAAGTTTCCCTACAGCAGATTTTCAAGGCTTACAAAATTTTTGAATGGATGAAGGAATTGGGATTCCCAATAGGGGAAATTACTTATGGTCCCTTCCTTAGGTATCTTATTGATTTTGGCTTGGTTCCTGAGTTTCACTTCTTCTGTGAACTAATCAGAGACGAGAATTCACTCCCCACATTAACTTACTATGAGATGCTTCTTTACATTGGAGTGAATGATGAAGAAAAGATACAGGAGCTTTGTTATAATCTTGCACTGTATGATGGTAACGATAAGTCCTCCTTTCAACAGAGCTATCTTTTAGCATTTTGTGAAAGTAACCGGAAAAAGGAGCTTTTGCCCTTATTGGAAGCTTTTGACATTACAAAAGTTTCATCTATGGAGCATTTGGTGAATATTTTCAGATCTTTGGGGAAGCTCTCGCTGGACCTCTTTGCAGAGAGGTTCTTGTTGGCATTAAAAATGGATGAAATTGGAGCAGAAAAGATCTCAAACTTCATCTACAACTATGTGACTAGCATACCAAATTTAGCAGTTGAAGATGTCCTTGTCAAGTTTAAAACTTTGCTAGCAAAATTAGAACTGATGCCTTTGTCTGAGCATTATGAAAAGTTTATTCAGTGTTGCTGTGAATTGCTCAAGGTACATGATGCGCTTAACATTGTAGATGAGATGTTAAAAGTAGGATTTACCTTGTCATTGGATACATTTCATTCCCTGTTGGATGCCTGCGAGGAAAGCAGGGAGTATAATTTGGTTCGTCGCCTCTATTCCATGATATCTTGCCATGACTTGAAACCAAGTACTGAAACATTCAGGAGGATGATAAATCTCAGTGTGAAAATGAAAGATTTTGAAGGTGCGTATGGCATGATAGTGGATCTGGATAAATTGAATTTGATGCCTACATCAAACATATACAATGCCATAATGGCTGGATACTTCCGTTATAAAAACATTAATGGTGCATTGATGGTTCTCAAACAAATGAAAGATGCAGATGTGAAGCCAGATTCCCAGACATACAGTTACCTTTTGGTCAACTGTGACTCTGAAGAGGATATTGATAAGATTGTTGAAGAAATGAAGCAGTCTGGAGTTCTCATCACGAAGATTGTTTTTATGTCCCTCATCAATGCATATGTATCATGTGGACAATTTGAAAAGGCTAAACAGGTAATGTTGGATAAACGAATACCAGCCAAGAGCTTGAATGAAGTTAAAAGTGTGTTTGTTTCGGCTCTTGCATCACATGGACAGATGTCTGATGCTCTCAATCTGTATGAAGAAATCAAGCAAGCAGAAGGTCGTTTGGAGCCCAAGGCAGTTATTAGTTTGATCGAACATCTCCAATCGGAAGGTCAATTGGACAGATTGCTTCAGTTACTCAAGGAATTGGATAACCCTGATTACTGGTTTGATGGGTGCTTTAGGGTTGTTTTATACTGTATTCGGCATGAGCATCTAACCTCTGCAGTTGATTTGCTTAGGCAACTAAAGCAGAGTGTCATTTCTGATGATGCAGCAACAGAAAATGTCTTTGATGAGGTGTTTTGCCAAATTGCTGAGAAAGAGCCAACAGATATGCATTTTGGCTTGGCCATGCTTCAAGCTGTCAAAGACCTTGATCTACGCCCCTCACGGAAAAGTCTTGATTTTCTGCTTACAGCTTGTGTTAGTGCCAAGGATTTGGAATCTTGTTTTCTTATTTGGAAAGAGTACAAGGCAGCTGGTCTTCCATACAACGTTCTAAGTTTTGTAAGGATGTATCAGGCCCTTTTGGCATTGGGCGATCATAAATCTGCACAAAGTATTTTGAATAAAATACCAAGAGATGATCCTCATGTTAGCCGGGTCATCCAGGAATGTCAGGCAACATTTACTGGATCCCTTCCTTCAAAAGGAAAGAAAAAGAAAAAGAAAAAGAAGAAAAATGTAAAGGTGTAATATTCTTCCTTAGTTCTTCAATCCGAATTTAGGAAGTTCAGAGGCATAATGTTCTCCTGCTGTTGAAATATTATCTCGTTTCATTATTTCCATTTCCATCTTTGTCTGGTTAAATTATACTCCTATCTTTCTGTTGCTCATTATAGTTCCGAGAGATTTTTACAGGTCGAGGCATCAGCCACTGATATCTGGAGAACCGGCAAATCCCCTTCTTTCCTTTCTGAGTTCCTGTCGGAAAAATTAATTGGGACCTAAAGAAGCCTGCCCTATTGGTTTATTGTCGGACTTTCTTTCGTTCCTCGTTCTAACTCCCTCATCATCCCTTCAGCTTGATAAATTTTTATTACTGTAGTAATAACGACAGAGGCGTGGTTAGACAAACAAAGTATTCAAGTCCAATTGCCATGGGAAATATCTGGTCACGGAAGCTTGATAAAGAAAACACCATCCATGTTGTTGGAAAACTAGCTTCTAAGTAGTTCAACCTTCATTTTGAAGTTCTATGCTAATCCTCACCCTAAATGTGATATCGTATTTGTGGCAAGCTCAACTGGAGCTCCACTTGCCACATCTATTTGTGGCATAATTTTGAACGTTTTCAATTCCCAATGAACAGCATGATCTTGACCTTATCATTTGTTCAATTTGGTCGCTCTGATATTCTATTGGTAATAATATAGGAGATTTGATGACTCACCTTAACATTTCCAATCAAAATGGCAGGATAACTTAAGCAGGATGAAAAATAATTAAATAAGATGAGAAGAGTTCTCCAAGTGACTTTGCTAGCATATCCGTCCTTCATTTGGTAAACAACAGACAGAAATCCAAAACAAAAAGAGCCCCTTTACTTTACCGTATGTTCTCTATCAGGACAAACACAAAACTACGTGACACGTTCAATTCTAGATGATCAGTTCTCTGTATTGCATAAACATTAGAAGGTTCTCTGGAACAAGCAACACGCAGCCTCTCTGCGCTTTAAAATGAATTAGCAACAAGAATAGCTTGTCTGCACCTTGCTTTAGCTTGTTCGAGTCTCTCAATCAACGTCTCTTCTTTCACTGCAGCTCTAACCATAGCCAAATCCATCTCCATCAGCTTCAGTACTCTAAAAAGTTCAGTAACCATCCTGTCATCAACTTTGCCTTCGTCCTTCAAAACTTCTGCTTCTTCTCTAGCTCTCTCTGCCACAATCTCTCCTGCTTTCGCTAACAGCGTAGTCGAGCCAAATTCCTTCCCCATTAGCTGCTCCAACTTCTCCAAGAAATCCATGATCACGTACCCTACTGGCTTTTCCAGCTTGATAGGCTTAGTCCTTTTCCACCCTATCTCAAGATTCGGTGGCTCGGGTTTAACAAGGCCACTTCTTGACCTTCTGTCCCGGATTATTTCCGATTTTCTTCTTTTCTCGATCGGGAATTTTTCTGGGGGGACGGTGGCTTCGGAGGCTGGGGCAGCGGGGAAGAACTCGTCTTCAGGTTCGTGAGCATTGGAGTCGTTGGAGCATTTGACTGAGTATTGTTTCGGGTGTGGTGTGGAATAATGAGAGGCTGCTAAGGATTTTGAGTTGGAAGAGCTTTGGTAATGGAAATAGTATGCATGACGGAGGAGCTGGATGACATTAGTAGCCATCGGAATTTGACAGTCAGCTAGTAGCAGGAGTAGCGTCTGTCTCTGTTGGGAAGATGATGATAAGGTTTGCTGTGTATTTTTTTGCTGATAAATTGCTTCAAATTACAGAATAGAAGTGGGGTTGGGGGTGGGGGCGGGAGGATAAATTCATTATGATAGGAGTGGACTGGTCAACTCTTGTATTACACAAAAAAAAAAAAAAAAAGAGGGTAAAAAACATTTTTTTTTATTAAAATAACATATTCTAACGAAGCAATTCATTTATTTAGCTTTTGCGTGGGCGTGGCAGATTTCTTGGTATTTGTTTTTTCGTTATTTTGTTTGTAGTAGTATTTTCCCTGTCTACTTAATAAAATTATAAACTTCTTCTTCACCAAATATCTTTATTAAGTACTCACTTAAAAAGCAGCTCTCTCTCTAGTTGTCTTTGGGTACTCGTAGGTGAAGAAAAACTGAGAAGCGTGAGTGAGATAGACAAACGTAAGTGGCTGGAAATCGAATAAATTGGGGAGACCATAAAGCAGAAACAATGGCGAAGATAGCACTGGGATGCGAACCGGTGGTGGGATCCTTAACTTCGTCGAAGAAGAAAGAGTACAGAGTCACCAACCGGCTCCAAGAAGGCAAACGCCCCTTATACGCCGTAGCTTTCAACTTCATTGATTCCCGTTACTTCAACGTCTTCGCCACCGTTGGCGGCAATCGCGTGCGTTGTTTCTCCCCAATAACTCCTCTCTCTGTCTCTTCCCCTCCTTCCCCACCGACCCTTTTCTTGTTTACTTCTAATTCTGCGTTTGTTTCCTTAACTACTACTATTAGTGATTGAGAAAACTGAGAAAAAATTTAAATAAAGGAAGATATTTTCTTGAATTTGTAGATAAATTTGTTAATGTGGATGCCAACTTCAAATTGGGTTGACAAAGATTGTAACTTTAGCTTTTTGCATTGTTCAGCTTTCCTTGAGCTGCCTTCGCCTCTAAAATGGCGAGTTTTTTTTTTTTTTTTTGGTTTTTGTCCATTATTTATGTTCACGTCGAATAAAGAGTCCATCTATCGTGAATATATGTTATTGCCTTGTTCCAATTTATCATTTACTGTTTAATGGGTTGGAGTACATATTGGGATTCTTGGTTTCCTTGCCAAAGCCCTTTGCTTAGCTGGCCTTTGTGATTCTCTTGATTCTGTTCGTTTGTTTATATTCAGGTGACTGTATACCAATGCTTGGAAGGGGGTGTTATTGCTGTGTTGCAATCTTACATTGATGAGGATGTAAGAACTTCGATTTTCCTCTAGGGCATTTCTAGTCTTGATAATTTTAGGTGAATGTGTATTCTTAAAGGGCTCTGGGTGCTTCCAAATGCTTTTTAGATCAGAAGGACGAATCCTTTTACACTGTCAGCTGGGCTTGCAATATTGATGGTGCGCCATTGCTAGTGGCTGGAGGAATCAATGGCATAATACGCGTTATTGATGCTGGTAATGAAAAAATCCACAAGGTATTTTTTCCATCTCTTGGTTCTCAGCCAGCTTAAGCAAAGAAATACAAGGCTAGCATACACTTCTTCCACACTCGCCATTAAATGTCTGCTTGGTTGGAGCCTCAACTCATTTTGACTCTTTCTCCTAATTAAATGTCTTCCTTTCTGCAGAGTTTTGTTGGTCATGGTGACTCAATAAATGAGATCAGGACACAGCCTTTGAAGCCATCTCTTGTGGTTTCTGCTAGCAAAGTTAGTGGAAAAACAATTATCTCATAGTTTGGCCATTTCTTTGCAACCATCTGAATAACCTTCTAGAAATTGTTGGAGATATTTGCTTTTGTCCTTTTCTCTATATGATCTATTAATAATCCACACTGTACCAGGATGAATCAGTGCGGCTGTGGAATGTTCATACAGGTATATGCATATTGATCTTTGCTGGTGCTGGAGGTCATCGAAATGAAGTCCTGAGTGTGGTAATGTTCATCATTATTGATTTATGCAACCTTCTCACTCCAGTTGTGCTTCTTAATTTCCATGAGTAGTAGTGATTTCATGCATGGTACTTTGCCACATTGGCATTATATGTTTCCATTCATGATGATTATTGTAGGATTTCCATCCTTCTGACATTTATCGGATTGCAAGCTGTGGAATGGATAACACTGTTAAAATTTGGTCAATGAAAGGTAAAGTACTGAATTTTTTTTTTCTGATTATTTTCTCAAATGAGAAGAGTTGCCTGGAATTCTCTGGGATATTGAGTGAGTTAATTTTCCATCCTTCTGACATATATCAGATTGCAAGCTGTGGAATGGATAACACTATCAAAATTTGGTCAGTGAAAGAAAAAGCACTGATTTTTTCTGATTATTTTCTCAAATAAGAAGAGTTGCCTGGAGTTCTCTAGGATGATGAATGAGTTGATTTTGTTGATTGTGCTCTTTCTTTGGTTCCTTTCCTTTTGGCCTCTTAAGCTGGTCTTCTTAAGCCCGAGGCTGGTATCATAAGCTGACCTCACACAAAGTAGTTGCTGCTGAATGTGAAGGCAGTCATACAACTAAACCGATCTTGGTTAAAATACTGACGAAAATTAGGATGGTGTTAACCTCATTGTATGAAGTTTTCTCTGCTGAGATGTCCTTGGCAGATTGTCTTGTTCAACTAAGAAAGTTAAGTAATATGTAATAGTATTTCAAATCATCTGGCATGTGAAACTGGGCCATGTTTACATGGTTCTTCTGCTGAAGTGTTGAACTTCCTAATCATCATTTAAATACCTTCGAGAGTACATCAAATTTTTTGTTTTGCAGCTTGCTGTAGCGCACACACACACACCCCCCCCCCCCCCCCAACAACAAAAAAAAAATCTACTATATGCTCTGGAAGCATTTTGTGTATCAACTTTTCTGGACATTCTTTCTCTGTTTTACTGTATGGCTAAACCTGTGTGTAGTCTTCATACTACTTATGATAATTGTTTTATGCATTTGGACAAATCTGATCTCAGTCATCTTGTAACATTAATGTCAGTCAAGCTCCCTTGCTCGATGACATAACCAAACTATTACCAATGTAACTTGAGGCCCTAGTTTAGGTAAGGCATTGTGCTTGACTTGCTGCAGAGTTCTGGACATATGTGGAGAAATCATTTACTTGGACAGATCTTCCTTCCAAATTCCCAACAAAATATGTACAATTCCCAGTAAGTAGCTGCTTTTTTTTTTTTTGTGGTTCTGCTTTATTACAAGAAAAATTCTTAGTGTTGTATCTGAAGTTGGCATTTGTCATTCCAGGTATTTATAGCTTCAGTGCATTCCAATTATGTTGACTGTAATCGGTGGCTTGGCGACTTTATCCTGTCTAAGGTGAATGACAAGAACTACTAGGGCATCATTTTCTCTTTTCCCACAGTTTGCGCACTTAGGCTCCCATGCCCACATAGTATCAAGGTACAGCACTAAGAGATGATCAATGTTTAGGCTCCGTGAGGCTAGTGGGACCTCATTTGCTGTTTAACAGAGGATTGATGTTCCCTTCCTTGTAGATTGATTCTTTGAGCTATATAATAATTTTTCAGCCCATCACATTGGAAATATTTTTTTTGCGCTTTTCAATTCAGCAGATAGTGTCATGTGCCCAAGAGTACCTTAAGACAAACTGTGCAAATTTCTTAAAGGTTGCTAGTTAATAGGTGTAACATAGTGCACATAGAAATTCATTGGTTACATTGGGTCTTTCTAAGTATACTTCTTTTCTGTCCAAATTTGATTTCTTTTACCTATTTTCTGCACTAAAATTATTCTCTCTACTTCCCTCTTCCTGTGGATATGTCCAGAGTGTAGACAACGAAATTGTCTTATGGGAACCTAAAATGAAAGAACATTCTCCGGGAGAGGTGAGTAGATTAGTATTGGGAATGTTGTTGGCTATGAATATGTTATCTGATTTTGTTCCTCGTATGCATGATGGTTATGAGCAGTAAATGAATTTCCTTTCAGGGTTCAGCTGATGTCCTTCAAAAGTATCCTGTTCCTGAGTGTGATATCTGGTTCATCAAGTTTTCCTGCGATTTCCATTACAAAGCAGCTGTTATAGGTGATATTAACTATGAAGAATCCAGAATGCTATTATCAAAACTTCTTCTGATTTTTAATTGTACATCTTTTTGCTAAACTATTATAGTTTCTAGCTGACTTGGTTTCCTTTTGTATGAATCTTAGCATGAGAGCCAAATAGCGATTATTCGTTGAGTTTCAGCTGAGGTTGTGTCAGAGATTCATCTTTCTGGTTTTTTTTGCAGGAAATCGGGAAGGGAAGATTTTTGTCTGGGATCTCCAATCGAGCCCCCCCGTCCTCATTGCAAGGTTGGTTACTTTCTGCAATCCCTTTCATCCTCCACGTGAGGCAGTGTGATTGCCAGCTTCAATTT
Source organism: Coffea arabica (assembly GCF_036785885.1). Taxonomy (NCBI): domain Eukaryota; kingdom Viridiplantae; phylum Streptophyta; class Magnoliopsida; order Gentianales; family Rubiaceae; genus Coffea; species Coffea arabica. Next base: position 47,503,368 of record NC_092319.1, on the reverse strand, counting down.
TAATTTGGTGGATAGTTTATCTAACGTGCGTGCTCTGCTGACTCTTCAGGTTATCTCATGTTCAATCAAAATCTCCTATTAGGCAGACTGCTGTGTCCTTTGATGGAAGGTAAGCTCGGAACAGAAACACCTCGATCCAAGTTCTTCATCTTTTATGAGTTTAAAATAATTGTATACTTAAATGCTGCAGCACCATTCTCAGCTGCTGTGAGGATGGGACTATATGGCGCTGGGATGCTGTAGCAAATTCTTGAGTTACTGAGGTCCATTAACGCTGGTCTGATTGCAAAATAACTCTTTCTGAGATTCATTGATGCTGGTCTGATTGCAAAAACAGCTCTTGCTACGGCTTTCAGCGGGTGGGTTTGTTGTATGATACAAGGATCATCACGAGCCATAGTCTGAGATTTTGTTTGCTCAAGTTGATATAGGAGCTAAATTTTTAGGCTTCTGGCAGCTGTCATTTAAACTCGGTCTAATCGACATGTTGTACTCTAGTTGTTATGTTGATTTAATGTGGCCTTAGCAGATTAAAAATATCTGTTTATGTTGGTTTGGGAATGCATCATGAAGAACTTTCAGAATGCATAATTTTGGAAGCTGTGAAAATGGAAGTTTTGGTGTTCTAATCTTTTCCTGTACTAATTCGGTGCATCTTTTCCTTGCCAGGGGAAAAACTGGGGGCTAACCATACATAACTAACCATTCGGGAGATGGGTTTCATGTGTAATTTTTATTTATGAAGTTTCTTATGCCACCTTACGCAGGTTTACGCGGCTCCCATGTCCCAGTCGGGTTATGGGACCTTGCTTCCTTAGCCAGCGTTTAGCCTATTCACAAAAGGACCTGCAATTATTCATTGCGGACGGAAAATAAATAATAATGCAGCATCTGAAATTTTTTACATTGTGCAATAAGTTCTGACAGAAAGTTCTGACAGAACTAAAAGCTCTCAAAAACTTTTTATTTTGATATATCACTGAACTTTTACATGGAATTATCGTCCGAAGGCTAACGAAGTCCGCAAAATGCTCTTATTATACATGGCATCAAAGTAGTCTTTCTACAACAAAATTTCCTATTTCCAAATACAATATTTCAAACTGAAACTATGATTGCTTTAATACAATTGCCGGCAGATAGATAAACTCGATGTATTACTATGTATTAGAATATACACAAAAAAGAATGGCTTAAGAGTTGTGTCCGTTTCTTTCTCCATTTTGTACGGTATCGCAGGAGTTAAAGCAGATCAAATTTGAGTCCGCAACCGCATTAATAATTTCTGCATGCTCTCAAGTTTCTGACTCAATTTCTTAACATTACGTAGGTTTTCTGCTGAAAATTCTGGACTACCAATTTCAGAAGTAAGTGCAGCACATTTGGCCTGTGAATCCAAGACCATCTCCTCAAGAGAAGACAGCGTGGACTCCAAACATGAGTCACGAATTCCACCATTTGTATCCGATGACAAATTGAACCCAATACTGCTAGGACTGCTACCCCTGCTGAGCTTTTCTGGGGTGAAAATTCTGTCAAAGCCTTCGCTTCCTGCAACAATTAGTAAGGTGTTAATACTCTGGCTGGGTGTCTTATGTTTTGAGCATGGCAACCACGTGAAACCAATAAAGAAAAGGTTCAATTTGATATCATAAGATATCCAAAAAGGAAATCTGGAGGGGTGCATGTGCAAAGCAATACAACTTTCTTTTGATCATGTAGAATTCGCCCAGTTGGATACCTTTTAAGGGCTCCTACCTAGTCCCACAATGGACTAGAAAACGCAGGCAGCCTGATCACCGACAATCTGTAATTCATGCTGCAGGAATCGACTCTGCAAACCCGTTGAGTCTTCATTCTCTGTTCTATGCAAATAAGTTCTCCAAAATCTTTTTCCTTTTTAAGAATCTTTTGTTTCCTTTGGGTGCATAGTTAAAGTTAAACCCATAAGCTTAATTCATCATTTCTCAGTCAATATGTGTCTCAACTCCTCAGGATGTCATTTGTCCAGACCAAAAGAATGGTTACACTTTCAAGTTTACCCAAAAGTTTCTCTTCCACCTCTTTGTTTCCAGCAAAACTGGATCCTTCTGTGAATCTCTTTGCGATCAATTCAAAGTACAATTACGCATTTCCTTCCTTGATTAACTGAAAAGGGGAAGCATTACGCATTTCCAACTAAATCATACCTATCCATAGGGATGCATTACCCTACCATAAACAGAACTGTGATACTAAAAGCACGCCCAGTTGGATACATAAGCTTTGCATTGTGGGGGAAATGCTTCCAGCCCACTTTTATTTCCATTCTGAAGCTCAAGACTAACCTTGTAAATCTTACACAGCTCAGAGTCAGAATCATTCTTTATGGTTTCTTTGAAACTGGTGATTCTTCCCATATTTGGAATTCATGTTACTTGCCCCCTTTTTGGACCCAAACCCAACAGAGGAAGGGCAAGGGAAGTGAAAAAATAAAGGCAAAATATACCTACAAGAGGTCTCTTCAATAATTTCCAACACTAGCCAAAATCATAATATCCAGATTTTAACCCCAAAGAGAATAGCATCAATGAAATTAAAATATTTAGTAATGTAGTTATAAATTGTAATTTATGATATGTCATGCATATAGCATAAGATTACCTAAATTGCTTAGTTGACTGATTGCTGCAGGGCCAACAGATCCTTCTAGTTTAAGCACCCGCAGGATTCCAGCGGCTATTCTACCCATAGACTCAACTTCAGATTTGAACAAAAGAGCAAGGTAATGAAATTCATCTTTTGTGACAACTGCCTCAATCTAGCAAAGTCAAAAAACAAAAGTCATTACATGACAACCCAAGCCAAAGCAATAGCAATCACATAAAGGCTAAACCACTTTACCGGCTGTTTCACAGAGAACTTCAAATTATTTACCACCCACTGGGCTCCCCCATCATCATCATCTTGAGAAATTACTATATCAACTTCAGTATTTACTCCACATGTCTCAACAATTTGCTTATTCCCTACACCATTTTCCAGGCTGCCCATTTGAGATAGAGGCTTTAAGATCTGCAAGCCTTGTACACCAACCTGCAAGCATTTGCATACTACGTAAGGTAAATAAAGCCCCATACATGTGAATGATATATCTGATGCGGACAGATGCTGCCTCTAGCCTTTACCAGTAATTTTGAAATAAGATCAATGAGAAAGTTAGCAGAAGGAAGACACGATATGCCACCAAAATGGCTGGAAAGAACAAAAAATAAAGTTATATATAGGGGTCATGAACCATGTATGCTCAACGCATCAGGAAGTCAATTGCTTCTTCTATGGATGGGGAAACAATATGCGCATCCAAGAACTAAAGACAGAACAAGAAGTTGAATGATTGACTCACAAACAAATCAAATCTTAGCATCTTAAGGCCATATCTTCATGTCGTATTCTATTAGTTACATCTTTTTTCCAGATTGTCCTAAAATGTATGCAGACGATAAAAATAAATGGTAGTAAACGAGATTTCCCTCGCACACCATTTTACTGCTATATGATCTATTGCATTTGAACAAAATAATGAATCGCGTTATTACCGTTACCAACTCAACAGGATATTTCTGCTTTCCATGAAATTTTCTCTCATCATTCATTAAATGCTTTGGACTGCTTTTTGCTTTGACAAGCATGTTCTGGAAAGTCACATGCCAGCACATGTCCTCTCTGCTAGCATGTTCAGAATTGAACTGCCACCTCTCTGCTATCTCCTCTTCTCCTTCAACAGCAAATAACCAATCTGTCAATTCTATAAGTACATCCACATCATCTGGAGCACCCAATTGCAATGCAGTGTTCTGCTTTTCATCTTCAACATTTCCACCTTGAAAGATTAAGAAGTGAATAGGAGAAACTAAAATGATCAGCGATGTTCAAACTTGAATGTCATAAAATATATGCAGTTCAGCAGGAATTCAAAGCACAGAGGCAAGTTCAAGTCAACTGAAAAGCTTACTTTTTCTGCTATCTCTGAGCTCATCCACAATGGGTGATGCTTTAAAAATTTTTGACAATGGCCCCCCAGATAATTTTTCCAACCCTCTTGTGAGACCCTCTCCAGGACCACCATCTGGGCCCAGGATTCCAAATCTGTGAAGCAGAGCTTCAGCATAACTCATCCCTCCTCCAAGACGAACCCCAGCAATGCAAGCTGACACATTTAAACTATGACATTCCACATCGTGTGCATCATATGGAATCACATGGACTACATTTATATTCAAGAATGGAACCGAGACAGCACGTGAATTTTCATGCAAATTCTTCCGATTTTGCACCCAAAAGACAGCTCTAAGATGAGGGTAGCCATTTCCTGACATAGGACCTTTTTTATCAGATGCTAGCTTCAAGGCATTCTCATGTGGCAAGTTATTCTCAGTCTCTGCACAATCAACCTCAACACTCTCCCATCCTATGCTGGACGAAATCATTATGGCTCCACCCAAGGTTCTATGAGTAACTTTAATGAGCAAATCATCACCAGAAAACTGAACCAAAGGTGGTCCCAGACAGTCTCCAGAAGAAGATTCCAAAAATCTTAGCCGAAGGTCATTCAAGGCTACACTTAAAGCTGTGTCACCAGGAACCTTTTCAATTAGTGTTCCACCAAGAGACTCATTTGGAACTTCCATATTACGGTTTGTTTTCCCAACTACAGCCATCCTTTCACTTACCCTACCTAAGTATGCATAGAGATCTAGCACAAAAAATAATTGCTCAACTGAAGTATTGGACAGGAATTGCTGACAAGCAACTCCAACTCTCACAATACCTCCAGGGGGGGGAATATTCATTAAAGGCCTGCCATCCACAGTTCCCATTGCTGCTTCAAGGCAAGCACCTTTTAACTCAACACATCTCCACAAATGAGAAGACATTCCAGCTGAGTGACTGCTGGTTTCCAGAGATAAATTGATGAGACTAGCCCCACTTGTCCACTTTTTCTGGCTAGAGTCAATAGGCTGACCTTCCCAGAGACAAAAACATGCAGGATCTTTCTCCAGGTTTAATAGCCGAAGTACCAATGAGGGTGACTCAGAAAAGAACAAGTTTTCAATATGAAGGGTTGCCCCAGCAAAGGGACACCGGAAATCAGCAACACCACTTCTAGAATCATATTGTGGTTTCCCAATATCAAGAGGCACTGTGACATCCAAACCTTTGAGACTGAACAAGAGCGAATTAATTGAGAAATCTGGTAGAACAGATCCAGATTTTCCTATAACTCCGTCAGCTAAGAGAGAAGTTATTCTTAGACAGGATTCCTCCTGGAGGTAGACCTGAGGAAAAAAGGCAAAATTCTTAGAAACTGAGCTGTAAAAAAAAATTATGCTGCAAAGCTCTTCAAAAATATTAAGATACTAACCATCAGTGGCTGACAATCAATAACTGTCTGAGAAGCAAGTTTTGGTGGAGCTGGAGAGGGCTGGAGCTGAAGAGTATGGAGACATATCAGAGGTGGCCCAATGCTGAACTGCCATCGTTCATCTCCTAAAGGATATATTGGAGGGCAGAAGTTTTTACCTGTTTGACAATTGGTCTCAAAATAAGATAGATTCCTTAAGATCAATAGGCAAATATAGACAAACTTTCTCTGAAGAGAATATGCAGATAACAGTACCAAATTCTGGAATGTGCAGAATATCATCTGAAGCAGCCTGCATTGACGGCTGCACCAGAGTACATGGAGGACGTGAAAATGTATCTCTGTATTTCAGACAAATTTACAGATCAAGAGAACTTATAACTGTCAACTGAACTTGAAATAGTCACAATAACATATCAATTTCAAGGTAAAAGGAGCACGCCCCAATTTTACTACTGATCATCTCGCCAAGCACTAGTTCTAAGCACTAATTCCACAGTGGACTAACCCTCATGAAATACATGCAACGAATTGTTTTTCATCCAAAATCTCTTGGACACATTAATTATGGTTTATTGACTTTGGCGAAGCATCATAGCTGACGTTCATGAAAAGGCTTAGCATAATTGTCTGATAGACAACAAAAGGTAAGGGTATAAACAGATGGATAGTGTACCTTTAATAACAGAAACCCCAATTGAACACCATGATCTTTTTTTTTTTAACACACGGAGGAGAAGTACCACAGAAAGCAATCGCTTACATTTTGTGTAAATTAAGCACAAGAACTAGGTCATGGAATTATCCATAGTTTTATTGTTACAAACTGAGATTATTTTAAGTATAATGAAGCAGAACAATTATGCAAGACTTAACACAAGAAGAAAAATTTGCTGTGAGAATTTCAACTCCATTTTCATTTTGCATTTAACACAAGAAGAAAATTTTGGCCTCTTTTCACCACTACCCTCATAGGGAAGACCAAGAACGTATGAGTATGTATGCCATCTTTACCTCTACTCCACCGTAAACAAGATTTTTCCCACAAGTAGTAGGCCCAATGACAGAATAACCATATCATACTAAAACAGCAGCCTGTTCTTGTTTCTTATATGTCATAAATGGCAGTTTAAGCCTATCCTCAGCTGAATGCCTATTTGATATATGGTTAAATGACATTTGTTGATTCATAACACAACAAATTGGTACAAAAATTCTGAAACATCAAATAGAATAAGCGACTAAATTTAACACAGCTGATGAATAATAAAATCACACAAAAATGAAAGAATTGAGGACTTTCAGTATCTGATTGCTGGCCACCTTGCACATATTAGGTCTATATGTACTACTGACCTCAGAAATAATCCAGCAATCATTACTCTGGTCAAGCATTTACTATTTTCTCCATCAGAAATGCTAGCCTGCAGTTCAAAGTAATATCTCATATTGCCTTTAAAGAAATAACTACTGAAAAAGAAGTGAATACAACTTACAGGAAATTCATGTGCGTTGAATGCGCAATGATCAATGAATTCATGAACAACTGGAAAAAAAGAAAAGTTGCACAAGTAGAACATACCCGGGAGAAGAAGAGAGACTGCATTAGGAGTTCAAGCTGGAACTCTGCAAGTGAAATTGAAACCTCTTAAGGGCACCGCAGCATAAAAACTGCTTTCACAGAAAAAATCATATGTAGCATCGAAGAATGAACTTCCGTGTGGAAGGAACTAACCAACATCTTTTACACAGAGAAATATATGGTCAACGATTATACAGACAAGAGAACGCCCTGCCGATTCCATAGATCGCTGCAGAGAGAAAGAGAGAGATTATTAGGTAATTCTGGAAATAGTTTACTGGATGCTCCAAACAGTTCCGCTATTTCTTTTACCAATTGTAGACTATGGCAATTAATGCAACGAAAAAGTAGATGCAATTACTTGTGCATTTGGATTTACATCCCCTCTGTTTAAACAGACATACAATCCTGAGAAGAAGCGGAGAAGAGCTCGTAAACCTGGTAACAGCACAGAATACAAGAACATTGGCAAGACCATCCAGAGTGTGTAAAAGACATATCCAAAAGCACAAAAGAAGTTCAACATTCTACTTGCCTGGTTCACTCAAAGCAGGACACACAACCTCGTTAATGTGTAATTGAACCTCAAGCCCCAGTGGGCTATTGAGTTCTGTCCTCTGGATTGTTATCTGATCGTAGTTATCAAAAGTCACAAATATTTGAAGAAAAAAGTAAACATGACAAGGACACAAAAACAAGTGTTTTTTCGTCAAAGCGGAAGTCAAATGCAAAGTTCTTTTATAACTAAATGAAGCATAAATTCACATTACATGGGCCTCTCCTGATATTCCTTCAATAAATCGTTCCCCACCAAAGAACACTCGTTTTGCTCCATCTTCATCTTTCCTACTGGACCCCTCCTGAGAGCATGCTAAATGAGCATCCGAGAACATATCAGGATGAGGCAGGAGGTCAATAGATAGAGATTCCCACTCAAGTTTCTGCCAAAAGGCAAATTGAACATCAGTATAATATCCTGCTCTAGTAAGAAAGGAGGGACACAGGCATACACATCTTGTTCAAGCAAATAGTCAAATGTGATACAGAAAACTGGCTAAGTATATATATCCAATAATTGAAGGAACAGCCACCAATGATAAGAGACCAAAAGGAAAGCAAAAATCTTTACTGAAGAAGGAGACTGTTACCTTGAAGACATAAATGGATCCCTTGTTAATGGAAAAGTCTCGTGCTTCTTTAAGATTTACAACCTGTTACAGGATCTTGATTTAGTAAAGAATTGTATCTCGTCATTAGAAGCATCCCTAATATAGTTGGTTTCAGAAGCCAGACCTGCCAGTTTTCGTTGGTTGTATAGAGCAGAAGGTTGCGGAAGGTGATTGACGCCATGGGGGATGCCCTGGTTAGATAAGAGGATATTATAAATACTTGAAACAAATTTCTGATCCATTGTAGCTTTATGCTGCTGTGCTTTCAAATCGTCGCTCAAATAAACTAAAGGATTTATCTCAATTTAATGGATTCTTGCATAGAGAGAAGAGCTCCAGTTACTAAAGGAAGACAGTTGCATACATGATAAACAACCAAAGGACATGAAAATTAATGATGAAAACAAATGCGCCATCCGAACAATTTCTACAATATCTGAAAATTAGAGTGAAAAAGACTACAAGAAGTTCAAGGAACAGCCAAATGCAGCACATCAGAATGAAGTTTTAGGCCACAGGTTCAAATAATCAAGGGGTAGTTGGGGAACCGCTCTTTATCCCACATACAAGGAGGGTTACTGCAGACCATAAGTGAAAAGGACCCTCTGTTGGAAAGTTGGAAGAGAATCTTTGGTTCAAGAAATAAGAGCGGAGCATAATACACAGTTGAAATCTCATAATGTAGTCTATCATTTAAGAAAACAAGAGTGGGCAGAAATTGCAATGGATACTTGAACCATATACCACCAAAAGCAAATGAGTCAACTTGCATTATGCAAAGAGGTCAGAATTTGATAAAGGACCTTGAAACATAAGAGGTTATCCTAACTGTCATACTCAAAACAACACATATACATCAACTGAAGCAACAATTGCCATGAATTTAAATCATGTAGGATATTCAGAAAGGTTCTGATAAATACCAAGTAGCTCCACCTTGGCGTCTAGCACCCCCATGAGTTTCAAGCAGAAGGTTCACAGTACGCACTTCCAGCGTCATTCCATCAGCAATCTGTTCATCACAGAGGATCAATAACAGGAAGCTGAAGCTAACACAGAGAAGAAGCAGAATCGTACAAAACATCTGGGAACAGTAAACTCAGAAAATAGACAGCAGAACAAAACAAAGAGACTAACCTTGTCAGCAAATCCATAACCACTGCCCTTTGCAGCACTGGCAGATGTTTGAGCACTGCACGGCGAAGATTTTAACAAATAAACAACTAGGACCTTAATGACAATCTAAAGCAACCACCTTTAAAGAAAGTTAAGTTTATTGAGCCTAGCTATTTACCTGCTTGAGCTCGTAGGTGCATCTATGTCATCATTCTCCTCCAGAACCAAATCAAGCCTATCAATTTGCACCACAATGGGTTCTATTTGCACATTGCTCACAGAAGGAAGCTTCAAAACCGGAAAAGATAAGAAGAACAACGTAATCAGAAGCAGCAAAAGACTGTCAGTGCAAAGCATTTCAGCATTTTCTGCATAATAAAAAGCAAAATCCTCGGTCAAAAATCACTATTAAAAATCTTTTTCCCGGATTGCAGCTCAAAATTTCAGACGAAACGATTGCAATCAGAATATGAAATTTACAAATTGATTGCTTACAACAATCTCCAACTTTCCAACTTTTGCCGTGGTGACATTCAATGCTGGTGGTAATCCAACACTCGCATGCAGAGCATCTCCGTTAATATCTACCAAGATTACCCCAAAAAAAGGAAAAAAAAAAAAAAACGTTCAATTCACCAAATGAGGTCTCTAAATTCAGCAGTGAATACGAAAAACCAACTATAACCAGACCAAAAAGACATGTATGTACCTAAATTGGAAAGTTGTACCGTCCGTCCTTGCAATTTAAACTGATCTCTGGAAAATGATTTAAGCCAATACTTCAAAGTATACTCCAAAGCTCGAGCCAGTATCGACTCCATTTCCGATATCTTCTAGCCTTCCAGGCAGTCTAGAAGAACTTTAGCAAAGCTAATCTGGAAACTTCTCAATCCGCCGGCGACGGCAGTGATGGCGTTGGCGGAGGTGGATCAGGTCACCTTGATGGATAGTTCAGGTGAATGGGAAAAAAATGGAGGAGGAGAGGGGACTGAGTTGGTTCGCACGTGCGGGAGGAGTTATTAGGCAAATGTCACGTGAGTGATATTCTGTGGGGCCTACTAACTTTCGGCGAGATTGATCATTGGCCCTTGACGCTATCAGACTTCAGATGGCGAGTGGACGGTGGGTGATGAGGGAGGAAGGAGTGGGGAATTGATGGCGGGTGCATATGATTGGAAATCGGAGTATTGGTTCTCGGGATTGCGCATTGTCAGGTTTATGGACAGTGCTATGGTGGCGAGAGTGTCAGGAGAGGGTTTGTCGGCATCTTTAGTACATATTCTCGGGATTACTTTAAGGTACGATAAAGTATAGTGAGAGTCAAAAATTGATTTTTATTATTGTTTTTCCTCCTTTTACCACTCCGCCAATCTAGAGGCAAGGTGAAATGTTGATGATATTCTTTCATTCTCGTGTCCATCATGTAGGGCTGCAAACGAATCGAGTCGAGTTAAGTTGAGTTTTGAGCTAATCGAGCCGAGTCTCGATTAAATTTTACTAAACTCGAGCTCGACGAGCTGGCAATTTTCGAGTTCGAGCTCGAGCTCGAAAAGAATAAAAACAATTATTTTTATTTTTAAAAAAAATAAATAAAATAATATTTTTTTCTGAATAAATAATGAAATATTAAGGATATATACGTAATTTCACTATGAAAATAAAAAATAAAAAAATATATATAATATACGTAATTTTATTATTAAATAAAAATAAAAATAAAAATATATATATATACTCAAGCTCGCGAGTTAACGAGTTTAATATTCTGAGTTCGAATTCGAGCTCGAGTTTGACTCGAGCTGGCTCGAACTCGACTCGAGCCGCTCGCGAGCCGCTCGATTCGTTTGCAGCCCTACCATCACGGTCTAAAAGAAGCCCCTTTAGAGAAATTCATACATTGCAAATTAGAGAAAAATGTTAATTGGACATTCACACTTTGCATTTTGTTTGTTCTAACTTTAGGCCTATTTGGATTGTCATTTTTTGGTTGAAAAATTACGTCATTTTTCGTGATCACATTTTTCTATTATTTTTTTTCTCACATACATCATATCGTTACAGTAAATTTTTTCATAAAAAATGCAATCTAAAGAGGGCTAATTTTTGTGTCATAGTGGCACAACTAAGTTTGGAATTTTTTACAATTCATGCATAAGGCAATTAATGGTAACTTGGTGAAGCAAAAAGGCCCAAGACTATAGAGAGTTAAAAAAAAAAAATGGAAGTGATACCGGTGCAAAAGTTGTCAATCGAACGAGCAAGAAAATTGATATCCTAAGCAAAGGTAGGATGCATGAGGTCACTAATTAAATATTAGAATAGAATATATTGACGATGGAAATTCTTTAAACATCGAGGTGGAAGAGCTGAGGAAATCACTAGCTTTGTATGGGGATTGCTGATTTGACAAGGAAAGGAAACAAAAGATGCGTAAAAATAGTTGTTCTTGAATTGGACCACCTAAAGCTTCCTACTTGCTTTAATCCTTTTTCTTCTGATTCCACTTGAGAGTTGAAAGAATATTTGCTTAATAAGCATGAATAATGGCATCCCATCATTATCGGGTAGTATAACGAACTGTCTACACAAAAATACAACAAAACGGGTGCGTATATATACTCCGCAACTATTTTATACCATTCGAATGAACGATTTGCCGAGTTTAATCTTTAAATATGGAGCAATTGATGGATCCATAATTCATTCCAATCAAATTTGGTAGGACAAGATGGTGAAGGACAAAAAATAAGAGCATTTTACGTGCTAGAAACTAAAACTATTCGTTTTTATTTTGAGGAGCTAAATTTTCACGTCAGTAATATATGACTCACGATTAGTGCACTTTTTCCTTTAAATGTGATAATGTACCCTTGAAGGCGTAATCTCTATCTTCCGTAGACCTGATTGTGATGGGCAAATCCTTCTTTAATTGCTAAAGCTGACTTTTAACATTTCAAAAAGACGTGACAATTAAGAAAAATCAAGTGCATTTTGCCCTAACCAGAATTTGGCATGCTTGCTCAATCTACCCATTTTGAATGTGATCTGGACTCCTAGAGAAGCAAATAAGGTTGCGCATAGTCTAGCACAGTTTGCTAGATCTTCCGGTCTCTCTAAATCTCTCTGGAACTTCCCCCCAGCTTTTGTCAAACAGTTGGTTGGTGCTGGACGATATCCAGCAATCTAATTAATACAACCTCTTTTACTTTTTCAAAAAAAATAATTTGGCATGCTTGCTGAGGGAGCCACCTGAAGAAACTATTATGGGCCGGAGAAAACAATTAATGAAACCTTGTCATACTAGTTTTACATCGTCAGCCCCTTTAATGGTCCAAGGCTTGATATGAGTTTCCCTCTCCTTCAAGAAGCTAACAGCTATTAGGCTGTTTTGCTGGGCTCCAGATAAGGCCTACATGCACCGAATGGTTTACTCAATGAAAGAATTAGTTGATTTTTTTTTTTGGAGAATCTACTTAACCTAACGTACAGTTTTTCCAGCTGCTATGATCTGCCGGAGCAATTTGGGACTCGACCATGACACTTGAACAAATGGGAACATCAATTCAACAGTTCTTCGGCCAAATAGGGCTCAATACGACTTTACCTGCCTTGATTGGCAAACTTTTAGGTCCGCCAAGCTCGTGAGTATTCAAAGTGGCCAACTTTAAGTCGTTTTCATACTTGTGCTAGCTTTTCCCTTGACAGATCGTCGCTGCGGATGTGATGATCAAGGAACATCTAACGCCCATTGTCTAATCTCAAAAATCTTAGCTTCCATATATCACTCTGTTTTTCTTTCCCCCCACGTATCACTCTATTTAGTTATTCGACTAATTTTTACTCTTTAAGGAATATGTCGTTCGATTGGCAACTTGATCTTGTCACTAGCTAACAAAAGCATAACCTAAATTCATTTCCTTATTCATATTTACATGCAGGTAGAGATGTCAAAATATATGAGTGGGATTCGAGCGGATCAATGAGTATAATTGGACCAATCTATATATACTTATTCAATAAATTCAGTTATATTGGTTTAATGAATGAGAATGAGCATATCAATTACCTATTTATGAGTTATGACCCGTTTAAAATTCTATTTATTTTTTATTTTCTCGCATGTTGTATGATAAGAAATAACGATACTTTATTATGATCAAATTAGTAAGAAATTCAATGTATCCCCTTAATACCCACTAAAATTTGAACTTGAATGTATAATTATTATTAAATGGAATGGATATATATTGGTGAGGGGGGTCAATCCACTACCAACTAATTAAGTGGGCCTAAACGAGTCATCTATTTAAATCCATTCAAAATGCATTGCATGCCTACGACTACTTATTGATAGGCGTGTTTGGACAAGTCAATATAAATGAATTACGATTGACGCCTCTATGTGTAGGTATAGGATTTAATAACTTGAAAGCAATGATGTTGAAGTTGAGTTTAAAACCAGTCTAATAGCTCCTGTCGTAAAAGGCATACATATTGAAATAACACGAGGAAATCATTCGTAAAGTGCTCTTGCAAGATCTTGCACCAAAAAATAAAGTGCTAATAACTAATTTTGTCCAAACATTTCCAGAAAACCAGATTTGTCATCACATATTGAGTAGATACATGTTGAGGAGGCGTTACGCTCGTCCAATTCGTAATTAAGGGTCTGCCTAATGGTCCAAATGAATATGCCCCCCGATATAAAACTTTGTGGTCATTCGATATTCTGCTTCTTCTGAGTAATAGCTCCTCCGCGGACCCCTGTAAGAGGGAAACTCGAGGAAGGATGATGCCTGTTTAGGCATCCATTGTTGGAACAATTGAACCAACCATCCTCTCGAAAGAAAGGCAGTTGAAACTCGAAACTCATGGGCCGACTCGTGCTGTCGTGCACCGCAAGCCTGCCCTTCAGTTTTCTCATGTTTTCGCCGCGAGATGCTATACTGTCTTTTAATAGTTAGGAAAATCGAGGATGAGGTCAGAAGACGATGCGTCAAGCTTCAATATATTACTTGTATTAATTTAATAATAAATCCAGACAAAAATTTTTGTCACGGTCTCCGTTTACTACACCAACAGCCAGCCACCTTGGTCAGGTGAACTATCTCCCTACGTCCAACTCCCTTGTTCCATTGAAGAAGACCGAAAGGAATAGGCTATAGCCCCTACAGGTTTTTTTTTTTTTTTTTTTTTGCTATTTTGGTATTAGAAAAAAGAGTTTGGATAAATTCGATTTCAATTACTATCACAGATCAAATTGTACTCTCAGAACCATAGGAAAAGATTATGTACTCTCTTTAGATCATTCATTAATATGGTTCATACATAAATAACGAGATTTCAACACATAATTTTTTATGAAAAAATAATTCATTGTTATCAACTAAATTTCATCGTACTCGAGTTCGTTTGTCATTGTTGAAATATTATGTATGTTTGGATTGTAGTTTTTTTGTAGAAAAAGTAGTATAATGATTTAATACATATAAAGTAAAAAAATAATTAAAAAATATAGAGATTTTTTTGATAGAAAATCCGAACTCTGGATTTGAATGGATGGCTAGCGCGTTTTTGCTATTGATTTTGACATGAAAATCATCAAATTGACTTCGCACGTTTTCAACTTGCCAAATAGACCCCAGCACAATCTCACCCGTCATTGATCACGAGATTTTTGCTCTTCAGGAAGCAATCTCCATCGTCAATTACTTATTTCATTTGCACTCCATGGGGTTAATAATCTGCGGTAGTTTTTTTTTTTTTTTTCCTCTTTTTGTTTTCATTGAATGCGTTGGTTGTAATTATTGCCATATTGTCTGTGTAGGAAAAAAAAAGAGAAAATATAAGTTACAAGAAGTGTCAAAATAGATGACTCAAGTAGGTGTGGGTGGGTCATAATTGGGTAATAAGTACACTAGAATTTATATGCATTTAATAAATGGGTATGGGTATGCCCAATTACTCATTTATATAAGTCATTTAAAATTCTATTTATTTTGTTCTTTTTTTTTGCATGTTATTTGGCAAAAAATAACAATCTTGTATCGTTATTAGATTGGTAAAAAATTTAAATTTATATGCTTAACATTCATTAAAAGTTAAAATTAAATGTATAATTATTTTTAAATAAATATAAATGGGTGAGTCGAGTTAACCCTACATATAAATTAAATGGATTTAATTGAATATCTATTTAGACTCATTCAAAATTAATAGATGGATTTGGGCGAGTTATTAATAGACAAGTTTGCACGAGTCAACATAATTGAGTTATAATTAATACTTCTAAATATAATTTGTGATACTGAAAATAAATTTTAACATTGAGGAAACGTAGTCATTAGTAATTACACCAAAATTGGATAGTAAAATCCATACGAATTCGTTTGATTTGCAATCAGTGAATCAACAAAGAAAAAAACTTCTTAGAACAATAATCATATTAGCTACTCTTTGAAATTATGTGCAGTGCCTAATGTGTTAATCAGTGGTATCCCTCGAAAAAAAAGTACTACTTATGACATATTTTAGGTCTCGTTTGCATTGACATTTTCTGAAATTTTATGAAAAAAATTAAAATGATTTAATATATTTAAAATAAAAAGACACTTAAAAAATGTGATCACGGTAAAAATTTTTATGCACAAAACTTCAATGCAAATAAGACCTAACAAGTGTTTTAGTACTCGATTAGAAAAAAGTCAATTGACGAACTTCAAATTTGATGCTTGCAAGTAGTAGCAATAAATACTCTACATGGTTTTGACCAATTGAAGGTTCATATGTATACTGTTGCCGACGGCTAAGAAGACTGTTGACATACTTGCCACGCAAGAAACCCCTCGACTTCTTCTTCATCGGATTCTACCCTCATTCCCGTCGTTTAGTGGTCTCGTTAGGCATTCTGCGCTGCTTCCCCATTTCTTTCACTACTCCCTCAGCTCCCAACCGTTCTATCATGTCCAATCAAATCAACGGCAGCATCGTAGGTCCCGGTTGGATTGATATTTTCTAAAACTTTTGTAAAATAATATGTTAATAACGATTGATATATATATATATATATATATATATATATTGTAACGATTGACACACACACACACATATATATATATATGATAAAAAGATAATTGTAATGTGTTAATAAAAAGATATTACAGAAGTTTGTTTGGATAGTTTATTTCAATTATAAATACATTTATAAATTATTTTTTATTATATATATATTGCATCAAAAAATGATACAATATTTTTTTCAAAAATTATCTTAAATAAACTTCTATTCCAACACACTAATTTAGGGTCTGTTTGGAATTGCATTAGTTTATTGAAAAGTACTTCTCCAGTAAAACTTAAAAGTACTTATTTAACTTTACGGAAGTACTTTTAAATATATTTTATTTGGATATATAATTCAATAAGTATTTATTGTATTAGATAATGTGTAATTTAAAAATTTTTAAAAGTGTTTATCTCTTTATTTGGTTCATAATATAGGATAAAATGATTAAATTTGATATTTTATTTTTAAAATCACATAAGGTATTCTAAAAGTACCAAATTCGAACTTTTGCTAAAATTGCTTTTAAGATAAAAAATTATACTCCTAATTTTACGAGATGATATTTACCAAATACTTTAAAAGTACTTTTAGTATTTAAAAATATTTTTTTATTAAAAACACTAGGTTTGTTTTGATAGAAAAATTATTTCAAATAATATTTCGCTTGCATCATAAACATATTTTTCAACCCATCTTTTTATATTACTAACCACTTTTTTATCTCACATATATCAAATCACAAAAAATGCTCTAATAATTATTCCAAATATCTCAAATATCACAAATAGTAACCATCCCAAACGAGACCTAAATATCAAGTCCGCTAATTCAATTTTATTTCATTTTCATTTCTCACAGGAGATGAGGGTACGGAGGGAAATGCAAGCGAGAGGACCTAACTTTTTGTTACCAAATTTGGACAGTCGCACAGTGAAAAAAATTGACGCCGCATGGTGACGGAGAAGACGTGAGGAGAGGTTCGTATTTTTCTTTTCCACACTATTCAACTCGTCCACGACACGAGAGACCCCAAATCGAAAAAAAGAAAACTAAAAAAAAAAAGAAATGCATAATAAACTTTTAGTTTTAATAGAGAGAGACGTAATCAAGCGTTTTGTTATTATTTCTTCACCCCTATTCATTATCCGATCGCCCAATCTTCCCCTCTTCCTCAATTCCTCTCTTCTCTCTCTCTCTCTCTTTCTCTCTCTCAAAATCCCATAACAGAACCCTAACTATTCAATTATATTTGAGTTTCTCCTTAATTTCTTAATTCATTTCTACAAATTCTTTATTTAATTGTAAAAATTGTTAATTTCCTATATTTTTTTTTTTTTTTTAAAAACTTAGGTTGTGGCGGTACAGAAATCATAGAAACTTTGTACATATGTTGATTGCAGTGATGACATAAACAACAAAAAGAGTTTTTGAGAAGTTTTTGTTGTTGGTGTTTTGAAAGTATTTACTGTGTGAGAGTCTGTGTGGGGGTGGAAATTTTGTGCTTGCGCGTGGCTTGGATGATAAGTGGGGAGGAAAGGCAAATAAAGAGAAGAAGACGAAGGAGAAGGAGAACATAAAGAGTGAAGAATTTTTGTTGGGATGCATTGATGAGTAGGATAACTAGGGGGTGTAGACGTTAGATTTTGTTGCATAGGTTTGGATGTTTTCGGAGTTGGGAGTGGAAAATGAAGACACGTTTGAGCAGGGGGGAGGAGTAGAGAGTCGGGAGAGAGCGAGGCTTTTGGGGCAATACAAGTTGTTTTTTGTGGTACAACTATATAAACCGACGTCATGCAGAGGAGGAGTTGCTTATTATCACTCACTAGTGCGGAGAAGCCAAAAAATTGCTAGAAAAATTTTAGGGTGTGGGTTCTATCAGTAGAGAGAGTCTTTGGAGATGAGGAATGATGGCCAGAAACCAGGTGGTGGAAACAGCGGCGGCGGCGGCAGCAGTGGTGGAGGCTTCATTCCTACTTCATTTAAGGCTCTTTCCAGTTACTTAAGGATTGTTTCTTCTGGTGCTTCCACTGTTGCTTCGACTGTAAGGTCTGCTGCATCAGCTGCTTCTGCCATTGTGGAGAGGGACTCGGATTCCTTCCATGATCAGGTACTCTTGTCAATGATTTTTTTTTTTGGCGGGGGGGGGGGGGGCGGTGGGGGTGTTGAAGATTAGCTGTATCTTTCTTTGATGGATATTCCAGCTTCTTAATGGGAAAAGTTTGGAACTTTGAGCTTGATATCGCTTAGGGTTCAAAAGTTGGATCTTGAAATGAAAGCATTGTCCCTTCATTTGGGGAATTGGAGTTTGTGATTTAGCCGTTTGATAAATAGTGGGCATCATCTGGATGTATTTGTGATTTTCTTATTTCCATGAATGGATAGCTTGTGTGGGTACTTGAGATTGATGTATTCTTGGTGTCAAGAATTAGATTTCTGTCAGTTTTTTATCCAAACTTGTTTTTCTATTCAAGGATGAGAATTTGGTCGGTTATTGAATCAAATGCATTTTTGTTTCAGGGATGAGAATTTTGTGGATTCTTTGACTAAATGAGTTATCTAATGTTTTGTGGAAATAGGGATCTGCTTGAAAATTGCGGGGAGTGCACTCTAGTACTTCTCATTATAAACCCACTCTTTGGAAATGATTGAGAAGTTGCGAACTGGGCATTGTTTGCAACTGCATGGAGTAGTATCTAATTTGTAAATGATTTTCCTGGATAAAGATTGTTGTCCTTGGTGGTGATAATTGTTAAACGCAACTTTTCTTGCAGTTCCACTCATAATTTGTTTCATATCCAGGAAGCAAGTAAATGGTTTTCTTTGCCCCCCCCCACCCCCACCCTATCATAGAGAGAGAAGTTCCCCAACTGCAGGTCTCAGTAAATAGCCGTATCTTGTACTTATGGGGTCGTATAGCTGTACTTGGACATTTATATTGTTACATTTCCTATCATTTTCTTTTCTTTGTTCTTCAGAATGTGAGATGGGAGGCTTAAACTTGCATGGCACATTATACCTCACTATGGAAGTTTTTGACTTGTCAAAAACCATGCTTTATGTTTTCTACTTTTCAGCCAATAGAGATCAATCCCATTGCAAAAATCTGTTGGTTGTGATGTATTATGGGAAGAAAACTGTAGCTTGAAACAGTTTGAAAAAAGAAGTATTTGTCGCTTGTGAAAAGTTAGTTCGTATCATATCATATTCTGCTATTATTTTGCTGCGTGGCTGCTGTTTGTTGACTTATATCGAAATACTTTGCCGACTGGCTGAGGGCTTACGTGTGAGGTGCTATGTTTTTACAACCCGACAAATGTGGACCTTTTTAATTTTGTTGAGCAGTTGCCGTTATTTTGTTATTTTGTCGTTTGGCGGTCATTGATCCATGTCGATAATCCGACAGAAATTGGCACATGGTTGACAAATCTATAATGTCGGGCAGTTCATTCTCAAGGGTCTTAGCATGTGTCATTAATTATTGTTTCCTGTTCACATGTTATTTTGAGGTTTTCATGTGGACTCATTTGGATGGCTTATGGTAGTTTCCAAGGTTTTGTGAGCCCTCGCTTCCTCTACCCATTAGGTGGTTGGGGAGTGGTAGAGTTCAATTTGATAAGTAAAGAACTTTAATTGGATGGTTTTTGCATTACGCTAAAGGTAATCTTAGTATTCTTTTTCTGCGTTTGTTGTAGAAAAAATATAGGCCAACCAAGTGCAGCTACCACTGCTGAATCTTGTGCTGGAGTGAAATTGCTCCGTCAGGACCTTATAGTAGGTTTAAAGTTTAAATTTTCTAAATGTATCATTGCTTGGGTTTCCCTTATTATCAATGTATCGGTGAATGCTTGTTGTAAATTTCGGTCCATAGCTAGTGATTATTGTTGGAAAATAATTATACTTTTTTTGTTTCCTGCAATTTATGCATGTGATGCTAATTAAGATTTAGGTAATTCTTATCCTCATTGAGTAACTCACATCAAGATGACTAATTCATTTATTATTTGTTTAGATTTTCAATTTACCCGATTAGGCCTACTCTTTGGGATGTCTAATTATACATTTCCTGTTTTACTGATATAGGTGCATTGGGCTGCGTTTGACAATTTACAATGTGATGGGCACATCACTAGACAAGTCCTTTTGCTTGGATTTCGGAATGGTTTCCAGGTTTGGGATGTTGAAGATGTGAGTAATGTACATAACTTGGTTTCGAGGCAGGATGGTCCTGTTTCATTCATGCAAATATTACCAAAACTGTTGGCCTCAAAACAGGACAGAGACAAGTTCGCTAACAGTCGGCCACTGCTCGTAATTTGTGCTGATGGTTGCTTTCCTGGAGGCAGTGACTTTCAGGAATGCAGTTCTCGTAGTGGGACCATCCATTATGGGCATGAGTTACCAAATTGTAGTGGTGTGCCTACTGTTGTTTGTTT
Organism: Coffea arabica; assembly: GCF_036785885.1. Taxonomy (NCBI): domain Eukaryota; kingdom Viridiplantae; phylum Streptophyta; class Magnoliopsida; order Gentianales; family Rubiaceae; genus Coffea; species Coffea arabica. The sequence goes on along the minus strand of NC_092319.1, from coordinate 47,482,598 downwards.
CTATTCCTTGAGATCACACTCCTATGTGCATCAGCTCAAGTTCAGATCAGTTGTTCATTTAGTAAGGTGCAGCTCTAGAATCATTGCCGTTCTACAGGCATCACAGGTATGTTAGGTTCTTTAAGCTGCTTTGGTTGACTCTTTTTCTGTATGTGTTAACTGCTATAATTTAATCACAGATACATTGTTTTGATGCTGCAACTTTGGAAACGGATTATAATATTCTTACAAATCCCATTCCATTGGGTTGTGGATCTGGATGTATTGGCTTCGGACCTCTTGCACTGGGTCCCAGGTGGATGGCTTATAGTGGGAGTCCAGTAGGTAACTCAAACTCTGGACATGTCAGTCCCCAACAACTTACCCCTCCTAGACTTCCTAGTCCTGCATCAAATGGGAGCCTGGTTGCACATTATGCAAAAGAATCAAGCAAACAGCTAGCCGCTGGTTTAATGACTCTTGGAGATATGGGTTATAAGAAGCTTTCCAGGTATTATTCTGAGCTGTTGCCTGATGGAAATAATTCACAATCAGGGAGTCCTCGACTGAGTGGGCATGGAGTTGCTAATTCCCAACTGCATGATGTGGAAAATGATGGAATGGTATGTTCCTTATTCTCATATAGGAATATAGTTATGGTGCTAATTATCTGACTTCAAATCTGATGTTGGAGTTATTACACATTATGCTACTTTTTAGTCTTAATTTGCTTCAAGAGACACGAAGGAATATATTTTATAGTAGCTAGCGTTCTATTAGTCCTTCAAGGTTTGGATGCATTTGGTTAAATGGTGATCCTTTGCCTTTCATGTTTTTGTACCATTTTGGATTTGTATAGGTCGAGTAAATAATAGCATCAGTATCAAGCTTCAGTTTCTCAGCTTAATATAATTTTTCTGGAGAAATAGCGCATTGATTGTGTTTTAATAGGTATTCACAGCTTGGGATATTGTTCACTAACTTTCTCCATTTCCAATTTAACAGGTAGTTGTCAGAGATATTGTTGAGAAGACTCTTATCACTCAATTTAGGGCACATAAAAGCCCCATCTCCTCATTATGCTTTGATCCCACTGGTACTCTTTTGGTGACAGCCTCGGTTCATGGTCATAACATTAATGTTTTTCGAATAATACCTAGACATACATCTGGAGCTGGTTCTGGGGCCTCGTATGTTCATCTTTACAGGCTGCAACGTGGTTTTACTAATGCTGTGAGTGCTGTTGTACAATAGCTGTTTCATACTGTTGATAATGATTTTACTTTTAGTTTGTTGACATGTTAGTTAATGTCTTCCATTTTCTCATAATTCCTTTTCAGGTTATACAGGATATCTGTTTTAGTAGGGACAGTGAATGGATTTTGATAAGTTCTTCCAGAGGGACAAGTCATCTTTTCGCAATATCTCCTTTTCTTGGTTCATCTGGAATTCAATCTGCTGATGTTTGTTTGAGCTCAAAAGGCAGCGGATTAGGTATTATGATGAGATCACCAGCTTGTTCAACTCCACATTCTGGAGCACAGGTTTATGATCAGCAGTGTTTCCGTACTTCTGATCCTCCTGTAACACTCTCTGTTGTGAGCCGAATAAGGAGTGGAAATAATGGCTGGAGAAACACTGTAACTGGTGCTGCTGCTGCTGCTTCTGGAAGGATGAATTCTCCAGCTGGGGCTATTGCAGCTGCTTTCCATTACTACAAAGGCAGTGATTCGTATTTAGATACCAGCTTTTTGAAGACTAATTGTCACCTGCTGGTTTTCTCTTCTCCTGGTTGTTTGATTCAATATGCAATGCGGGTATCTTCTGGTTTAGATTCTCTGACGACAATGCATGAACTAGGCATGGGACGTGACCCGTGTCTTGAGAATGATGCAAAATTAGTGGTGGAGGCTATGCGGAAGTGGAATATTTGTCATAAACAAAACTGTAAAGAGCGAGATGAGAATGTTGACATCTATGGTGAGAATGGATATTACGATAGCAGCAAGGTATTTCCAGAAGGAATCAGAAAGAAGGGTGTTTACTCTGAGGCTAGAGACACGGTCTCGAAGGATAAGATGGCTTCTGAGGAAAAATACCACTTGTATATATCTGAAGCAGAGCTGCAAATGCATCAGCATCGGGTTCCATTGTGGATGAAAGCTGAGGTACATTTTTGCTTTGTTGGCAATGAGTGAAGATTACCTTTGCATTGCATATCTGCCGTGTAAGATTTCTTTTATTCATGTATTGTTGCTGGACAGATATATTTTCAGACCATGGCAACAGATGGCATTAATACGAGTGAGGAGAGTGCCTTTGAAGGAGAGATTGAGATAGAAAGAATACCTACTCGAATGATTGAAGTGAGTTCAAAAGAACTAGTTCCAGTGTTTGAATATCTTCAAGCTCCCAAGCTTCAACCTGGAAGGTGCATTTAGATGCTTATTACTTTTTATTTTTATTTTTATTTTGAGCTGTGTTGGTTTTGTTGCGTTATTTGTAGAAACATATTATTCAGGATGATCCAGTTTGTGCTTTTGTTAATGATTTTGTGTAGATATGTTGTAGTTTACTCTGTAAGCATAAGTTTTGGCTGAGGTCTGGATTAGTATGATTTTGTGTATATGGTTTTAAAATTCTTTCTGACAGTATAAATTGGTATAGTTTCGTCCAGTGCTTCTGAATCACGCATCTCTTGTTATTCAGGCAAGTTTTAAATCGCAGCAAGGATAGACAACTGCTGTATCAGAGATCTGGAATGTCTGAGAACAGAAAGCTTGCCTACATGGGCAGTTCTGGTTCATTAGATTCCATGAGTGGGGGATTAGCTGTGACCGAACTGCACAATGGTGCTGAGGAAACAGGATGGGTTGGTCTTCAGGTGCCAACAAACACAACCAAGGGTTTTGTAAATACTGCTGATTACTCCAAAGCAAATGGTCGGCTTGAGATTGTAAATAATAGAGAGAGCTCTGTGACAGAGACACAATTTAGCTTCGTAAATAATAGTATAGGTGTGCTGACATCGGAGAATCAATTTGAAGGTAGTGGTGATGAGGTTCTTTGAAGGTAATTTTTTTCCTGCTCTGAAATTGCATTTGATGTCTTTGTTCTTGTTTGACGACACAAGCATTTGGCCAAGTCCAGCTTGTTATCAGAGGTCTTTCTTTCTTTATGTTGTTTATTTGTTCCCAGGTCTTTTTGACACGTGCATCAATTAATTCTGGTGTTGTGTGCAGTCTTTTTTTTTTTGTTGCTGCATTCATGCTTCTAAAAATTTTTTCTTCATCCTACTTCACCATGTTTATAGGCAAATTTAAAAAGAATTGGCTGTCTTTTTTCTGCCCATGCAGTTGAAATTATAGTTCCTTACATATTTCCACAGGTGTGAAGCTATTCTTTTATTCTCCTGGAACGTTGTATGATAGTGAAGATGTTCGGAAGAGCGAGGCAAATGGCTTTGATTGCGATCTAGGATTGATGATAATGTGTTGTTTTGTTTTATTGCTGCAACTTTGTATATAATAGACTCGAAACATATGTTGGCTAGTTACGATTTGTAAATAATAGCATCATCTTACAGCATTTTTTGCTCTCAAGGGCATTACCTAAATCTTATTTAGTGATGCGCGGCGCCTGCGTTTTTATGTTTTGAAGTAGGTGTTTTCTCATATAACCCCGAGCTTTGAAGAGGGAAAAGTGCATTTTGTTAAAACATCCTGCAGTAGCGTTCTTAGACGTTGAGTTCAGCTCCGAATTGGGCCGAGGTTGGCTTCAACTTGGCAGAATGGCATTACTGGAGGACGAAAGTTCCTCCGGATGTTTTGTAAATTGAACTGGAATATTTAAGTTACTCCAGTAGCATGGGTCAACACTTTTTATGCTCTTGTTAGATGCCTTAGAAAAGCTTGATAGATGTAGGCATGAGTGATTTTAGATGCGAAATCCAGCTTAAAAAAAAAAAAAAAAAAGAGAGTGAGAAATGTAACCTGAAAAAAATAATAAAAAACCACATGTATATTACCAAAACATACATCAACCATGGGTAAAAGGGATCTAAACACCCTGCACAGGTTCGGGGGAACAAAACATGGAGGAAACGGAGAGGACTGGAGAAGTTTCTATTTGAGCAACTGGGAATATGGATTTGGTGGACTTGCAGAATCTTAGAGGAAGAGGTCTTTCATTTCCTCGCTTTAATCCACGCTAGCTTGTTCCAGACGTATGCACTCGGCAGTTGATCACTCTTAGTTTCTCTAAACCTGGGCATGCTACATTGTGGTGGCTGCAAAATTATTGGAACCTCCGAAGATTAGTCAATTTCATCATCTGTAGGTTAGGAAATTGGAAGTACAGAGGAATGTGGAGGATTCTATTTCTGACTTGAACTTGTGGAAGACTCTCTTGTCACACGGGCTCTGGAAGGCTTTCTATTTCGTCAAGACGTGAATGCTGCTCTTCTGCAAATTTTCATCGTATCATCATCAGCGATCCTGGTCGGGGGAGGCCAACTTCCAGACCTGACAAGATAATCTGCAGTGTCATTAACTCCACTGGAAGGGATTATGTTAAACCTTTTATTCAATCAGTTTCAGTAAAACCAGCTACCCGCCCGGCGTGAAAACTAAAAGCTGCCCCAATAAAATGTCCGCCTTCCATCTACAAAGCTTGGTAGCTAAAAAGTGACCCTTAATCCACAGGAACAACACCCTTGTCGACCATTAGCCCAAACTGACCTTTTCCAAGCCTTTTGAAAGGCTTGATTCTTTTGTATGAAGAGTTAAAAAAACGGACGGGGTTATATAAGGTTGGAATTTCATTAGCAGAGGGTATTGTTAAGTTTGATTCATGAAAACTTATTACAAGCAACTTCAGAGTTTGAAAATTTCTTCGGCTACCCAATTTGTTTTAATCCCTCGGTTGAATATTTGTCAGGCCACTTTTTTGATTATTGCTGAAGGAAATGACTAAAGTCCTTTCAATCTTCTGCACCATGGAGCTCGTGTCTGTTTAATATTCCTATGTTAATTATTAGTAATACGCTTAGAGGATGACAATTGGAAATGGGAGGCCCCTTACCCTACCGGATGGAAAACCTCACTTACTTTGAGAGTCACAAATGAGAGGGGGTCTAACTTGAACTGATGGCAAATCGTTGTGCGCTTACCAGTCAAGAACTAGAAATATAGTTACACCATATGTCATTTAGATGGGTTTTTTTTTTTTTGCCTTCGGAGATTCTCCATTTGGAAAATGCATCTAAAACTTCCTCGAACATAATATACAAGTACTAATATCATGAGCAAATCATGACACCAAAAGAAAGAATGTGAGAGCTTATATATGCTTCTTGTCGTCCCCCTTTTTTTCCCCAATGAGATGGTATTAGCATGATTTCTTTACCAAGAAAAGGATGAGCACAATTCAGTAGATGACAAAGTTGACGTCCCAACTCTCTGCCAAAAGAAACCTTTTAAAAGAAATTGGCTAATACACTAATTACATACTCGAGTAAATTAGATTGGACAACCTAATTTCTCAGAAAACAAAATATAGTCTTCCTGTAATTTTCACTCCAACAGACCAACAACCAAACCCCCAACCCCACTCTTTGCAGTCATCTCCCCTGGCAGTGGCTTGTAGAGTATCTCAAACTTGGAATTGGTCAGTCGTTTTCCATTTAGAAACTCTGTTTCCGTCAAACCCCAAACCACATATGTTTTCTCAAACCTTGCTATGCTTCAAAACTTCATGTGGAGGCAAAGCCAAGCAAAGCAACAAACAAACAGCAACAAATATTCAACAAACAATACATTACATTTACATCTCCCTGCTTCTTGTGTATCAATACGCTTGTGCCCTGTCTTTCTCTCCTCTCCTTTTGTTTCAACTTCCCTTCTTCAAAACCAAGCCAAAAGGCCGCAAAAACAGGTGCAGATTCTTGTTTCCATCTCAAGTCTTTTTCCTTCAAACAACTCTTCTCTGCCAAAATTAATATATATAACCGCCTGTAAACCTTACATGTCTAACCAATATGCTAAGCAAGGTTAGGTGACTGATAACAACCCTTAAAATAACCTTCCTTTCACTGTGTCTCTCCTTCATGGGTTTTTGCAATCGAACTCAAAAGTTCTTCTTGGGCCATTGCCTGATGAGGTACTAGCAAGCTTGTGATTGAGGGACGTACCAGAAGTGGGGGGAGACTTTTTTTTTTTTTTTTTGTGCAGCATTGTGTTCTCTTCTGGTTTTTCTGTATTAGTTTCCAGAGCCACAATGCAGCTTCATATATCGCCGAGTCTCAGGCATGTAACGGTGTTACCAGCAAAAGGTTTTAAAGAGTTCATCAAAGTGAAAGTTGGATCAAGAAGATTTTCATATAGGATGGTCTTCTATTCACTTTTGTTCTTCACATTCCTCCTCCGTTTCATCTTTGTGCTCACGGCTGTGGATAATATCGACCGAGATACCAAGTGTTCATCGATTGGTACATTTCTTTCCCTCTCCCTCCCTCTCTCCATCTCTCTCTCTCTCTCTCTCTCTCTCTCTCTCTCTCTCTCTCTCTCTCTCTCTCTCTCTCATACACACACAGAAGACGAGAGACGTGCATCATTTAGAATAATTAAAACATGAAAAACACTTGAGGACCCGCCAAGGCTTCAGTTTGCAAAATTAGAAATGAACCCAAATTTTGTACGTTACTGAATGCCTAGATTTCAGCATTAACGTTAAACTCTTGATTCAAAAGCCAATCCAGGTTTTGCCGGGACAATTAATAAAGAGTCAGTAATGTTGCCAAAAACAGAGACATTTCACATGGAATATAGTTGTTTTTACATTCTTGATACACCCACTGGAGAAATATCCTTTGTCTAGAGAAAAGATATGTAAATTACCGTGGTAGGGTGAACAGGGAGTTTTTGCTGGTTATTAGATTTGCCATTCAGTAGTAGCCTAATCAGATGCATGAAAACTCAGCAGAAACCCACTAAAATCCCCGGTGTTAAATTAACCAGGTAAATTATAAAAAAGAACAGAAAACTATAGTCACACAAATTTTTTGTACCATGATCTGGAGAAGCAACATGCAACAGGTCGCCCAGATTGGTCATAGGCATCTGTAGAATGGTTAATCCAGGCAATTGAAGGTGAATGGTTGATGAGAGTATGGCGTCAAGGAAGTGCCATAAATGGCTTTTATTGGTCATAAAAACCCGTAATACTACATATTCATATTGGAAGACAAATATTGCCATCAAATTGGCATAATGTAACAAGTTTTCCAGCACTCCATTTGATGTTCTTTTAGGAATGGCAAAAATCGCTGAATACCAAGTATCAGAGCGATTTTACTGCAGTCAAATAGCATCTGGAACCTAGCAATCAGGATCCACATTCAATCATGCTGCCATAAGATGCTCCTCCTTTCACAGATACAGCTAGAAAAACTATTTGGATTGAAGATTATTTAGAAAATGTTTTTGAATTATTTACTATAACAAATTTTATGTGAAATAGGAGGGTTGTTGGACAGATAAAAAGGTGGTGGGAAAATGTGATTAGGGAATAACATGTAATGTTTCCAAATAATATGCTTTCCATACAGATATTAATGCTTCTGGCTATCAGAATACAGTGTTCTTTCTTCATCAGACTGATGGTAAGTATTGCATTACCTTACAACTTTACCTTGCCATTTTAGGTTGCTTGGGGAAAAGATTAGGACCAAGGATTCTTGGAAGAAGAACTGAATCAACTGTAATTCCCTAACCTTTCTTTTGTCGAGATCATTATATGCTTACTACTCCTATGTTCTGATCTATTAATTAAACTTTTTTTTTTTGGTCTCTTAGGTCCCAGAAGTGATATATCAAGTACTAGAGGAACCTGTAAACCAAGATGAGCTACAAGCAAGGCCCCAGATTCCTCAAACACTGGAAGATTTCATGGCTGAAATAAGAGATAGTAGACCAGATGCAAAGGCATTTGCGCTGAAGCTTAAGGCTATGGTAGTGTGCTCCCTTCACATCAATCAACAATCTACTTAAACTTCTGTCAGAAAGTACATTTCTACGTATCAGCTTAACAAAGCTTAAAGAGCTTTTTCTTATATCCCTTTTTAAAATTCCTCAACTGCTAGTATCTGTAAAATCATGTCCTGAATAGTTCAAGCATCAGAAAAGTTTCACAAGTAATACATTTATACGTATCAGCTTAACAAAGCATAAAGAGCATTTTCTTATATGCCTCTTCAAAACTCCTCAACTGGAATTTTTCAGGTGAAGTATCAGCAAAGTTTCACAAGTAAAATATCACCTATGAAACTAACACCGCCATTTTGATAAAAAACAAGCATCATGCCATATTCCTAGACTAGGGCAGAAAGTTAAACCAAGGCAGATAATGCAACTAAGGCGGTATTATTGAGTCCCTAAACTTCTGCAGATTTGCATCTGACTTAACAAATGGAAGCTTCTTCAAGATTTCATTGTTTCTGTAATATTATTGATCACCAAGATGTAATCTCATCTTTCTCCTAACTTCGTACAGGTCACACTCCTTGAACAAAGGACAAGAAATGCAAAAATTCAAGAATACCTCTACCGGCATGTGGCATCAAGTAGCATACCAAAACAGCTGTACTGCCTCACACTCAGATTAGCAAATGAGCACTCTAGCAATGCCAATGCTCGGCTCCAGCTCCCATCACCAGAGCTCATCCCTGCCCTGGTTGATAACTCATTTTTCCACTTTGTTCTTGCCTCCGACAATGTACTTGCTACCTCAGTTGTTGCATCATCACTTGTGTACAACTCATTGCACCCTGAAAGGGTTGTCCTCCATATAATCACAGATAGAAAGACATACTCTCCAATGCAGGCATGGTTCTCATTGCATCCTTTGACTCCAGCGGTCATTGAAGTTAAAGGGTTGCATCATTTTGATTGGTTGACAAAGGGGAGGGTCCCAGTGCTAGAAGCAATGGAAAAGGATCAAAAGGTGCGGTCACAATTTAGGGGAGGGTCATCAGCTATTGTGGCAAATAACACCGAAAAGCCTTATGTCATTGCTGCAAAGTTGCAAGCGCTCAGTCCCAAGTACAATTCACCAATGAATCACATAAGGATACATTTGCCAGAGGTAAAGTTTTTAATATCTGACAGCCTGTAGCCTAAACTTCACAAGACCTATGGTCTCACAACTATCAACTTAATTGCAGTTGTTTCCCAGCCTCAACAAAGTGGTCTTCCTAGACGATGACATTGTGATTCAAACTGATCTTTCACCTCTATGGGACATTGACATGAGGGGGAAAGTAAATGGAGCAGTGGAAACATGTAGAGGAAGGGATAAGTTTGTCATGTCAAAGCGATTCAAAAGCTATTTGAACTTTTCTCATCCACTAATAGCAAAAAGCTTTGATCCGAATGAATGTGCATGGGCCTATGGCATGAACATCTTTGATCTTGAAGCTTGGAGGAAGACAACCATAAGTCAGACATACCATTATTGGCTAGACGAGGTAATTAAACTTCAGATACACCCTTAGCATGCCTATGCTCTTATTGTGGAAAGGTCAAAGGTACTAGAGGATATCTTTTGCATTCTGAATAAACAGATGACTATTTAAAGAATTGGAAAATTATCCTAATTGCTGAGAGAAAGATCAGAAATTCGTTGGACCATTAAAACAATGAGGAAGCTGAGACTCAAGCATTTCCTAATTTTTCTTTTTCCCCTGCAGAACCTGAAATCAGACTTGAGTTTGTGGCAACTAGGTACATTACCTCCAGGACTTATAGCATTTCATGGTCACATCCACGTTATTGATCCCTTCTGGCACATGCTAGGACTTGGATACCAAGAAAATACAACCATTGAGACTGCTGAAAATGCTGGTGTCATCCATTTCAATGGCAGAGCGAAGCCTTGGCTAGACATAGCATTTCCTCAACTTCGGCCGCTATGGACCAAATATATTAACTTCTCTGACAAATTTATCAAAAGCTGTCATATTAGAGCATCTTAGATTGGATTTGACTTTTCCGACCAATTTGTAAATGAGTGATAAAAACAGGATCACCAATTCCCTATGGCAAGGTGATTACATCTTGAGTTTCAACTCAATGACTTCTTGTTCCTAAAAATTTTGTTGTTCAAAGAATATTATATATTTCTTTAGTTTTTGGGAAATACGATACAAATTTTATCACCTGCAAGGCCCTTCCCAACCCCTGCACAGTCACCATCTCCCCGATTTTTATGTTTTCACCTATTACTGCTCTCGGGAAAAAACCAAGCTGCAAGTTTGCATTCTTTTGTTGACTGCAAGATATGAAATCAACATCTCATAAAAACTCATTTAAGAGCATACACTCGAGGAAAATGAACAACATAAGAAAGGGAAAGAGGGAGGGTGGGGTGGGTGGGGGCATATACTATCAAGTGTCAATTCAACAACAACAAGCGCAAATCATCTGCGCATTTTTCTGTAAATCCATAAAATCACAACTTTTATGCTCCACAATTTAAGCACTTGAAATGCACTCACTTTTTCCCAGTTGCATGTGACATCAAATTCTTCAAGAACTTTGCAGACTTGGTAATTGGTGAATTGATAGCCATCAAATTATACAAAACCGTCTCAACTTCAGTAATTGATGGCCGAGCTTTAAAGCTGGAAACCACCTTCATTTCTCCATTTTCTTCCACAAAAACGTTCCATCTCTCACCACTTAATACCCCATCCCTAACACGCTTAAAAATAACACCTTTTCTCTTACTCAAGATCCCTCTTACCTCCAATCCCATAAAAGAATACACCACTTCAAAAGAACCAACAAAGCTACTCAATTCACCAAAATCACTCTCCTCCTCAAAAGCCCAGCCGGGATTGAAAAGCACCACTGGTTTAGGATAAAGATCGTCAGTTATTGTCTTCAAAACCGCCAACTGTGAAGCATCTGGCGCCAAAAATACTGCCACGTCAGTAGAACTCAAAGTTCTTGTTTCCTCATTGTATACTGATGAAAGATCAGAATTTTCAACAAGAATATATCCATTCTGAGAGTCAAATACTTCATTGGCAGCTTCTTTCAAGCTTTGATTGGACCAGAAAATAAGAATTTTGACTCTTGTGCCTTTTCGTTTGATGGGCATATCTCCAAAGACTTGAATAGCGAGTTGACTGAGTGAAGAAGGTGAGTCATCAATGACTGGAATTTCCATCCGAAATCTGGGCTGCTTTAGTTTCTTGAGTTTTCCCGCGAGTTTGGGGTTGTTCAAAGGCTTCTCCAACGTGGAGGCAAGACAAACCTTGGCCTGGAGGATGGCCTCCTCTTTGGAAGTTGGGGGAGTGGCTGAAGAAACTGAACACTTTGGGGATAAAGAGGGTGTTCTTGGTCTATGATGGGGCTTTAGGGGAACAATGAAGAGAAGAGAATGGTGATGCTGCTGTTGAGTTGGGGCAAAGGAAATGAGAGGGAGAGTTTCGATTTGTTTGTAGCTGAATGGAGTAATCGTAGCTCTGCTAGCCAGTGATACACTCATTTGAACGAGATAGGAAGCCGTTTTTAAGGTGCTAGTATTTCACTACACCCCGGCAGGTTGAAGAAGAATCAATAAAGTATGGGAAGCAACAAAGTAGATAAGATTGCACGGAAAAAAGCGGCAACCTCAGAATACGAGTCCCAAACAGCAGCCATGAGGCACAGGAAGTCCATTTGGCCTTGGGTTGTGGTCTTGACTCTTGACTTGTCCAGGACCTTCGGGAAGCGTTTGACGATGGAGGATTGCTGGGACCTACTCGTTCCGCTGCAAAAACTAAAGCCCTTTGCTCGACACATCCCATGGCCTAAAAGGACGAAGGAGGTTTCAGCCCCACTTCCGGGCAACCAGGTGCTCATTTGATCCAAGGAACTTCCTCCTTTTTCGTGTAACTCATATGGGCAACTCGCAAATCTCACCATGAAGTCCATTACTGTTGGAGCCCAAGTATTTTTCAAAGCTGGGATTACTTATTAACATTAACATGCAAAACCAGCAGTACTTAAATTTCAAGGAAACGAGAGTCTTTAGCAATCCACCAAATCCAGTTACATTGTCGAGCAAAAACTATTACAGTCGTGAAATGCCAAGCTAAATTAAGAACTAGACCACAAAGTTGGAAGCACTATGCCAAGCTACATTAAATTGAAGTCCATCTAAGCACTTGCTTGCAGTTGGAAGCCTTTAGCCTCTGGCTTAGGCAACTGGTGGGCGAAGCACATGATCCTGTGAGGTATCAACAGCAGCAGGAGGCATAAACTGCCACATGGCAACTCCAGGGTAACTGATGATGGGTACCAACTTGTTCCCAGGTGCTTGACCCTGAGCAGCAAATGGTGCAGGCATGGTAGGAGGTGGCATGAAGCTAGCTTGGGTATTCACAGTCTTCAGTTGTTGCTCCAGCTTTTCCTTCTCACCCTTTAGCCTCTGCTTTTCATCCCGAAGCTCATTCTTCTCAGCCTACACAAGTCAATCAATTACATGAAAGACCATAGACTGTTAATAGGTGCATTACAGCACAGAGAAAAATGAGCTTCTCAACTGCACAAGTTAATCAACCACATATAGACCATAGACTGACAATAGGTGCATTAAAACGTAGAGGGAACAAAGAGGAGAAAGCATTGATCTGATTTAAGGTCAGCAAGCTTACATCCAAGCGTAGAAATGGGGAATAAGGTGGGGGTGGAGGGGCAGGGCGAGAAAAAGACAAAATAATGGGATAAAGAAACGCCCAACACTGGTAAGACAAAATTTTACCTTCAGTTCTTTAATCTTCTCCTGAAGACTTAGATTTGAGTCCTTCAGCTTCTGGGCTTCAGTACGCAACTGAGTCACTATTCGAACAGCATCAACCAGAATGGCAGCCTTGTCTGTTTTGGGAGGCCTTCCAGGATCAAGCAGAGCCCCCAATTCCACAAACCTGAATGATGGATTAAGTCTTTGTCAGAGACTTGGTAGAAAACGGTGAGAAGCGTAGAATAAAAGATATCAAGTGTGCGCACTTGTCATTTAGCCTATCTCTCCGTTGTTTCTCCCTGCATGCTTTGGAACTTGTTGAAGCGCATGATTCAGTTCTTAGCCTGCAATAAAGGTATTAGGAAAAAGTGATGACCAAATAACTCATGGGTTCAATAAGAAATCTCTTATCCAACAGCCTTCCAGCATATATTTGTGCTCAGTCCATCTTCTTCCAATCACAGTCCAGAAATGTTAAACTAACCACCCCAGTTTAAGCTTTAATAACCTAGAATTTCACTTAGCTATTGCAAATAATATGTCCCACACTAGGTTAAATGCTAATATAACCTACAATAGCAAAAAGAACCAATTACAGCTACTAAGCAACACTTGGGAACCAAAATTGTCTTTAACATCTAATTGCAATAAGATCTGTTCCAGTACATAAAATTGAGCCATTCAACTTTCATTTATATGCACAGCCAATAATTTGTAGCCCACAATCCAAACTCATTCTCTTGTCATTTCCCACATCTCATTTACTTAGTGCACTCATTTCTACTACTGACTGTCACTCAATAGCAAAAATGAAAAACATGAAATATGAGCACTCCAAAGCAAGGAAAAAGGAACTTTCCATGAGCATGCTCCTTTTAATTTTATCAAAAAAGGAGAAAAGGCAAAGAGGAGAAGAAAATAAATGGTTTTTTTCCTTTTTTGTTTTTGGGTTGGGAAGGGGGGGCGGGGGAGGGATCTCACAACACTCAAAAGGCTCTTAGCTTGGCTAAATTTACTCCAAATCCCACTGAAGTAATTATAGATTCAGCATCAACTTAGTCGAATGGTGTAATATAAACTTCAGAACTACTTCACCGTTTTCTGGAGCCAGTTTCCTTTGGGCCATCTGAATCCCCAAGCGAGCCATCAATCTCCACACTGACAATAGATAAACAGGAATATCAGCTGAAAGATGCAAGAACTTTAAAATTAAAAAAAAAAAACACTCACGCAAGAATAAAACTAAGCAAAACACACACTAAGCTCAAATTGTAGTTCTCTGTGGCTGCTCCAGCCAGGGTGTGACCAGCTCTCAAAAATTTTTTTTTTGTTATTTTGGGGGTGGCTGGGGGGAGGGGGGGGAAGGCGGGGGAAGAAATCATGCACAACACAACAGAAGGCAGACACCACACAGACAAATGGAGAAGGACAGTAGAAATCAATCACTCGGTAAATACCACTGAACACAGAAAGCGGATCCATACCCTGTGGGCAATATCACCTCAATCCCTCCAACATAATAACAAATTCTTAAGTCAGAAAACTCTAACTTCTCTCCCTGATACGTTCAGTCAAATGCAAAAAAGTTGGCCACCAAGAAAAAGGTAAATGTTCAACTTGCAATATGTCAGTCATATTATCATAAAAGCTAAAATCCAAGCAATCTCTTTTTGTCAGACCTGAAGCCTCAGAATTCAACTTTTATTCTTCTACCAGTTTAGCAGATATATTTCCTAATTACTGAAGTGAGCAAGCAAAGAAATATTTGAGAGCAACTAATTGCAACAGAAACATCAAGCGAAGTTCTTCTGGAAAACTTGCGTGATTACCTTACCAGGAAATGCCAATTATGTCAGTAGGAATCAACTTTAGTAACTTTCTCCAAAAAGACTTTAAAAAAAACCAAGTTTTTGCAAAATTAGAGTACAATTTCACACAAAAATTCTACTCATCATTTTTCCTACTCGACACTTCTAAAGAATAAAGAACGAATTTTCAAGACATCAATGATCAATACCAATTGGCACTCCAGACAAGGAGAGGAAGTAGGAAGTTTTTTTTTTTTTTTTTTTGTGGGGGGGGGGGGGGGGGGGGGGGGGGGGGGGGGGGGGTTTGGGGGCGCAATCAGAAATCAGCCACTGCCAAAACAGTGAAAAAGAATTTGATAAAATTCCTCAAATGCCAAATGAGAGCCAAAAAGGAACCCTAAAGCCTTAATCTTTAAAACATGAAATTTTCACTCTAACCTTCTATCACAAGAATATCCTGATTTCAACACATTAACCATCAATCAAAAAAACATAAGAAACAAACACCCGGCAATAGAAACATATAAAACACCACCTAAACAGTTTAAAAAATAAAATAAAATAAAATAGTCAGTAAAAGTCAAAAATTCCGAATGCGAGCCAAAACAGACCCAAAATCATGGTCTTTACAACAGGAGAGAGGCAAATTCAAGACCAAACGAGTATGCATGAACACCGTGTCCCCCATTCACTAACAAAAGAAAAGCACTTTCCCACATCAGAGATAAAGAGTCCATAAATTCTGAAAGGGAGCCAAAAAGGGACCCCAAGTCCTAATGATTGCAGCAAGATATAACGTAAAACCAGAGCAATTGAGGTATTGGACAAAGCCCTAGTCCCCAATTCAGAACAAAACCAACAAAAAGCTCTCAAGTCAAAACACAGAAAAATTAAGTAGGATTGAAGGGTTTTTCAGCTATACCTAACATTTGATGAACCATTCAAGGTCTGCACGGGCCAATTAAACCCTGAAGCTGAAGCTGGAAAATTCCCATCAGGCACAGCAATATCTTCAAACGCGTAATCGTAAAGCCAGTTGGTGTTTTCCGGGGAAACCATTTCCGATCAATTCCCTGACACGAAAATGTTTTCCGGTGGAAAAAAGAATATCAATTGTTGAAGATAATTAAACAAGACTGATGAGGGGCTTTATTCTCTGTGTTTTTTCCAAATATGCGTGGGGTAGGCTGGGGATGGGGGGGTAGACGAAATTTTGGGGGAAATCAGGAATTATTTTAGTTTTGAAGCGGGGAAAAATGGATTCTGACGACTGATGAAATTAATACTGGAATTTTTTATTACATAGCCCCCCAAGAAAAAGAAAAACAAGAAAAAAGTGGCCGAAGAATCCTACGTGTACTCAACTACACGTATGCTGGCGCGTTTTTCGTGCGTGGTTTACTGTCGACTGAAGGCGACTTGGGCTTCTCGTCATTTTAAGTGAATTCAATTCAATCCACGGACTTTACTCATTGGGCCCAAAGGCCAGTTTCAAATCTCCGTTTAAGCCCGCTTGTCCAAATGTTTAGTTGAAAAATTCAGCTCAAGCGTATGCTCATAGTTGAAGTCACTCGACTTTGCGTTGAAGATTTTTATTTTTATTTTTTTATGTGTAAGTGTGAAGTTTCGAATTTAAAATTTCTCATTTACATTCTCTTTTTCGTATCATCCAACCTATCTCTCTCCCAGCTAAAGAATTTAGTTGCTTGTAAGGTTGTACTTAGGTACAAATATGTTGCAAAAAATGTAAGCACTATAGTACTCGGGTCTACAAGATCATAAAGTGTACCATTGAACAAAAAAAAAAAAAGATCAAAAAATGTATGCGCCAAAGTATTCAGGTCTACAATATCAAGTGTACGTAATTTTTTTTTTTTTTGGGGCTTTACAATATTGAATACATCAAAAAATTGAACTTTGCTAAAAAAAAAAATAAAATAAAATAAAACTTCCCAATTTGTGTGGGGAGGAGATTAATCTATTTTACTCAAAAAAGTTGGATGATGATGTCTGGTTAATCTCATCTTGCGACTGCAAAGATGTTAAAATCCTTCCTGTAATAAGAGCTTTTGTTGGATATTTTGCAAATTGAGTAATTTATGCGTCTTCATTAGTTGGGGCTGTGCTGTCGCGAGTAGTCTGACTGATTCCATAACTTGATAGTTACCAACAGGTCCGGCGATCAGCCTTCGTGTATTACCTTGCGCTGTGTATTCTTGAGATAAAACTCTATATAATCTTAGGAGATTAGTCTAGCCTTTTGGTTAGGATGCCCCTAAATGGAAAAAAGAAAAATTAGTTGGGGCTGTTGTTACATGTACGAGTTAAGAGTACAGTTGGCAAAATGATTTTTATGTGACGGTGCCCTTCCTTCAAGTTTCAACGTCACATTGCACTTCCAAGCCAGAAAGCGCCAAGTTGCCACGAAAAATCGTAGTATAATTTCAAAGCCAAAAGGTCAAGGACAATGATATAAAGTTGTCAAGCATCGATGCAATATGTGATTTACCACCTTGGTAGGCTTCAAATTTCTCATTTTAGAGCCCCTTTACCATTTTCCCCTTCCCTTGCACTTTTTTTTTTTTTTTTTTTAATTATCCGGAATTGAACAGAAAGAGCATCGATAATAGATTGAAGTGGGATGGTGATGGTTTGACACGTCAACTTGGCATTGGCAAATGTTGATGCTGCTGGAAATGGCAAAATGATTGAATATGAATGGCCCAAAAAGCACTGCAAGCTACGCCCACATTTTGGTGGGCCCAAAATTTGACAAAAGATATGAAAGAGTACAAATAATTACGGGTGTGTTTGGATCCCTTGTTTTTGGGGCTGTTTTTGAAAAACTGTTTTTCACATTCCAAATGCTACAGTAAATGTGTATTTCCAAAACAACTCTAAAAACACCATATCCAAACATTATATCAAAAACAACTACATATGTATATTTCAATTTGTATATTTCAATTATGTATATTATATATATTATATTATATTAATATAAATTGAAATATACAGATTGAAAATTATATATATATTATATATTATATAAATATTTATATAAATTAATATTATACATAATATTGTATATTATACATAATATAATATAATATATATAATATGTAATATTGTATACATAAATGTGTAAATATTTATACATAATATATTATGTACATTATATTATAATATATACATTATTAATGTATAATATTATTATGTACATTATTGTGTATAATAATGGTATGTATAATATATAATATACATAATATGTAATAATGTAATAATGTATATTATGTATGATATATTATATTATGTATATTATATTATATATATACAATACTATGTATATTTTACAAATTAAAAATTATATATTATATATTTATATATTATATATTATATAAATATTTATATAATGAAATATACAATAAATATTACAAATTGAAATACTATATAAACACCATATTTATAATATTATAATATTTATAATTAATATTAATGCATATTATATATTAAATATTTATATATTTATTTATACATATTATAAATATTTTTATATATTTATATGAATATTGTATATTATATATATTATACATTTATATAAATGTGCATTTATACATAATATATATTAATGTATATTTATAATATACATTTATATTATGTATTATATATAATATAATACATTTATAACTTTATATTAATATACATAATATTAATTTTATATTTATACATAATATTAATACATTTGTACATTTATTTTAATTATATTAATACATTTATACTTAATATTAATATCTATTAATAAAATTATAATTTATACATTTATATAATATTCATTTGTAATTTATACATTTATAATAATATAGACTTATACATTTGTACTTACACGCATGATCAAATATGTGACATTGGCTTTGTGCTGCCTGCAGGGGCCGGGCCCAATTGTATCATCTTTCCTGGCTCAATTCCTAGTTCAACAAAACCCCGTTAATACAAATGTAACAAATCCGAATTCAGCAAGGACGGACATTAATCAACTCCCAACTCCACCCTTTTGCCCCCATCTCTTTGAAGGAAAAAAAAAAAATTAATTAATGAGTCGACACTTTTACAAACCCTAATGCTTAAAATCCTCCGAAGAGCCCATGATTGTTTTTTTTTTTTAAGCAACGATACATTTGTATAATCTACTCTATCATAATGGGGAGCCTAAGGAGGCTGTGATAGGGGCTGGTGGATATTACAGATTCACCTAGATCAAGAGAGTGCTATGACACAATTTTTAGATTTTTTTCGCAGCAGGTGAGGTTTGAACCCTCGCCTACAGTCCAAGAAGGGACTTAAGATTGTAGAATAATTTGCTACTGTCAGTCTAAAGGAAACCTTTTTCCAAGTCTACACAAAGGCTAATTTGTGGACCAACAAATCACCTTTTATTCATGCCAAATTTACATTTCTAACGGATATGTAATGTCTTTTAATCCGTGAAATCTTTAGTTTAGCTCTTAAATCTTTTCTTCTTTTTTTTTTTACCACAAACTTGTTTATCTCAACCTAAACTTCATAGTAGCGTTTTAAAGGTTGTTTTCTCCAAAATTATTTGCTAGGGGAACACATCCCAATAGCCCCTTTCATATTCTGAAAATCGAAGGTAAACCAAACATTTACAAATGCCATGGTCAAATTGTAAAAGACAAAGCAAATTTCTTCTTACATGGTGAACGAACTAATTCACCCAGAAGACATGGGATTCACGAGCCTTTTGGGAAATGCTGATTTTCAACATAATTTTGTCCCTTCTGGTAGCGGAGAACACCAAAAATAATTTCAAAATTTACAAATTACAAATCCATCCCGTTTAAGATATCCTCCTGGTGGACAGAAATAACCAGCACACTTGTGAAACGATAAACTGACGATAAAGCCATTACCAAGCACCAACTGCATCAGGCTTATAGTTTCCTACGCTCGAATGCCCGCAATGGCCCGTGCAACAAATTTGAGCGGCATCTTTGAAGCCTTCTCGATCATCCCAAAGCTTCATGAGGTCGAGAACATCCGAAAGAAAGCAACGGATGTTAACTTTCTCAGCAAGAGGACAGATGAACTTCAAGAAGACACGTTGCAGACTACAAGAAGATTAGCCTTAGGCCTCGCGTCTCTTGCAATTTTCAGCACTTCAAGAGCTGCTGGGATCTCCCTTGCTGAGGATAACGGTTATTGGCTTACTGGCCCTATTCCTGTACCTTCAGCCAAGAACAGTGAGATTTTCAACCATCTCTGATTCTGCGTATGAAATGTTTTGTCTGCCGCTAAATGTCAGTACATTTTTCTTGTTCTCACTTTCATATGGCAGAGATTACGAATGAAGATACGGGGACTCGTTCTTTCCTGAAGAGAGGAATCTATATTGCAAATATTGGAACAAAAGGGAGGATGCATAGGCTAAAAAAATATGCCTTCGATCTTCTGGCGCTGGAGGATTTAATAGGACCTGATACATTTAATTACGTACTGAAGTATCTGCGCCTTAAGTCTACATTCATGTACTTTGATTTTGATGAAGTAATCACGGCAGCTGCTGATGGTGAAAAGCAACCTCTCACTGACCTTGCCAATCGGCTTTTTGACAGTGTTGAAAAGGTAATTCAGTCTCCAGATTCCCTGATACGATGAGGATCTTCTACAGCCATGGCCTTGCTATTAAATTTCCATACTAAGATGTGTCCGAAATTTTCTGTTCTGGCAGCTTGAAGATGCTGCCAAAAATCAGAATCTTCCTCGAACGCAATCGCTTTATCAAGATACTACTGTTATTCTTCAAGAAGTCATGAACCGGATGATGGCCTAATCTGCAAGTTTTTCACTACGATGATATGAAGGCCCCTAACCTAATGTGAGCGATGATGAGTAAAGAGAAGGAACAGAAGATAAGAAGTTTTTCACAACTTTACAGGTAGTTCTGTTTGTTAATACTAAATTTGTTACATTTTAATATATATCATATTAAGTGATAAATTGTCGCTTAATTTTTTTTTAAACATATTTTGTTTAAAAAATTTAATGCCAATTAATTAATTTAGACGTTTTACTTTTTTGTTATCAAACAAGGCTAAATTTGAATCCTTAATTATTAGATTAACGAACGGGTCTCATTAGTCAATCCAACTCGAGTAGATATTAGCTGTTGACTGTCTTCACACTGAATATACTTGCGGCAAATTCCCCAACCAATCTTGTAGGGTATGGTATATCTAACAATCAATATATGAGATATATTGTAGGTACAAATTCAATGACTAAAGGGTGAGTACAGAATACAACGCCAGTGATTTCCACTATACAAATTACGCTGTTAGAAGTGTGTCGAATTCTTGGTTAAACCGCAAATCACATACCAAGCAGAGGTACAGGTACAGATAAAACATTTTGCTAAAACAAAATTACAAGGATTATTATCCATAATTAGCCGATGCTCAAGCGAGAATCTATACTTCGCATGCTGGTTTGACGCCTGGGGATCCCAATTTCACAAGCATTAACCCGTGCTGCGAACCTAAGGGAGCAAAGAGATTCCCCTGTTGATGTAGGATCTGGAGAAATATTAACAAACATCAAAGTCTTCGAGTCCCCACCTAAACAAGGCTGAAAAACCAAACCACTCGTCAGAAGCTAAGAAGAAGATACTTGACGACAACAATCAGAAATAAGACGATGATGCCATACGCTTCTTCCCAACCTCTTGTCAAAACATTGAGAAGCATTTATAACATGGCACCTGACAGCATTCATTGATTCAATGCATGAAAGATGTTTTCCACAGAACTCAATCTTATGGATACCTATATCTATCTATACATAATCCATGATTCCTACAATCTACAGGTTGCATTATGAGATGGCAAAATCAATAGCAATTTCACAGTTTGCCCTAGAAAACCATTAGGTATTACTGTCCGGACAGCTCCAACAAGGAGATAGTCAAGAAGGATCCTCGGTCTTTGTTCCATACACACTCAAAGCCATCGTCTGTCACCTCCGCCAAGCAAAGAATCTAAACTCTCTCAGATTTAAGGATTTCCAACAGTCCACAGTACGGAACCATAAGAACAAGTTTCTCTCATAGCCTAACATTTTTCTATTTTCATCTATTCTACACAAGGTAAAGCACGATATAAACTTCTAGAAAACAAATGTGGTGGTGGTGGTGGTGTTGAGATGATCTACATGGAGAACTTAAACAGATCATTTAAAGGTGAAAGACATACCTGAAGAAGGTACGTGAGTTTTGAGTTCCTAAATGGTACGTGCTCCTCCTTCTTTGCCAAAGCAAATATAACGTCACTTAAAGACGACAAACTTTTATTTATGGCCTGACAATGTACAACTCGATCGTTAGGAAACAATGCCATGAAGAAAAGCTTGGTCCAGAACTAAGCAAAAGAGTTATATTCACATACTTGAGTTTCTTTCAGGCGATCCCCTGTAGACCCACTTTTAGAAAGTCTCTCACTACCAGCAAGATCAATTAGGTTCAGGACCCCCTGTACTTGCTGTTCAGTGCTCTGAAGCCATTTAAATATCCATCATTCAGCATGTTTAGCAGATGACAAGAGACGTACAAATGCCTTGGTCAAACTTAAAAGCAATGATATCTAAGACAGACACGTACACATACCTCATTAACACCAAGAATTCTCAAAGTAAAGACAAAATGGCTTCTCGAAGACTGTTCATTCATCTGGGTCTTCCCTACAGACCTAACAGAAATGAAACAAAAGAAATCAGGAGTTAAACCATTTGCTTTATAAAATGATATCAAAAAGCTACTAAAAAACTATAACGAAATTAATTCTTGAGAAAATTCAAAGGAATGTACTATTTACTACCTCACAAGTGGATTAAATATTTTCATGAGGAATATTGACCCTCTAAAAGATATAATATTAAAATGCAGTGGGATTCTAGACTTGACCAACAAAGAGCAAAGTATAACCATGTCATACCTGCTTTGAGCTGCGCGCTCCAAAAGATAAGAAACCTCCCTACTGCTGCAAACATCTACTATTGTTAGATCAGAGACATGAGTATTTCCATTTGCATCATGCTTGATGGCATACTGCTTTCCTCCATTATCTGTCCTTGAAGATAACAGATCACGGATCGTTTCATTGTATATTTCAAGCATTGATACCTAACAGTAATGGCAAAAAAAATTGATTTAGAAAGAAAAGAGAAGATTATACATCCAGACTACAACATAAAAAGCAATCAGTACTTACCTGCATTTCATATCTCCATCCTTGGCATTGAAGAGTTTGCTTCGTCTCAAATACCTGCTCTAATGTTCTTGGTATCAACCCTTTCTGATCTGGATTTCCCGTCTTACCCATCATCGTGTATGTCTTACCAGAGCCAGTCTGACCATACGCAAAGATACAGACCTGGAAGCATGGATGATCTACAATTCTTAGTGAATGATTCTGAGGTAGACAGAGCATTCATGTTCATGAAATTATGATGTTCATTCCCTAACTTGTTGAATATTTTAGTTTGACTGGATAAAGACATTGAAAGTCAAATCCTAAAGTGCTTACACAGAAAATAGGAATTAAATTTGACAAGCTATATTGGTAAATTTGAATTCAAGAAAAAAGTGAGGAATACTTGGGGTTCCCATCTTTTTTGATGCGTCAGAGTATAGAATTGAAGTATAAGGTAACAAGATGTACATAATTGCAAGATAAACTTGAAAGGACATTCAGCTTAGAACTGAGGGAGAGTGGTACTCATTTCCAGCCAAATATGCAGCAGCAAAAAATTGTAAGTAAAGTAAATTATGCTTTTGACCTATCAGAATAATATGGAAATGACAATCATCCCCAAAAACTCTTTTAAGCTCATTCAGTAAAAATTTTAGATGCACGGCATTAAGTGTCACAAAAGGATAAAAGTTCCCAACATCATGTATGAAGAAGGCATGTCAATTGCTCTTAGTTGAAGTGGTGACTCTTTTAATGAAAACAAGTGCAAGACATCACCTTATAACCATCCAGAGCACTCTGTACTAGTTGTGATATTTCAACGAAAACATCTTCTTGTGATGCATCAGGCATGAAAACTTTGTCGAAAGTAAAAGAATGCTTTTGCCCTGGTAAAAGTACAAAAATCAAGTGAAATAAGAGCCCATCACACATGGTGAATACGCACTTATTTGCATAAGATTCAGAATAAAAATTACCATTCTGGCTCAAATCAATGCCTCGTCCAAGTGATTCCATAGCAGTGGGAAAAGAGATGACTTTCATTTCGGGGTTACCAGCATCATCAGA
This sequence comes from Coffea arabica, assembly GCF_036785885.1. Lineage (NCBI taxonomy): Eukaryota > Viridiplantae > Streptophyta > Magnoliopsida > Gentianales > Rubiaceae > Coffea > Coffea arabica. Next base: position 47,458,696 of record NC_092319.1, on the reverse strand, counting down.
CAACAAAGGCCGCACTCTACAGAATACCCGAATGTTACCCTTTAATTCCTATATCAGCAGAAGATTCTTCAGTGAAAAATGAAAAGAGCAAACTCCCAACCACAACAATTTATTTAAGCAATTCAACTGACAACCATACCAATATAGTGTTATGTAACTTTTTACGTAGTTTTTCTCCTTCCACAATTTTCATCTCAGCATCAGAAAGACGATTTTGTAACTCCAAGATCAATTTCTTTTGCTCTTCAAATTCTGATCTTGTTTCCATTGCAGATATGTCAGACATCTATCAAGAACAAAAGTATATAAATATCAATACCCATTTGAATATTTCTGAAAGCTAAAATTTTCAAACCATTAATAAAAGCGCCCATCTCCTGCAAATCATACCATCAATTTCTTCTCAGCAAAAGCCAGTTGTTCCTGCAATCTTCTAATATGTTCACTTTGAGATGAACATCTCTCCTGTTGACAAGAACGGGAAATCCATCAGCACAGGATCATCATAAATAAAGGCCAATTATGTAAAATGAAAAACAAAGGAAAAGTGAAACAAACCTCCAGCTCATTTGACTTCACAGTCAGAGTATCCACATTGGCAGAGGATTGACCAACAAATTCCTGGCATTTTGCTAATTCTGCTGTCAAGGACTGGACCTGTAATAATTGGCGGTCACGATCATCTCTCACTTGTTGCATATCATTCCGAAGGCATCCCACCTCATTTGCCAAAGCTTCCTTCTGTCTCACTGCTTCTTCTTGAGAAGTCTAAAGGCAAATCATAGTAAACAAAAATAAACCACGTTTATGAATTGTAGTCCTACTCAATGCCCATATAAACAAGACATTGCAGAATGTGCAATTCAAAGTCATTACACTATCATGTTGTCGTACTAAGAAACTGTCCACATTAAAAACAGCGACCAAGTTTGATAACTTGTCCAAGCAAATGAAGAGTACATTTTCATGAATTATATGAAAATACATCCCCATCAAGATATTCGACATAACACAAGATACTCACTCTGTAAGCAGCAAGCTGCTCCTGCAAAGAAGTCTTCTGACCCCTCAAAGTGCTCAGATTTTCCACTACAGCAGCTTTTTCTGTTTCTACACGCTTTAGCATCTCATTGGTTGAAGCAAGCTCTGACTGAAGTTTACTGTTGTATTGCTGCAAACTGGTGTTATACTCTTGCAAACGCTTATACATTTCATTCAATGACTGTATCTGAAAAGGGAGAGAAACAACCAACGTCATATAAACTTTGAGGAGCTGATTACATCGTATCATAAGACACAGGTTCATAAGATCAAGCGAATATCTCCTTCTAGAACCTTCTGATTAGAACTCGCAATATCCTGTTGAGCTCTCTTAAGGTCTTCTGAAAGAGAAGACTGTAGTCTCTCTGCGGCTACTCTGGCCTCTTTCTCTCGGGTAAAAGAATCCAGAGCTTCCTGATAATCAAATACACAAACCATTCACAAATTAGCAAAACTGCTTCAGCAATACGAACCCAGAAACTTCAGAGATTGATTTATCTCCTCCCTTAGACTTACCAATTTATCAGCTTGCTCCTTTGCGTACTTCTCTTGTGATGCCTCGTAATTTCTCCTTAATTCCATGATTATTGAGTTCAATTGTTCTTCCTTTGCCTTCATTAGCATCTCTAAAGGCAAGGCAATTAGATTAAAGTCAGAGAACAATTCAAACATCTGAAGCTGCCAAGAATAATTGTGAAACCAACAGTACCCATTTCATTGCATTTCTTCTCAGCAGCTTCCAACAAATCCTTCAACTTCTCATGCTCTGAGACATGTTCCTTTTCAAGCTGTTGGAACCACTTGATACATTCCTTAAGCCTTTTAATAAAGTCCGACATTTGATCACATTTTTCCTAATTACATAGCAAAAGTAAATATATAAATACTTTCAACACATCTAACAACCAAAAAATCAAACATTTTCCACTAACTATTTTCATTAACCCACTACATCTCAGCAGAGATAAAGATAAAAGGCAGAACAGCGACCTGCTATAAAATTTTCTCACGATAATTGAAGAAGCCCTAACCTTGTAGTTAAACTTATTCTTAACTTTCAACCTCTCGTTAACCAATGCTTCAACACTCTCTTTAGTGAACTCAACAACACCACAATCTGAGCCAGCAGTGCTCGGTGGACCACTAGACGGCGGTAGATCTCCACCCCCATTTCGCTCCATCAGTGCCTGCCGGTTTGCTCTCGTACTGATGGTGGCCGGCGGCATTTTTGTATTTGCGATCTTCCTCTTCTTTTCTACAGACACCTCATCCACAATATACTTGCTCTGAAAACTCAACCAAAACATCCCACAACACAATCAGCACACTATTAAACACCTTATCTTCAAAACACAAACTATTAAAAGAAACCAAAAAAAAAAATCATCTACAAGATATATTCAAAAATTTTCCCAATTTCGAATCTGAAAACTAGCAAAATTGCCGCATAAAAATGATGAAAACTTCCTCATAGCACAGTCAACCAGCACGATGAATTAACTAAAAAACCACATATTTAACCAAAGAAGCAAAACCATTTTACGTATTCTCATAAAATAAAAAATCCATCAGCTATTCCTAATATAAAACACCGAAAAAGTTATTAACAGAATCAAATCTTGAAAAAAGAAAGCACCATGAAACAATGAAAGTGAAGGAAGTAAGGAGGAACAAAAGGGGAGATTTAGAGGCAAAATTTATGAGGAAAAAAAAAAGAAAAGAAAGGAAAGGGGGTCTCACATTAGGGGAGCTTGAAGTAGAAGAAGCAGCAAAAGTGGGTAATGGAGGCTTGTTCTGATTGTTCTTTGGTGCCATTTGAAGGGATGGTGTGTGTTGTGTGTGTAAAATCAGAGAGAAATGGGTGAAGCCTTGAGTTATTCAATTTTTTCCAACTTTTTTTCCCCCTTTTGGTGGGGCCAGGATTGCAATTGAAGTATCAGAGCCGTTGCTTTGAATTGCAGGAAACTAAAAAACACACAACAAAACACAATTGAAATCAGCCAGACAACGATTTATGAGCCTTAACCCTAAGGATGAATTGATTAAAATACGTAAAAGAGTAAAGGGTTACTCTCTATAAGAAATTCGGCTTTTTTATTTTTATTAATCTGAGTAACTGAGTTCACATGGGGCTTGATGGTAATTTGGTAAATCTGGGTTGACTATTGGGGATTTTTCTGGGTAGAGCGTTGTGGAATGAAGGTAACTTTTTGAAATTTGAAATGGAATCTGGCGGTCACGTGAAGAGAAGTTCGTTGAAATTTGTCGTGACATTTATGCCCCTGTTCGTTTTTTGGTGTAGGCGCACCTCTGCTCATTGACATTTTTTCAGGTTGTATGGATATTTTAACAGGGGTGACTTTTTAACATTTTTTTCGATCCGATTTATTGGACTACTTTTTTTTTTTTTTTCAGGTTGTATGGATTTTTAATGATGAAAAGTTCTTAGGTTGTTTTTTTTTTGACAATTGTTGAGTGAATTTTTATGGTACTGTTTGGAACAACATTTTATGTGTTAAAGGCTTAAAAAAATTCCAAAAAGTGAAAAATGTCCAGAAAATAATAATTTAAGCTAATTCCTTACGCCTGAAAAATTTTGAAATGCACTTTCTATGTCGATTTTATTTGCAAGAGAAATTTCACATTGAAAAAAAAAAAAAAAGAGAGAGAAAGGGACAAAAAGGCACTTAAATTTAAAAATTTTATAAGTTAAGATTTATGAAATGACGTGCATGAGTTTTAATGAATTATTTTGATGATTGTATATAAATTTTGTTAAAACTATAAATAAAACCAAACAAAATAAAAATATGATTAAATTACTTTTTATAGAAGAGTGTAGCCTTGGCAAACGTTCAAATAAATAGATATGCCAATGACTCGTGAGAGAAAAAGGAAAAACTAATTCGTAGAGGAATAATAAAAAGGTAATAAATAGATTTGCTAATGCGTAACGACCTGTAAAAGAAAAAGGAAAAACTAATTGTTTGGTATGTGATTTTTGACAAAAAAAAAATTTACATTTTTCATGAACACGTGTTTCAATCACTTTTTTACCTTATATATATCAAATTATTATAATATATTTTTCTATGAAAAACCCTAAAAATAGCAATCCAAATAAGACCCATAGAGAAACAATAGAAAGGAAAAAAAAGATAATGGAATGCCCTTCAAGTTTCTAGAAATTTAAATGTATATTTTGTTAAAACATTTTGATGTGATGCTTTTAGAACAACTTTTAAGAGTGTTTTCAACTATGTGGTGTGAAATCCTTCACTTGCCCTTATGTCACTTTTCACTTTTCAAATTCTGTCATCCTCTGTTTCACTTTTTACTTCTCTCGCTCAAGTCGCTTTCCCTTCCTCATTTTATCACGCCACCTCTCACCCGTTTTTCTTTTCCTCACATTCTCTCGTGCCATCTCCGTCTTCTACTTCCACGTCGCACCCTTGCCTCTCCATATTCCTCAATCTTGTTTATTACAATAACAATAGAAGAGGAACGAGTAAGGAGAAAGAGATAGTGAGAGGAAGGTAGATTGAAAAAATGGTCGAAGAGATAGGGCGAGAAGAGTGAAGGACAAAGGAAAGGGTTTGATTAACTTGTGTGGTTGGCATGGGTGGTTAATGGGGGGCATTGATGTTTGGGTATTTTGGAGTATATTTTGTAATTTCTTTGCTTGTTTTAAATAGTTTTTAATTGATTTTTAGTGTTTTAAGGAATTATAAATAAGTGTTTTAAAAATAATGGAGTATATTTTGTGAAACAATCCTACCAAACTGAACCAAATAGTTGTATACTTGCACGCATGCAGGCACAAACATTTAGCTCCACAGACTTCTCCACCTGACAAGAGAACAAACTAACTTGAAACGATCCTTTTTCTCGCGTCAAAATGGTGCCAAGAATTTTCCACTTTGCCTTTCCCTTGAGAACAGGATCTACCATCCATGTACTGTTGTAAAACTTTACAAACAGTAGTATATTAAACCATCTCCCAACACCCAAAAAAACCTCCCTGGATAAAAGAAACAAGAAAAAAGGGGAAAAAAAAGAGAGAAAGAAACAGGTAATGCATTGTGCAGTTGCTGTTGCTCTATCTAATTCACCAATTGGTGTTTTGTAGCCTTCTTCAAGTCCTTTTCTTTAACCTTTCACATGAAGCTTCTCCTTATCGATCTAATCTGGTTTGTGCCAAACGTGTTGTGCTAACATTCATTGAAAAGAGTTAGCAGCAGCAGAAATATAGCTTTCCAACTCAAAATCACACGGCCCTGTTGTGAACCTAATAAATACATACCATACTGCTTTAACTTGCTCTCGATGTTCACTGCTCGCCTTTTTTAGGTACATTGGTTTTTTTACTCAACATCATCTCATTTCCCTTTATTATTGTTACTCCTACTCATTTGTCTTTTGAACTTCCTTTTTTTTTTTTTCTTTTTCATATCTCTACTTTAAATTTCTTGTATTATTGTTTGATTGCAGTTCGAGGGCTGCGATGAAAGAGATTTCATTTCATTTCTACACGCCTCCTCATAGGACATGTCATAAATGATAAAACTGGTAGTGTAAGGTGCACACTAGTTTTGATTCGTACAAAATGACTCCTTTCTATTACAAAAAAAAATTAAATTTGCAAATGAAGGGCTGAGCTAGCACCGCTTTAATAGTTTAATTAACTAGCCAGACGGGAGTCTTGAAAACTAGTTTTTAAATATTGGCAGATGAAAAAAATTTATCTCCAGTTGATTTTTTTTAATAAAAAAAGGGTAAAAAATAAAAAAAAAAACCCCTTGTGATAAACCTAATACATAGAAAAGTCTCCCGTAGTTTCAAAGTATACAACACGACACCCCATATTTTGAACTAAATTGTAAAAGTGGCGGAATCCGTTAAACTTAACGGAAATGGATGAAGTGGCCAGAATGCCCTGATATAATTAAGCAAAAGACAGATCAAAGAAATCATTTGTTTCATTCTCTGGATAGAGAGAATTGAGGGTTAAGGGGTAGAATAGGTATATTTCTTAAAAATTGGGTATAAATTTTTTTTTTTTTTTTAGATTTCAGTAAGTCATCTCCGTTAAGTTTAACGGATTCCGTCAACTTTACAAATTAGTTCAAAGTACGGAGTGTCGTGTTGTATATTTTGAAATTATGGGAGGTTTTTCTGTATATTAGGTTTATCACAGGGGTCTTTTTTGTAGTTTACCCACAAAAAAAAAAAAAAAAAAACTTAACACTATGCATATAATTTAATCAATAAATGAAGTCCGAAAGTTCTTTCGAGTAGGGTGAGGGGTTCTCAATCGAGAATGGTGGAATAGGGTTCTCTGGCAGAATATACAAAATATACACCTGCACCAAAATTAACGACAATAACATCAAATTATGGGAGCATTAGTTAATAAATTCACAAAAATCGAGACTGCTAGTAGCCTCATAATTATCAAGCATTCAGTTCGTTGCTTCAGCTGGATCCAAACGTAAAGACAAATTAAAAGTGCCAATCATTTTAATAACAAATCTTTATCTGCTTCCGGCCGGAGCTTGACCATTGTTAGTGTTACGTCTTTCGTGAACTAACTCTCTCAGAAAATACCAAGAAGAAACGGTTAATTTGATTGTCTTCTTCTCGCAGGTAACTAAAAGCTGAAGAATTGAAAACAAAAAACTTCGTCTTCAAGGCAAATGGCAAGTTTTCACTTGATGTCGAAGCCGGACAGAGGCAGCGGTAGTAATTGACCGAGTATGATGGAGAAGTCCCTCCAACAAGAAATATGCGAAGGCCGCTAGAATGTGATTTTTTGCTTCTTTTGCTAAATCACGGTAGCGTAGATTCTGGAGTCGTTTTCTGTATGTAGTTAGTTTGAATCCGAAGATATTGTCAAGAACAACGAAACATTTGTCAAACAGTAGTTATGAAAAGAAATTTTAGAAGAGAGCCGGTCAAGAAGAGAGCGATCAGAGGATATACCTAATTGAAGCAACTTCTTCATGTGGTCGACATAAACCAAGGTTTATGGAGTAACTGATGATTTTTATATGAAAGAAAGAAAATTCCGGACATAGATTGACATAACTCACACAAATGACAGAAGCAACCATTAAAACGACTTGTTACTTCGGAGGTTCGAAGGCACGCATTCAAATCATTAGCACTTGGAAGTTTGGAGGTTCAATTGACATGAATTCCACACCCACCACGGAAAAATTAGATGGCGAAGGTTCCAATTAAATGGAGATGCGGGGTATCGATCCCCGTACCTCTCGCATGCTAAGCGAGCGCTCTACCATCTGAGCTACATCCCCAGTTGACGGGCAGCAGAAATCCATGTCCAAGTTTAGACTTCAATTTTCACAGGCAAGTTCTTTGACTCTTCCTACTAGTGCGGTAAGTTGCGCAATCTGGAAATTTAATATGCTTAATTTCCTACGAACGAACCTATTCATCTAATCCAACATAAATTGTACTTGATCTTAGTCATTTGCTTTGAATTTGTAATTACGTTGACATGCACCGTTTTTGCCTATTCCTTTTCTGAGAGCAAGGAACTTGTCTCAGCTCTTCCAGTATGGAATAAGCGTCCAACTTTTAAGGTTATTACCAATAATCTACGTATACGATAGGTTAAATCTGCATTCACTTCTTAAATCCACACCTTTGATGCATCCATGATGACGATGGTGATTTTCGCACTGATGAACCGAGTCTACAGCACAAGTACACTTGTCAAAATAGAGAGACAACCACGGCACTGTCCCCTGATCTAGTTTCGATGATAAAATCAGTTATGCAAGGGATCAAGAGTAAAAGCAATACTAGTTGGACTAGAGTTACGAGCAGGAGAGAAATTAAGCAAAAATCCTCCCTCTACCTCACAAAGGGACGGGAGTATTTATAGTAAGCAGACTGACAAGAGAAATAATAGAACCTACTCCTTGTTACCTGCAATAAGTCAGCCTAGAGCGGCAGTATTAGAGGTAGGCCTAGGTATAATGGCGGCGGCAGTCATATCAACCTGTCTGACATTAGTCAACTTTTGTCTGTAGGTATCAGACATCGAATAACTAGACAGGCCCAATCGACTGAGATGGACTCACCTTGGGAGGTAATTACTTTGGTAAACACCAAGATAGCTGAGGTAATTACTTTGGCCTAAAACGTGTTGGATTGAGTCACCTCGACGATAAGTTGAGCCGAGGAAGCCGGGGTGAGCGTCCACACATGACTTGTATGATTTGTATTGATACTTGCATAGACTGCGGATATAGGATGAAGGCGTGTGAATTTGGGATGACTTGTAACGTATTTCAGGAACAATTCTGTCATGAATTGAATGACGTGCGAAAAATATCATGAATTGAATCACAGGCATTCATGAGAAAGGGCCTTAGTTGATTCCCAAGTCAAACATGTCTCTTTTAATTTAAAGAGCAAAACTAATTACATTCCTTGATAGCCTATCTTTACAGCAAACGTATACATAACATCTCTATCTTCAGTCGTCGAACAATTTAACTGCAAGAAAACATTTTTCTTGATTTGTACTGTATTGCTAAGGTGGTATACAATTTACAGGGCTCTTGGGAACTCTAATCTCTAAAAGTGTATCATCTGTCACACAGGCTTCCATGTTCCTCCAATCTGCATCATCAGGCAGTTCAATCCTTCTAACATATCCATGTTCCCACCAGTTGGAGCCTCTCCAATCTTTTGTCCTGGACTCCTGCTGCTGCCTCCATTGGCCGCTAATCTCCACCACCTCCCCTTTCTCAACACAAACTTGTATGCTATTTTTCCCGGTCTCTGCAACGTTAAATTTAGAAGTTAAAGAAACTTTCTTTGCTGTTTATCTTGAAAGACACCTGGCCTAGCTCTTGGCCTTCCCCCAACTCTGAATCTGTAATCCTATTTGATGCAACGAAGTATAAGGTTAAAGATACTCACCTGGTAATTCAGCCTTCAAGACATAATCTGCATCTGTTTGAAACCAATCAACCGTTCTTTTCTCACTTGAGCCATAAAGATTTGACAAGAGAACATCTGCATCAAATTCCCAGAGCGGAAAAGCATCAGAAGGATCAAAGAACTTTCCAAAGAGCAATGGACTGAACAACGACCCTTCGCCAAAGATCTTATGAGCTACTGGATTCCCTTTCTCAAGAAAAGTTGTGAATACATCTTCCTTGAGGGGAAGACACCATTTTTGCGAGCTGTGATCTTCCAACAGAACTTCAATCTTTTTGTAACTTGTCATTGCAGATTAGAAATCTAGAAGTTGTGAAATTATTGCCAAAGTGAGTTTGAGGCTTTCTTGCTTTTTATAGTACCATAGCTGCTTTTAAAAAAGCGACCTGGAGAACAAATTCTTATGGAATATATGAAGGCTGTAAAGATAAAGAGGAATATTTCCCATCTGGAATTTTCTTACGAGTCAAAAAGTTCTAATGGTGATCGGATGAATAGAAAATGAACCCAAGATGGTTAAATTCCCTTAGCAACTCACCGGAAATTTCTTGTTTTCATCTTCTCTGTGAACAACGTGGCAGAGCAGAACAGGTAACGTGACAGCATATTGAGAATTGAGACCTTTCCATGCTGGGGACGATAGAGTTGCCCTTTTTGCTTATGATCTTTGGACTATTTCACCAAAAGCTAGAAACTTGCAACCATGATGATTCTTGGCAAATAAGCTTATTATATGTAGGGTACTCCGACATGGCATGGCACTAAACTTTTAAGAGGAATGCAGCTGCGTAAGTGGAGGGTACGTCATGTGTGAATGCTTGTATCTGAAAGCACGTTCGGTTTAGTCTGGAATTAATTGCAACATCCGACCCTTAACCCTCAGGTTAGTTGGGATTAAGACTTCGTTAAGATTCACAAAAACTCTGCTGTGCCTGCTGGCGTTCATCCCATCAATTAGAACACACAACACAGGTAAGTGAAATAACAATGGCAACGAGAATGAAAATCATGACAGCCCATCTAATTCCAGCGATCTAGAATTCATTTTCTGTACACCAAAGATGTAAGATTTTGTAAAACAAAAACTGATATAGCAACATGCAGCTAGAGCTGTTAATCGAACCGGGCAGCTCGCGAGCCGAGCTCGACCCGGCTCGATAAGGGCTCGGCTCGGCTCGTTAACAGAGAGAAACGAGCCGAGCTCGAGCTCTAATGAGTACTCGTTTATTTAACGAGCCGATCCTGCTCGGCTCGTATAGGCTCGGTGGGCTCGAACGATAGGGGCATTTTCGTCATTTCAGCGTGTATGTGGTACACCGTACACTAAGTCATCTCCCGTCTGCTGTAGCCTGTAGCCCTAATTCCTCATTTCCTCTATTTCATTTTCCCATTCCACAGGCCAGAGCCGTCGCCCCGCACCCGCAGCCGCACCCCATTCCTCGCAGCCTCCCTTCTCACCGCCAAGCGCCATCCTCCATTCTCACCGCACTGACCGCAGCCTCCATTCTCACCCCACCCCGCAGCCTCCATTCTCACGGCCAGCCTCCATTCTCCTAATTTTTTCTTTTCCCCTTTCTGCATTCTCACCGCCAGCCTCCATTCTCACCCCTCTTCCCCGCAGCCTCCCTTCTCAGTTCTCACCGCCAAGTGCCATCCTCCATTCTCACCGCACTGACCGCAGCCTCCATTCTCACCCCACCCCGCAGCCTCCATCCTCCATTCTGTAGCCGCACCCTATTTCCTCTATTTCGTTTTTCCGTTCCACACCTGCAGCCGCAGCCGCACCCTCCTGACAAAAGCAGCCCACTGAATCAAGCGACTGAATTCCTTCCTTGGCTAGTAGCTCACCTGATTCTTGCCACCGTCACTGACTCACCATACGGAGCAACCACACGGAGCCACCTCGGTAGAGCCAGGGGCCTCTACCATACCCTGATTCCATCCATTCTGGTAAGTAGTGACCCGATTCTTTCTTTGTTTTTCACTGCATACTTACACTTAATGTTGATATCTTAGGTGGTAAAATGCGTGTTTGAAGTGGAATGTTTTGTGTTCCATTGCTGACTTTTGCTGAATGATGTAACTCATGTTTCTCTGTACATCACCAATGCTCTGTTTTCTGAAAAAAAAATTCATCTATATTAGAAATTTAAAGAAGTGTTAGTCTCTTTATCGAACATTGCTGAGTTCTCTTGGCGGTTCCTTTTTGGTTCAACTTTGTTGTCCACCATATCTCCTTCCACAAAAGTGTTCAATATTACACTTCTTCACTTATTGGATTTTGTTATTCTGCTTGCCCAGAGTACAGGTGAGAATATTGATTTGGAGTTGTGTGGCTTCCTGAGTCAAATTTTGGTGTAGTGAAGTTGAAATATAGATGTAATGGACTCAGTGGTGTGATGGGGTCAGATTAAGTCTTCAGTTAAACATTTAAAGCTCTGGAGTCTATAATTAGGCATGATCATTTGTGCCACTTGGATTTAAACATAAATTTAAGCAGTGTCACTGCATATAGCCTGTAAGAAAACAAAGATTAAGCAGTTGCAGCCAGATAACAACAGGTATTGTCAGATAATTCATAGTGAGATGTTGTATTCTGCATACACGTATACATGACATGGCATGAAACTCATCCATTGAGGTCCAAAGGGTGTTTGTTAGACTAATTCCAAAACCCTCCACATGTTGCACAATGGAAAGACAAAACCTATTATTATGTAATTGGCATGTACTGTAGTTTGGCATACATTGGGAAATAAGTTTCTTTTTTTTTTTTTGAAATAAGTTTCTTGTTCTCCCCTATATTTGGATCAGTTGCACTTTAGGCAGAGAATTTGAAAATTTTCAGGTTCACCCTTAGAAGAAGTTGTGTTACAATACCTTTGTTTTTGGATGGTGATGCATTTAAGCTTTTGGTCTACCCTTTTGTCTTAGATGTTAATGATTATAAAGTTCATCAAAACACTAAACTATTCTCTCGTGATAAATTCTATTAAACACTTTCATTTTGAACAATTTGCTCCAATTAATGCACTTGTTTTGCTACCTCTTTGTCCAATAACCAATTTCTGTGGTTTGACCAAAAAAGGCACACCAAGATTGCGTAAAACTTTTTTGTCCAAGTAATTAGTGGTAACTAGTTGTTTCAATACAAACAGGTTTCTGTAGTTTGAAATGTATCTAATTGCTGCAATGTAATATTCAAAAGATCATTTGACAAGTGGACTTTGAAATTTGGATATAGAGCCTAATAAGGTGCAATTTTACTCACTATGCTTTCCAATCAAAAGAAGTAGACTGACTTCCCATTTCAATTTGAAAAATGAATTATGGCAAATATTTGTCTCTCTGAAAATAAATCAGGCAGATTATCTTTCATTGCCCATGCTCAGCTTTTGTTTTTCCTGTTTCCTTAGTTTAGTAAAAAACTGCTTTGCTTTTCTATTTCTGATGATCTGGTTGAGTTTCATTCGAGATGGTTGGCTATAGACTATAGTCAGACCACTGGAGTGCATGTGAATTGTGTACCATCTTCAGATGACACTATTTGTATTTAATTTATTGGAAAAGCCACTATACTGTCCTTTCTTTCATCACTGTCCCCATGCACAAACTAATTGGAACTATGGATTCAGTATTTCCCTGGAATTCATCACTGTCCCTTGTTTGGATTGCCATTTTAAGAGTTTTTAACATTTTTTCTCTGTTATTTCATTAATCTGAATGTAAGTGGGCATTATTTCTTGGAATCTGTTTTATTACTTTTGTACCTTATTTCTTAGAAATGTTATTCTAAATTTCTGTTTTGGCTAATCAAAATCTATATTGGTTATTAAATGTTTTTGATTAAGGAATGTACAGCTCTCCATTCAACTCATTTCAAGGTTCATCATCAAGTCCTACGATGGAGCAAAATAATGAAGACGTGGAACAATTAAATTACAACGAAGAAAGAGCTGATGAGATGAGTGAAGAACAAATAGAAATAATAGAAGATGATGGCAATGAAGGAGGAGATGGAGATGGAGGAGCTGGTCCTTTTGAGAAAAAGCAAAGGAAGAAGAAATCCAGCATATGGGATGAAATGACTGAAGTAGTGCTAGATAATGGGACGGTCAAAGTGAAGTGCAACCATTGCAAGGAGCTTTTCACCAAGAGTACAACCGGAGCCACATCTCAGCACAAGAGACACCTGACTTCTTGTCTCCAAAGAAAGATGGCCATTGGGGAGCAAAGCAAACAAAAGCAACAAGTGCTTTTATTCACCGAAGGTGGAAGTGATGGTATCACTTCCATCACAAATTTCTCGTATGATCATGCCAAGGTAAGAGAGCTTGCGTCACACATGATTCTTGCACATGAGTACCCCTTTTCTATGATGGAGCATGTAGTTTTCAACAAATTCATGAAAGCAGTTTCTCCGTTTTATAAAAAGATTAATCGGCAGACTGTTAAGGAAGATTGTATGAGTACTTATACAATTGAAAAAAGGAAGCTGAAATCATTGTTGAAAGGTCCTGGTAGGATTAGTATTACAACTGATTTGTGGAAATCTGGTCAAAAAATTCAATATATGGTTGTGACTGGTCATTTTATTGATTCTGATTGGGTGCTTCAAAAACGTGTATTGAATTTTTGCAATGTTCCTCCTCCTCATACTGGAGTTATTATAGCTGATGCTCTAAGTAAGTGCTTCATTGATTGGGGGATTGAGAATAAGGTTTCTAGCATGACTGTTGATAATGCTTCATACAGTGATGTGTGCATTAGGAGACTTAGAGAGGATTTTTCTCTAAGAAAGAGATTAAGTATTGGAGGAAAAATTTTTCATGTTAGATGTTGTGCACATATACTTAATCTCTTAGTGCAAGATGGTCTTGGTCAACTTGGTGGTGTGATTGATGTTGTTAGAGAAGGGATAAAATACTTGAACAATTCAGAATCTAGGCTTATTGAATTTGCCAAAATTAAAAAACAGCTTCAATTGCCCTCTAGAAAACTAATTTTGGACTGTCCAACAAGGTGGAACAGCACTTATTTGATGTTAGCTTCAGGTTTAGAGTTCAAGGATGTCTTTCCAAGATATGCAGACATAGACCCTGGATTTCACTATGTTCCTACTGATTTTGAGTGGATGAAAGTGGAAGAAGTGTGCAAATTTCTAGGAATATTTCATGAAATCACTGATATGATTTCCGGGTCTGAGTATCCAACATCTAACATTTTTCTTGTGGAGCTCTATAGGATTAAAGAGCTTTTAAATGAAAAAGCTCTTGATCCTTTTGAGCATATTCGGGCTATGGCTGGAAGTATGTCTGCTAAATTTGATAAGTATTGGGGGGAAAGTAATGTGCTGCTATCTTTGGGTGCAATTTTGGATCCGAGATACAAAATGTTCCTTATTAATCATGCTTTTCCGGTGATTTATGGTGAGGATGCAGCTCCTAGATTCATGGCTGAGATTAGAGACATTCTTTATGAGCTTTTCAATGAATATGTTGATTGTCATGTTGTTTCCCATTCTGAACAACAAAGGCAGGTTGTAAAAAAGAGACAAAATGAAAGTTCTACTTCTTCTAGTAAGAAACAGAAAATGACTGTACCCACCGTTTTAACTGGCAAAGAAAAGTTTCACATGCATGTGAGTGAAATTGATAGGGCTCCACCAGAAAAATCAGATTTAGATGTTTATTTAGAGGAAAGTAGGTATGCTTGTGATGCAAAGGCAAATCTGGATGTTTTGGGTTGGTGGAAAGGAGAAAGATTGAGATTTCCCATCTTGTCGAGGATGGCTGCCGATATACTCTCCGTTCCTGTTACCACTGTGGCTTCAGAATCTACCTTCAGTGCTGGAGGGAGAGTAATTGATGATCGAAGAGCTTCTATGTCGGTTGAGACGGTGCAAATGTTGCTTTGCGGCAATGATTGGATCCGCAGTTTCCATGGCCTAAAGAATAAGTCTCGTGTAAGTAATTGATTGGATGTTTTTGTTGTTGTTACAGTTGCCTTATTTCTAATTTTGATGACTTTTCTAACTTTCATACTTTTATTCTGTAGGAATCACTTGATGTGGCCGAATCAATCACATTTGAAGAAGTTGAACTTCCTGAATCATTCAATGACTAATTTGGTGGCTGTTGTCCGTTGATGTTGCTTGGGGACAGTTTATGTAATTTTTTATTTTGTAATCTGATCTGGTTTGGACAGTTGATGTTGCTTGGTGGCTGTTTATGTAATTTTTCATGTTATAATTTGATTTGGTTTGGACATTTTGGGTTGGACATGTTGTAATCTGATCTGATTTGGATATTTTGGTGTGGACATGTGGTAATCTGATCTGGTTTGGATTACTGGTGGCTGTTGATATCGTAATGTGGCTGTTTATATAATTTTTCATGTTGTAATGTGGACATTTTGGTGTGGACGTGGTAATCTGACCTGGTTTGCTGAAGTTTTAACTTCTTGTATTGTCATTTGGTGTTGTTTTAACTTCTTGCTGCAGTTTAAACTTCTTGTAATTTGATGTGGTTTGGACATTGTAATCCCCCTGTGGACATTTTGTTTCTCCATTTGATGGTTTGTTGAATTGAATCAGGGAAATACGAGTATTGTCATTTGGCATGGCTTGTATTGTCATTTTGACTTCAAATAATAAATCAGAAAAAGTGTATCTTCTTGTGATCTGGGCTCTCCCGTAAACGAGCTCGAGTTCGAGCTTCGAGCTCGAAAAGCTCGACTCGAGTTTTTCACGAGCTCGAGCTTCGAGCTCGGCGGCTCGATTTCAAAACTCGATCTCGAGCCCGAGCTCGAGTTCTCTATAAACACGTCGAGTCGAGTTCGAGCGCCTTGTAGAGCTCGAATGACTAATCGAGCGAGCTCAAGCTAGCTCGATTAGGGGTTCGAGTCGAGCTCGATTGTCCTATGCTCGAGCTCGACTCGACTCGTTTAACAGCTCTACATGCAGCATGTGGAGTTCTTTAGAAGTTCTAATTACGGCAGGTTTTTGCATCAGAGCAACTATTTATGAAGATAAATCCATCCGCCAATAGAAATTAGAACCTGGCTCTGTACCAGTTTTACACAATGTGAAAAGAACATCTGAAAGCTAGTAGTGTTTCCTGATGTCACCAGAATATCACTTGAATCAAGTGTTTGCTATTGTTACAAGGCACCAATCCGGTCCATCCAATTCCAGTGCTGAACCTTTTTCACCTTTCTATGTCCTTCGTTCCTTTATTGTGAAAAGAAAGTTGCATTCATTACAGGCAGTATTCTCATGGTACGACATCTGCATATCCACTCACCCAAAGAGCAGAATTTGTTTCAGGGTAATGCACGTAAAGTTACCTTAGAAAATGAAGGATTCAACAGATTTTTTTCTTTTTTTTTTTTTTATGAGGAGGAGTTTGCAGATTCAGGATTTGACCAAAATTCAGGACGTGATCTTTTACTTGCACGGTATTATATTAAATTATGTGCCATAAATCAACAAATTGTCAAGAGTGGGATTAAGAATTTGAAGGGTTCGTTATTCGTTACCGCTGCAGGATTCTTTACCTGTAGAAGTAATTGACGTTTCTTTCTGCCTAAATTTCTCAGGAACTTTGCATTTTTTTTGGTTTAAGATAGTTGTTTCGTTGGCCGATTTTTCAGTTCATTGAATTGTCAGGTTGAGAAGAATTTTGGTAACAGCCATCTGTTTGACCTTAATCCAGCAGTAATCTCTCGAAGAAGAAAAGGCAAACTAAGTCCGCGTGGAAGGCATACCCTCTTGAGCGTTTGTCAGAGCTAAAAAGATTTATCCAAGTACGAAGTAAAGTTATTTTCAGTGCTAATTTTACCAATTTTCTATTCATAAAACAAACCCCAGTAATACTTGGACCAATGTCATTAGCCCAAGACAAGAGATGTGCGCAGCATCATCATATCATATGGTAATTTACTCTTTCTTAAGCCAAAAAAAAAAAAGAAAGAAAGAAAGAAATTAACGAGTAATAGTTTCATTTAAATCCTAATCTCACTTTAATTAACAACACATTCGATTAAGTCAAATTATACAATAAAAAGCTAAAAAAAAAAACAACTAGTTGCAAGTCACAAACCCAAACACAAAGCATGATGAAATCCTAATCTCACCTTAATTAATAATAACACAGATCAATAAAATGAGAGGATTTTTGTTTAACGAGTGACCAGTAAACCCGAGTTAGTATAGTTAAATTGTATTTAATATGGTATACGGGTGCACATTCTAATAATCATTACCTTATCTTGAATATATATATATACTTTCTATGTTTAATTTTAACTTTTTATAATATCAGCACCAGAATTCTATTTTAATGATTGTCTAGACTAGTCTGCCCCATATTATGGAAGAAAAGCCAAAAAAAGGAGACTGTTTCCCACTCAAAAAATTAAAAAAAAAAAAAAAGATCTAGAAACAATAATTTTAAATAGTACTTGTAAGAATTAGGGGGGAAAAAAAAAAAAAGAAGCAATTCTGGAAAATTGACATTGTCAAGGAACGCCAACCCAACGACTCGAGTGGGCATACAAAAGTACATGATACATCCCGCTTCACCTTTCCCATTCCTACACTCAATGCATGGGACATGTGTAATTGTGCACCCTTACCCTACACTCAAGACGGCTCCTTTCCGCGTCATTTTCGCATTTGCTGGAAGGACCGACCCACGGAGTTATAATTAATTGAAATATCGGTAATAAACGAGTGCACTTATTCAAACGAAGGAAAGAAAAAAGAAAAAGAAATATGCATAGTTCAATTTAATGACGAAAGACTAATCAATTAGAGAAAGCCAAAATAAAAAAAAAAAAATTTTGGAGAAAACAAGACATACTAAAAGAACTAATTTATTTAATTATATTATCAATATATTTTTTAATTCACATACATTACACTCAAAAATTGTGACAGAATTTTTTTTCAAAAAATCATTTTAAATAATCTACTATCCGGACACACATTAATATAAGTAATATGGAAAAAAATAAAAAAAAAAGGTAAATTGCCCAAATTACTACTGCAAAGAATTAAAAAATGAATTTGAGGAAATGCTTTGGGAGATTTCGTACGAACATCAAGCCGAGAAAAGAATTCACTTTCGTTTCTCGGGAGGAATTTTCCTTGGTCAACTCACGCGCTCTGCCACCGCCACCCCATTGCAGTTTGTGTTTTTTCAGCTGCCTTCTGTGGTAGATAAATTTGGTCACATTCGATAAACCCCATAGTAATAATTACCCATTTTAGATTTATTGGTTCTTGGACGAGAACTCGAATTCCTTAAGTAAGTATACAAACGTTCATCTCCATTGAAGATATTTTTGTCTGATTGCATAACAACGGTGTATTCTATCCCAAAATTTGGCTTTTTTTTTTTGAGGGGGGAAACGGGTTATTTTTTTCGTTTATGTCTTGATGTTGACTAAGATTTGATGCCAGATATTGGGCTTTGGCCTAAAATTTGAAAGTGGGTCACCGAGATTCTTGGTAAGAGGTCTATGATTGAAACATTTGAGGGGTTGTATTGAAAAAGTTGAATTGGTTTTGTGGTAAATGCTGTAAAGACTTGACCTTTGTCCCAAACTGGAGGAGATTTCTGGTACAGGGTATAAAAGAAGTGGTTTTTGTTCCTAATCTGGGGTTGCTGGTTTGATGATATGAGAAGGATTGAAGGCATTTGGGATACTGATTCAAGAACAAATGGGAGTCAGAGGGGGGCTTGGTGTAATTGCATCTTTGGTTCTGCTTTTAGTTTTAATTGCAACATGTCTTGGAAGCAAGAAAGCTGCACCAGAATCTTCACTTGCAAGTCTGGTCAACTTAATGGAGAGGAATCAGGATGTGGTAAAAGATTCTTACTTTTTCACTTGCGCTTTACTTGTTTAGTTCTGTATGCCTATTTTGGTAGCATATGAACAACTATTTCCTTTGGTTATATCTAGTAGAAAAGGAGCTGAATGGTTACTATCTTGTTTCGGTGGTAATATCTTAGCAATTATGTGCAAATTTTCTAAGGATAAGATGTTTTCCTTTCAGAAGATGTTTCTTCTTGATTTTCTTTTTGCTCCTGTATTGCGGAAGTACATTGGGAGGACACCAAATATTGTTTATATTGGGGATCTGGCTCGCTATTTTTCTTCCCCATCTTCTTGCCCTTCCTATTCAATTTTTCTTATTTTTGTTTTGCTGTTTCTATGTTTCTAGTTCGGTTCATGATCTGGGAGTCTGTTAAGTTCTTAGTCTGCCAGCTGGAATTTAATGTCATGCATTGCAAGAGATGAATGAATGTTTGTCTTCTCAGAAAATGCTTGCTAAATCTGCTGAAATTGGAGATATGTTTGGGGAAATGGTGTCACTCTGATTATGATAAGTTTGGCATGTATATGTACTAGGAAATGCTGAAGCTGTTTTATATAAAAATGGCTTTTTGAAGTAAACAGGAGAATGATATAGTGGAGGGCAGAGATCCATCTATTTATATGCTTGTAAAGATCCAACTTATTTATTATATTGATTAAGTAAGAGGATCTGCACATAACCTGAGACAATCAAGAGTTCAGGAGAGTTGGAACAAATCAGAAGCATGGTCCTGAGTATGATAGCGTTTATGAATATGTGCATATTATTTTGATAGTATATATGCTTCTGGAGGAGTAGAAGAGAAAAGAAGAGGGGAAAACTAAAGAGTATTCCTCTGGGTCGGCAGCCATGAAGCTTAACAACTGAAGTGCAGTAATAAATCTTTTTTATTTTCTTTTCATGATGTTTGGCATTTGCAACTTTGAATCATCTGTAGGGCCATGCAACTTTGTTGACACCATGGTTTTATCAATCCAGTTTTCATGGTTATTGTTTTACTTTCTTCCTCTATGAATTGTACATTTTCCAGTGTTGAAAAGGTAGCATAAAAGGAATATGAGAAATGTAGAACGCAGATGGTGTGTCAATCAACTGTAGTTATTTGTAAATTTGTTCAGATTTTGCAGTGCTTGCATTTTGAATTCCAATTGGATATTCTTCTTGCAGGCTGAGCTGTTGATGGCAAACTGTAGGTTGGAGTTGATGCGTGCCAATGAAGCTGTTGAAGAGTCGAGTGAAGTTATTGTGAATGGTAGGTCATTAGCCAAATCAGATGCACAGAAATTTCTTACGGTGTTAAATCCCAAGGTTGAGAGGACTCTTTTGGAATGTTTAAGGAAGAAAGATCTCGTGTTCCTTGAATCTGGAGAAGAGAAAGATTCAAAGAATTGGTTCATTAGGTATCTGGATTTCATATACACCAGACCTGGTGCTTCTAGAGGACGGAGATTGATTCAGAGCTTTGGAGAAGCTCCTGCCCCGTCCCCTGCACTGCCATCACCTGCTCCAGCTCCTTCAATACCTGTAGTTCCCAAACCGCAGCTAAGTACTAGCCCCCCATCACCTCCATTCTTCCCACCAGATTCTAGCAGTTCAAACTTGCTTCGTACTCCCAGTGCAAAGCCTTCTTTAGGCCCAAGTTCTTCTTCTGATGTACAGGCAAATAAGCAACATGGTACCAGCAAAACAGTTGTCATAGCTGTTGCTGTGACTGCAGCAGCAACATTTGTTATTTCTGCAGTGCTCTTTTTATGCTGTCGTGGATTTTGCGGGAGAGGCTCTGGAGTTGGAAAAAATGATGAGAGGCCTCTTCTCAATTTAAGCTTAAGTGACTACTCCGTCGGTAATTTTTCTTCACTTAATATCTAATAATCAATTGCAGTTTTCCTGTGCTGATTTTTTGTGGTTTTGATGTTTCAGCCTCTCCAAACAAGTCATTCACTTTAAGTTCTTCAATAAATAATGAGAAGCCTTCTAATCAGTCATTCTACAACTCAAATCATAAGATGACTGGTGATTTCAACATGGACTCTCATTTGCAGACTGATTCAAAAATTGAGATTCCACTTGGAACTGCTGCCGGAGGTGGAATTACATTATCTGAGAATTCTTCGCAGATACTTGGGAGATCAGAACCAACTGGTTTACCTCCCCTGAAGCCTCCCCCTGGTAGGGCAAATTCTCTTGGACTTCCTACTGGTCCTGGTAAAGCACCTCCTCCCCCTCCTGCACCATCAGCTCCGCCGCCTCCACCTCTAAGACCTGGTGGCCCACGTCCTCCTGCCCCAGCTCCACCTCCTCCACCTACTATACCTTCTCCTGCTAGGAATGGCCCTCGTCCACCTCCACCACCACCGCCAGGTGGTAGTGGGGCACCACCTCGGCCCCCACCCTTAGGTCTAAAGCCTACTCGTCCACCTCTTGGATCGAGTAATTTGTCAACTTCTGCCAATGTTGAAGATGCTGATGCTCCTAAAGCTAAGCTGAAGCCTTTCTTCTGGGATAAGGTTCTGGCTAACCCTGACCATTCTATGGTCTGGCACCAAATCAAATCGGGATCATTCCAGTAAGTTACTCTCTTTGTTTATCACAGACTCGTGATTTTTGAATTGTGCTGCCTGATAAACAGCATGTATGGCCACGGACAGGTTTGATGAAGGGATGATAGTGGCTTTATTTCATTTCTTACTCTCTTTCTTTATCATGTAACTCATGATGTTCACATTATGATTTCTGATAAATCTGATGTTTGCTTGTGAACAGGTTTAATGAAGAGATGATAGAGTCTTTATTTGGTTATGCTCCTGCTGACAGAAACAAGAATCAGCGCAAGGAGTCTACAGCCCAAGATGCTGCAAACCAATATATCCAAATTATTGATCCCAAAAAATCTCAGAACCTTTCAATCCTTCTTAAAGCATTAAATGTGACAACAGAAGAAGTTTGTGATGCACTTCAAGAAGGTGATTTGTTCTTTTCTTTTGTTGCTTATCAAACATTACATCAAAGTAGAGCATGCATTGTTTGTTTATATATTGGAGAACGAAAACAAATTTGGTCCTATTAGCTAGAAAGTGTCCTGTCAAAAACAAATTTGTTCTTTTCTTTTGTATTGTAGTCACACACGGAACATCCCGGGCAATTAAAAGAAAATATTAGATGTTAAAAGCAACTTTTTTTAGCCAGTTTTAGTATACTAGCTGGATAACTATATGAAATGTCTCTCCAGTAACTTATCCTAGCCCTTGAAAAATAAGAAAAAAGCATCTAAAGAGGTTCTCTGCAGATTTTAAAGCACTTGCAGCTAATACTTAGAATCATTCAGGAAATGAGCTTCCTTCTGAACTCATTCAAACATTGCTAAAGATGGCACCGACAACTGATGAAGAACTGAAGTTGAGATTATATAGTGGTGACGTTTCTCGTCTTGGGCCTGCTGAGCGCTTCCTTAAAGTTTTGGTGGATATACCATGTGCTTTTAAAAGATTAGAATCATTACTGTTTATGTGTACTCTTCAAGAGGAGGCATCTCTGGTAAAAGAGTCCTTTGCAACCTTGGAGGTAAGTCGTCGTTTCAATTAATACCTAATTAAGTTATTGGTAAAAGAGTCCTTTGAATAAAATATTGTTCATGAGTTGAAAAATTTTAAAACTTTAATATAATCATGCTTCTTGTCTTGCTGACTGCTGTTTTCATATGCATGTGGTTTTCTGTTTTATTCACGCTGCAGGCTGCTTGCACGGAACTCCGGAAAAGTAGATTGTTTCTTAAGCTCCTTGAGGCTGTTCTTAAGACTGGAAATCGCATGAATGATGGCACATTTCGTGGTGGTGCACAGGCATTCAAACTCGACACACTTTTGAAATTGTCAGATGTGAAAGGAATTGATGGGAAAACTACACTTTTGCACTTTGTTGTGCAGGAGATAATTCGTTCAGAAGGTGTACGAGCTGCCCGTGCAGCTAGAGAGATGCGGAGCATGTCCAGCATTAAGTCTGATGATCTAATTGAGGTTTCTTCACATGATACAGAAGAGCAGTTTCGAAGTATGGGTTTGCAGGTGGTGGCAAATTTAGGAAATGAACTTGAAAATGTCAAAAGAGCTGCAATTCTGGATGCTGATAGCTTAACTGGAACAGTTGTTAAACTTGGTCATGCTCTAATTAAAGCCCGAGATTTCTTAAATGCAGAAATGAAGAACGTGGATGAAGAAAATGGGTTTCGTCAAACACTGGAAAGCTTTGTGCAGAATGCTGAGGTCGACATCATGTGGTTGCTTGAGGAAGAGAAGAGAATCATGGCTTTAGTAAAGAGCACTGGAGATTACTTTCATGGAAATGCCGGGAAGGATGAGGGTTTGAGATTATTTGTTATAGTAAGAGACTTCCTGATAATATTGGACAAGGTGTGCAAAGAGGTCAAAAGTGCCCCAAAAAACCTGAATAAACCTCGGAGAAGCGAAGATGCTACAAGTGCATCTTCAGACCCACGGCAAAATTCTGTCCCTGATCCTCGTCAACGGCTCTTTCCTGCTATAGCAGAGAGGCGGATGGATAGTTCTAGTTCAGATGATGAAACGTCGTAGTGAATGGTAAGGTCAAAATTTGTCCATCCTATTTTGTGGCTGCTTTACTCATCTCAAACTTGTGCTAATTAAGTAACTGATACTACTCATCTAAAATGCTTTTGCTTTTCGGATTTATATCAGTATCGTGCTTTCGCCTGATGTCAATCCATTCCAAGTAGACAGAATCCAAAATGTATTTATTTTTGCTTGGCATACATCTGCAGGAGATAGGAGACCAAGAGAATGATGCAATGCTGATTCTTTTATCAAACCACCTTCTGTAAATGATGATGCCAAAGTTTGGTTGAAAGGTGTTTGAACTCATGGTAATATGCTTTTTCTGCACCCAGCAGTTTGCAGCGCAGTAGATGCCTGACAGAAATTTGAAGCTAACGGAGGAATGTTTGCTAACTCTAGTGTTGTATGGAAGGAGTAGCTGATGTATATGTCTGTAGTAGTGAATCACTAGTTAGGAAGTTAAATTTCTTAGGTTGTCATTCTTGATCAATTTTGACATAACAATTTGTTCAATTTTGTTGTCCTGTTTAGAAGAGTTGGTGTTGGACAATTAGATTTTGTACATCTTACTCAGACATTGCTCATGTAACTTCTTTACTGATACTTAGAGAACTTGTAGTTGAGATCATTGCTGAAGTTAATACAAATAATTATCAAAGAAAACTTTTTTAAAATAAAATAAAATTTACATTAACTTAAAAAGTTGAAAATATTTAGTTCTGCTAGATGGGCAAGTGTCAAGACCATCGCAAAGTACCAGTGGAATAAGCAAAATGCCCAAAACGCAACTCCTCCTTAGTTTCTTCACTACACTACAGGGAATGGATTGCGTTCGTAGAGACTAGAGATTCGGGAGTCCTTACCGCGCATTGGGTTGTATTTTTCAAGCATATGATCTAGACATTTGTCGTGCAATATTCAAGAGCAGAAGTGCCTCGAAGTTAGTTCTTCAGCAAAGTTAATTTTTTGCCTGAAAAGTGAATACATCTTCTCCTATTACCATTTCTGTTTACTCGGTTCAATTACCTCCTTCAACGATTTTTCTGTTTAAATGCTGGTGCAAATCCGTCCTTATTCTTTTGGTTTGATACTTTTTTTTTTTTTTTGGGGTGCGTTTTTGGTTTGATACTTTGATTGCAGCAATAATTATTGCTGCTGGACGAAAATTTTCAACGAGGCTAAATGTCATAATGACATTACTGAAGAGGTTCTTCTTGCTGCTTCCTTGTTAGTACGCATATATAGAATATCTGGAACAGTTCATGCATACACCAGACTGATATGCATGGCTTACGATATATTTTGCTCATTCCCCAACGCCACTAAATATAACATACCTGACCCGGTAATATACTGTTTGAAAATGAGAAAATATATGATCCGTTTCCACTAATAACGTGTGCATGCATGCAACCATGCAGACTCTAACGATGAACGCCACCCATGCATACCAGCTATGTGCAGAAACCAGCCTCCTTTTCTTGCTTGTCAACAATCGATTAAAGAACTAATTAATAAAAAAAAAAACCTAAATATCTAAAGCTACGTTAAATGAAGAATAGACTTTACAACATCTTGTAAATACCAAATTAAGCAAGAAAGACATGAGATAAAACGGGAACTTGTATCAAGTTCTTCAAGAATTTCGATTAAAAGGGCAAATTTAACTGCCTTTGGCGAATTGCTACACCTGGGCACTTTATGGCTACCCATGTTTACTACAATGCGATTCTGTGTGGTTACTGTTTTTCTCGCTTATCGGAACGGAATTCTTATGCTAACAATCCAATTTGGCATATGGAAGAGCCAAAAACTCTAATCACCTGGGCTGCTTGAATCACTTCAGCTTTCAGTACACTTTCGAAGTTGCATCATCATCACCACCACCATCATCATCATCTTCCTCTTCTTCGTTAACGTTGTCTTCAGCATCATCTTCTTGATCTTCAACGTCGTCTTCTGCACCATCTTGAAATCGTCTATCGCCCCATATATGTCTTGACAAGTCATGTTTTTCCTGTTCAAGGGAATCTGGGAAGTTTACATCCTGAGTACCCATTGCTTCAGTTATATTCCTGAAAGAAACCTCCATCCCAACTATCCTTTCCGCCAAATCAGCCCGAGTAATTCCACGCCTGAGTATTGATTCCCCGACAAATTGATGCAGTTCAATAGAGCCCGGAGGAGGGATCTTTCTGCTGTTGTGGTGGAAGTAAAGAATGGACTTCAAGATTGCAATGTCCTGAAAATCCTTGTCTCGAAGATCAACCTCAACATCATTCTCGCCAGTAATTTCTTGATTATCTTGATGATGATCAAGACGACGTCTTTTCTTTGCGGAGAATTTAACAGGCTTTACGGTATGGGGATGAACTAAAAAACAATCTTCATCATAGTTTTGAGCATCATCTTCTTGAAAGCGGCTACCACCCCATATCTTTTTCGACAATTCATACCTCTGCTTCAGGGAAGGATCGTTGAAAATTGGTTCTTCACCATCCTGTCTAACATTCATCTGGAAAAGCTTCCTCAGGAACCAACTCTTGATCTTCAATTGATACGAGGTGATATCTGGTAGCAATTCGCTTCCCTTGACGTATTCATAAAATGCTAAAGATTCAGCCATGGGAAACTCCCCTGTTTCAAACTGGTACTGAATCATCAACTGGAGGATTACAACGTACTGCTGATCACGTTGGTACTCATCAGTTGGGTCGAGAGAACTCATTTTTGTGGAAGAAAAAATGCACCAATTTCTTGACTGAAGGGAGAGTTGGAGACGGGGTTCTGGAGTATCCTTTTTCTTGAGAAAAGTTTATTGGTTTTGTTGGAGCTCCGGTTTATGCAAACCAGGCGACGCATGGATGAGCGAACACAGCAAAAGGATGCTCTGCTCATAAAACGCAAAAAACTTCTATTCCAGTTAGCGAATATTCCTAAACTCTGGAAAGGTGTTAGGAAACAGGTAATAACTCTTGACAACCACCATATCCGGATCCAAAGCAAGCATCTGAAGCTGTGACATAGAGAAGGGAAACTGGTCGAATTTGGTAATTACTGAATCCTTGCAAAAATCAATTCTGTTATTAGGTGCTCCTATAAGAGAAACTGAAGAGAGTTGAGGAACGTCTGTGAAGAGCATGTTTATCGTGGGTCCTTTATATACAAAACAGCTAAAATTGAGGGCTGGAACGACCTCAATAGCCTCTAACCCCTGGCAATATATAATTCCAAAGTGCTTCAGCTTATGATTAGGCGATTGAAGCCTCAAGTTAAGCAAAGATGGTGGCATCAGTAACAGATAACTTCTCCAGCAATGGACAATCAGAAAAGAGATGCAAGAGATGTTCTTCAACTAAATCAACAGAATGCAGCACTAGGGAAGTCAGTGCCTTCCATTCCAAACTTGAAGCCGATGGGAAACAGTATATCTCATCCAAACTCCTGTTAGGTTTCAAAAAGGATGACAAGTCCAACTCAAGCCTCTGAACCCTCTTGGCTGCTGCAAAGGCAGTCCATGAATCAAGAAGACTGGCGTAAGTGTTGTCCAAATCAGGCTTGCTCATTGGTTATACATTCTAACTAGATGACCGGTCTAATTATACACACTGAAATACGGAAAATGAGCAACAAAATTTTAGAAAATCACAGATAACACGATAAATATAAATTTTGGTTATGGAACTTGAGAATATATACATGAAGTGACGGTTTAATTTTTAAAAATAGATGGAAAAAGAGACGCTGAAATCCTTACAGCCGTGGTAAAATCACTCTTGGCCTGTGAATTTTGTGATGATATTTACGAGGACGGAAAAATATAATTTGAACTTATCAATGTAAATGGATAATGAGTTTCAGGTAGAATAATCCAACTCCAGAAAGCCTTGTATTCTTCAAATAGATCGCCCACCGACCATAAAATGATGTATTATCAGATTCATCTTTATTGCCAAGAAGCCTTTTTTTTTTTTTGGGGGTGCGGTTATATGGATAAATAGATGGAGAGAGAATAGTCACAGGAATTAGAGAGACACTAGAAGAAGATGTATAGTAGCTGGAGGTTTTCAGTGGGACATTGAAACTGCACAAATGTTTTCAGGAGGACAAATTCTTTCGTTTGAGAGACACAAATGTTGAAGTTTGAGTTTGTAGATATGTTCTATGCTGCCTAGATTTATGTAATTACGTACGTAATATTTCCATAGATTCCTTGCTGAATTTTACCAAATCAAAGGTAACTTCTTCAGTTTCTACATTCACTCCCTGGTTAGTGCTCAGATTGAATCTCATTATAAGCAATTGACATGGAAGTTTTAGCTTATTTCTTTTCTTTTCTTTTTTTTATGAATACTATGAATTGAACTTGGATGAATAATCAATATTACCTCGGTACCCAGTTGTCACTTTATCTTCTTTTTTTTCTTTTTTCTATTTCACATTCCATGGCCAAATAACACAAACATAAACAAGGATTACCACTGAGTAAACGAGCCAAAAAAGAGAAAATAAAAGTCAAATTGTAAAAATCTTATCTAACCACCAAACGAGCAAACGACTTTCTTTCTTCTTTTAGTACTTATATTTATCAATGGATATAGCGAATGATATATGTAGAAATATTTACAAAACTAGGATTAGTTGAAAGCTGATAAAAGGGCCAATTTCAACAGGTGCCAGGAAATATTGAAGTGGGTAGCTTTGATGCTGGATTCGGGCCCCAGACGGTTTCCAAACAGCCGAATTCGCCACCAACGATCCCTTCTTACCCTGCATTCACCCAGCCCAATTTTCAATTTAAAGAGAAATTAAAACCGGAAAGTAAAATAAATCAAGGATTGAAATCAGATAACCAACAAGAATTCCGAATTTGCAAAACAATCCTCTTCCCTACCATCCAAAACAATCCAAAGTATAATAGTAGATACTACACCATCCTTTCCCTACCATCATCCTCACCATACCAGCTTTCATTTTCCAAGCAAGAAATTACTACTACTAAAACAACATCCCAGAGACAAATTAGCCAAAAAAAAAAACAGAGAAATTATTACTGGTGAATCAGTAACCAGGGTCCTGAAGTAGCTAGCCACCTTCAAAAGTTGTATTGTTGATCTCTCTGCCTCTTCTAGGATTATCCCTCTTTAATTTCTGTTCTCTTTCTCAAAAAAAAAAAAGAAGAAGAAGAAGAAGAAGAAGAAGCTTCATCAAGAGAAATGTCAACATCCGGAGGAAACGAACCAACCGCCAAGAAATTCAAGATTGGTGATGGAGGAGGACGAGTGCCACCGAGGAACCTTCGCGAGGAGTATCTTAGAATCCTCAACTTAATGCTTAAGTACCGCACCAGATTCTGGGTTTTCCCCAGTGCTAACTCTCCTGAATTCCACCAATTTGTTCGGGCAAAAGGCTTTGCAAACATTTCTCAAGAAAGATTGACCCGTGCACTTCTTTTCATGGAGGAGTCTTTTCGGGATATTGTCCGAAGTCGAGGCATCAGCACACATTTCATGAACCGCTATCTGGAGGAGAGATTTCGATTGTCTCAGTTAATATGGGGTCAGATTAATCAAGATTCAGATGATGTTCATGAAAAGGGAGCTGTCGTAGAGAATCCTGATGATCTTGACGACGTTGTTGATGAGGCGCAGGATGTTATGGATACCGCAATCTTGAGGGCCCTTTATGAGTTCATAACTGGCAATGGTGGAGCGATCCCTGAACCTGACTCTGATGTGTTCTACAACTTTCTTGGCAATATACCGATTCCCAACATACCACAGGACCTTTTGGTAGACAGAATCTTGATGCTGGAGGAGAACTTCAACAGAATCGAAACTATAAGGATGATGGAATTCGACGATAGTGTAAAATTCGCAAACCCATGGCGCGAGGAGACATATAACTTGTCAATGAAGATTTGGGGTTATGAAAATGGAAGAGTAGGTGAACTATACGATGTTGCTGAAATGATTTATGTAGATCAAAATGGACAAGATTTTGAGGGTGACGAACAAGATGGTCACCTCCTCGTCAACGAGGGCGCAGGTGTTGGAAACCTAGGAGATGAACGAGATGGTCAAGTTGGTGCTGAAGACGGAGGAGTTCAAGAAGATGGCCAGGGTGGGGTTGAAGCCGGAGGAGTTCAAGAAGATGATCTGGGTACTGTTGAAGACTGAGCCAATTACGAAGAGGATGATGATGCTGGTGTTTAAGCACTCAAGCGCCAAAAGATAATTGAGAATGAAATTGTTGAAAGGACTCGAGTACTTTTTCGCTGATCTTTTCTTCTTCTTTCGTCACTTGCTAGGATTTCTCGAAGGTTGTTACTCATTATTAGGGATTAAGCCATTCTATTGATTCATATTAGCTGAATATTTTACGATGATTAGCATTAGCATCTTTGGATTGTAAACCAGCAAGAAATTTTGTTGTCTTGGACTTGCATTCTGATTTTGCACGGGCAGTGTTGAAGGAGCTTGATAATAAGGGTGGATCATGGACGCATGCATCCTTGATTGGTGGAAACTGGGCTGATATTCTGTAAATCAATTCTTGCAGAAATCAGAGAAAAGTTGTATGAAGAAATGACTTACAATACATGACCTCACTTGCGTAATTGTATATGCACTTTAACATTTCTTTTTTTTTTTCCTTCACAATATTCTGGTCAGGGGTTTAAACGTGGATTTTTTCTTTTTCCTTTTACTTGCTTTGGGTGAAGTGATACTGCATGAATTGGTTTTGTGGACGGGTGTAATTTGGAATTTTCCCTTTGGGTTTTGCATTAGGGACTGATGCAACCGGGGAGTAATTTTCTGCTCTTGCGCTTGTAATTTATTGAGAAAGGATTTAATCAATTTTATATATATTACAATGTACGTAATTATTGTTCATATCATACACGATTATATAATAATAATAATGCAACTTATTATTCATATATAATTATATAATAATATATTAAAAATCTAAAAGCAGCATAGATTTGTGGTTCGAATTTGTTGCGGTGAGCACAAGGCATGTTTTCCTCAATTTGAACCATACTTCAGGAATTAAAATAATTTCTTCTTTTTTATTTTTCTTTCAATTTATCTAATTTTTAATATTCATTTTTAAGATTTAAAATAATTATTGATTCAAAACTATTTATGGAAGCAAAGATATGATTTTTATAAAATAATAAGCAAAAACTTTTTTCTATTTTTTTGGATTGCTTCAGGGTTAATAAAATAAAAATATGTTCTTTTTTCAATGCAACATGGCCTCAATAAGGGTATTTTCGGCATTAAGGGGATTTTTGTTAAATGTTTGATCATTCAAAGGGTGAGACCGTTATTTGGACAAATTACAGGGATTGATTGGTAATATGGTCAAACCTCAGGGGAGGTAAATATAATTAACCCTATTTTTTTATTAATATTTCCTAGACTGACAGTATATACATTATTAGTTTTGGATGAATAACAACTATACAAAATTTGAATTTGAAATCCAACTTTTGCACATTTATCATAAATCTATCAGTGATAATGTATACACTGTCAATGTTTATAAAATTTATCATTTTTTTTAGCAAAAGTATTTATTTTGGGAAAGTGTCAATAAATAGAGCATGTATATTTGTGTGTTAAATTAGGTATAATATAAGTATTTCAATGTGTGCCCTTTTATTTTATATTCTTATTGCGTGCTTTCACAAAATAGAAAAAACACCTTTTATCTGCGTGTGAAAAACATTCCTCTTAGCTTCTCAATGTCTTTGAGAATTGTTGCTATGCTCAAAAGCAAAGAATTAATCTTAGATACACTGATAATAATATACTATTATGATTAGATGTATGACTGTATAACACATAGTAAAATTTAAATTTAAATGAATTATTGTGCATCTAATAGTGATGGTATATTAAGTGTTGTCCGTGTATCAAATATTAATCCTAAAGTTGCTGTACTTAAAAGAAAATTTAGCCTAAGGATAAGTTCAGAAACCTCTCCTGAGGATTTTGACAGTCTCACCGCCCTCCCTTAAGATTTTCAAAATATTAGAAATCTCCCCTAAAACTAATTAGCTAGTAACAAATCAATTCAATTCAAATACAAAAACAATATAAAATTGGTATTAGGAGAAACAAAACAACTTAATTCATAACTACTCTTAAGCTTTGCATTAGATAGTTAATTTACTAAAACAATATATATCTATTTTAACTTTATTAAATGTGAGGCGGTGTAACTGTTACCGCATTCATAGAGCATAAACAAAAGATCAACTCTCTAATTCTATGACAAGTTTAGCAACTCAAAGTCTCATTTACATATTGCACGTGCAATATTATATTATTACATTTATTATAACACATCAGTTGCATAATCTGCTACAAGAGAAACAAAACATGTAAACTCTACTATAGCCAATATTTCGATTTAAAAAGGACCATTTGTTGAATATTCACAAGCAAGAAAAAAATTTGTCATAATTAAAAAAATTTTCAATTTGGTAGCATCCAACCAACAATCTTTACCTATATTTCATACAACATCAACACTTGTTTTTTATGACAACAAAAATAACAATTAGGAAAAAAAAAAAGGAAAAACACTATAATTGAAACCAATCACCAAATGGAATCGATCATACAGAACATAATACAAACTACATAATGTTATGTTTTCTATTTTTTGTTTGATCCAAGTTATTCTTTTTCACTTGTAAGTCGCTATTAAGCATGACCATCAATAATTACCTTCACATCTGCAATAATATAATTAAAATTTCCAAAATTTAAGAGCAAAATCTTAAAAACCAAAATTTTGAGAGCAAATTTCCTTGTCAAGTCTCCTAAATCATTATATATGTCTAAAGAAGCTCTATTTCTCTTATTCCACAAAAATCACTAAAGTTTGAATCATTGCTTCTACTTATGCACATCAATTATCAATCACAGAAGGGTGTTTACATCTAGCCCCCTTTTTGTAATGACATATTAGAAATATTTTAAAAAACTTTTAAATTGCCATTATTTCTGTTAAATATAGTTAATAACAATTTAACTAATCATATGAACATAAAGGGGAAATATCTCTCAAGTTGTGTGGCTAAATTAAGTCATTTTCAATAATTGATGTGATAATTAGACTCCAATGCCTTAATAGGGGAGGTTTTTGATATTTTAGAAACTTTAGGGGAGGGCAATGAAACTGTTAGAACCTTGGGGGAGGTTTCTGATAATAGGCTTCTGAAATTAACGCTTTAGCCTAACTAAGAATTATAAGTAACACCAAGGTAGAAGTGTCAAATTCGCATTCCCCACGTAATCCAACACCACCACACATTGTTTCATATCGCCACACAAAACAGGATCCTTCAAGCGGCGAAATGCGTTGCAATACTAAATCCAACCGTTCGTTCACAAGTTCATCCAACGCTTCACTTTCACGATCCGTGCACCTTTAACTGATTGGTTGCTTTTAAAATCCCTAACCACTATATAAATCCCAAACCGCCCTCGTACGCATCCCACTCACAAACTCCTCCTGTCTCCCGGCCCATAACTTTCCCGAGCTCTCTTCCGTCAATCTTTCGAATCTTTAACACTTTCGGAATTAATTAGTGAAATCTATGGCGGGCCGTGGCAAAACTCTAGGTTCCGGAGCTGCGAAGAAGGCCCAGTCGAGGAGCAGCAAGGCCGGGCTTCAGTTTCCCGTTGGTCGTATCGCTCGGTTCCTTAAAGCCGGCAAATATGCCGAGCGTGTGGGTGCCGGAGCTCCCGTCTACCTCGCTGCGGTGCTTGAGTACCTTGCTGCTGAGGTATAGCATACTTTCGTTTGCGATTTCTTTTAATTTCAACCATGTCTGAAAAGCCCCAATTTTTAGGGTTTCTAGTTCTATTTTTCAATAATTGGCTTTTTAGTCGATGGAATTGGACGACGGACGTCTTGTTTTCTTTTTAATTTCAAAGATACGTTTAGATCCCTAATTTCTAGGGTTCTATTCTATCTGTATTAATTTGGTGATTTTTTTGGCTAAATTTGAAAATTCAGTTTCTAGGGTTTCTGACTATAAGATCTTGGAATGTTTGGTTTCGATTGATTTGGTTGTTAACTCAATGGATAATTTTTAACCACTATTTATACCAATGAAGTGACCAGTTGGACGTGTTTTCAATTTTAGGATTTCAGATCTCTGGTTTTAGGATTGTTAAATAGAATGTTTGCTAATAAATGTTTGGGTATTGGGTGATCTCAGGTGCTTGAGTTGGCTGGAAACGCAGCAAGGGACAACAAGAAGACCAGAATTGTGCCAAGGCACATTCAGTTGGCTGTGAGGAACGATGAGGAGTTGAGCAAGCTTCTTGGAGATGTGACCATTGCTAATGGTGGAGTGATGCCAAACATTCACAACCTTTTGCTTCCAAAGAAGACTGGAACCTCCTCCAAGCCGGCAGAGGATGACTAGATGATGAACAGAAAAAGAGAGTAGCTGGAGACTTAGCTTTGATCAATTTGAAATCAAATTAGCTGTGTTGTCTTTTAGGGTTTATAAGTATGAGGGTATTGAGGGTCAGGTCAACGTAGTGGTGCTTTAATTGTTGTTGTTTTTTTTTTTGGGTATTTTTTGAATTTTTAGTTATAGGTGTTTTTAGGTTTGATGTTAGTTCTATGTGAATATAAATGGACGAATGGATCAATGAATCTGAACTGGTTCTGCTATCGTTCTAACAGTTGTGAAATGCTGATACTCATGAGAGAGAATGATTCAATGAGGCTTCTGCTATCTTGGTACTGAATTCTACTCAATTTAGTTACCGATGTTGTTCGGTAATGGTTTCCTTAGTTTATCTGACTTTCTTCTCTTAGTTGTTGTATATGATGATAGATGGATGTGCCCCCTTTTTAACGTGCCAATAATTTGTATTTAATCCATCAACTGGCTCCTGCAACTGATGGAGCAAACGAGTGGATGACAAACTTTTTAATTGTTCTAGTTGATAATTGCTTGGTTTGCTGAAGATACCTTGGTAGAGAAATTGGTTGGATTGGTATTTGAACTGCTGCTTGTATTAACTTCGGCTTTTGATGGGAATATATTACTTTATTGCATGAATGAGCTTTATTTGTATAGGATGCTATCTGGCCTTGATTGATTGTCTGCTCGGCTTGACATTGACCTTAACGCAAGGCCTTTGCCAATTCAATTCTCTCCCTTAGTTTGTTTCAAGGCCGAAGAGGACTATTAGCATAATGATTTGCTGGTTGTCTTGTTGGTTTTCATTCATTGACAATCCAGATCCGCAATGTGATTCCTCCGCAATTTCAGGACTACTCCAGGGTAAATGCGACATCACCTTCCACTTATAGTTCTTACTCTTCTGGTGCTTGTGAGTGCCCTTGGGAGTCTCTGGGTACAATGTGAAATTATAAATGCGACTTTTTCCATACCAGATACGGAAGTACCATATAATATAATCACCTTCCTGCGAATATTTCTAGTTTGTGTTACCATTCATGTCTGTCGTGATGCATCACGTTGTTATAGTTAAGGGCTTGTCCGGGTCAAGTTCTGTTTGAGTTCTCCTGGGCACTTTTCTAGTGGCGTGACGATGGATGATAGCTGGCTAAACTGGTTGGACCTCTTGCTCCTGGCCATCGTCGAGTGTTTTGCTCGGTAGAAGAAATCAATGTCCAGTTCATAAAGAACTCTAAAAATGTTTTAATATTACAAGTATACAATAATTGATTACTTCTTCAGTTCTCTCACATGTAGCGCTGCAAATAAACTTTGTCGTGGGAGCGCTACACGAACTTTTTCTTCATGTATTGGTATCTACGGTGTGGTTGGAGTTGGCAAAACCACTTTGGCTTCATGTATTTATAAGAATCTCTTGAATGAAACTTGATTTTTGGGTTATTTATGTTTACTGGGTCACTACCTCGCAAGAGGCGAGCACTCCCAGATTACAGAATGTCATTGCCAGAGCCATAAACTTTGGATATCTCAGGTCAAATTAAAATAAGATAACCGCAGAAAAATTGTTCCATGCCTTGAAGAGAAGGGAAAAAAATTTGTGATAGTAGTGGATGATATGTGGAACCAATTTTCTGTGGAGTGGATTGGAACTTCTGTAGGTGTAATCGAAGAAAGTTGGTTGTAAGCGGTCAATTATTTGAAGTACGTTGTAGAATGGGTTGCCAAAAGGAAATAAAAGTAGAACCTCTTTGATGGAAAGAAACTTGCTCGCTGTTTCTGGCTACATTTGGTCGTCCCGATGAGCTTCCATCAGATATAAAAAGCCAAGTTCCTACTAGATTTGGCTTAAATATGGCCTCGTGCCCCATTTCTTCCCCCCCCCCCCCTTCCTTCTTTTAAAAATGGATACCCTATTCCAATCAATTTAATACTGTAAAAAAGAAAAGAACTATTTTTATACACACTAACAACACCGTGTACATTTTCATTGTTGGATATATGATGCGTAATTTAAATTTGAACTTCAAATCTAAATTTTATATATGTGCACGCATTTAATCTCGATAGTGGTGCACTATTAGTGTATATAATCAGGATTAACTCCAATAAAAATATTTTTGTTAGATGTTTTACTTTATTTGTGCCAAATTGTCAATCAGGCTGCTTTGATTGCAATTTTGCCTTAATTTTCAATCTAGGGAATAGCTTAGGGGGCACAAAGTGCAATTAATCCTTCTTAATATAAGACAATCAAAATGGACGTTTATCTTCGCGTGAGATGGTTTCCCTCTAGCAAGTGATTGAAGTTTTTTTTTTTTTTTTTTAAAATTAACTTTTGTCCTTTTTCATTTCCACTGGTTTGGATTTGTCATAATGGATTGCTGGTTCTGGACCCAAATTGAGTGAGCCCAATCCAGCTACAACATGGATTATGCAAATTACTCTATCTGAGTTCGGATTCCGACGCTGAGGCCCATTGACAAGCACGGATGCATCTTTTGTGAGCCTTTGATCGGACTAACAAATATACTTTGTGAGTGAAAAAAAAAAAAAGAAAAACTTGGAAGAATTTAAACTAGTCCATCTAAGGAAGACATACGAAATCTGAATCAATCTAACTCATGATCTTCTCAAAGAAAAAAATTTTAAACTTCCATTTTAGATTTTCATATATGAAGGTCGTCTAGAAATTAAAATGCATATAATGTACTAATGTACTGACTTTAGGGAGACAGAAATCGAGAAATAGTTTGATAAATTGATCATACAAAATAAGTTGGTTAATCTACTTTCAGCTTGGACAGCCATTTTCCCACAGCTGTTTGGACAGCCATTTTTTGACGAAAAATTACGTCGTTTTCCGTGATCACATTTTCTTACTATTTTTTTTCCTCACATACATCAAATCGTTACAGTAATTTTTCTACAAAAAAATTCAAGAAAATGCAATCCAAACAACGCCAGACTGTATTATTGGTTCATGAACTAGAACTGAAGCCATGTCATCAACACGTGCTGGCATTGGATGACTGAATAGATGTGCCATGTGTCGCCTCTAAGATGATGAAGCCGCTATTAAATTACCAATTTAAACAGCTAATCACTCTGCTAAGCCTATTATTTATTTATTCACAATTCACAAAGTAATTAATGTGCTTTTTTTTTTCCCCCCAGACTTGTAGACAACTAGGCTTCGTTTGTGCTGCAATTACATAATCAAAAGTTGCATCGGGCCTAGTGGGTTAAATCAAAGGTTGCAACCATTCAGGAAGGTTTATAAAATTTTATTTCATATTTA
The DNA here is from genome assembly GCF_036785885.1 of Coffea arabica. Taxonomy (NCBI): domain Eukaryota; kingdom Viridiplantae; phylum Streptophyta; class Magnoliopsida; order Gentianales; family Rubiaceae; genus Coffea; species Coffea arabica. The sequence goes on along the minus strand of NC_092319.1, from coordinate 47,421,437 downwards.
TATTATGTTGAAATTGATTTACATTCTGAATAAACAAAGTTACATTTTGTTAAAATTGAACGAAGCCTCTCAGAAACTGTCCATCTGACAGCGATTTGACTTCCCCTGGTTCGGCCAAGTGTCCAATGGCTTTGGATTTGTTACTTCCCGCCAACAACCATGACCCATTCATTGATCACGGGTCCAGCACAGGAGCTCTTAAAATCCAGATAAAAAGAGTGGACCCAAATTTCTGTGGATGCAGCCATGCAATTTGAAGAGTTGCAGTTGTATTGGTAAACCTTGGGCCAAGGTCCAAGGTCCGCGCTAAGAGTTAAGTGAAAAGTTATTCTACTCCCCTATGGTTTGACGTAATTGCAGGATACTACCCTCATATTTAGATAATTACATTAACCTCTACAGGGTGCGTGAAAGGAAAATGGTAAACCCAAAATACTATTTTCACCAAATCTTTCGTATAGAAAATCAAAACTTCTTTGCAATTATTCTTTGTTATGTTTTGTGTTAGAAACACAAGAAAATTGAGGGGTTAAAAAATGGAAAGCTAATGATCAAAAAAGCAACTTAGGGAAATAAAGAGATGAAGACAGTTAGAAGGGAAAAAAATTGAGGCAAGGGAACAACAACGAGACTAGTTGAGAAAAATGTTTTGGTCTATTAGTTAAAATTGAGGTCACAAGATCTAGTTGAGACATCTTTCTCGTTTCTTAAATCCCATAATTCTCTTATTAGAAAAATATTTTGGTCTATTAGTTATAAGTTGAGGTCACAAGATCTAGTCGAGACTCCAAGATCTGAAAGTCTTGAATTTTAATTCTCCTCCTACCTACTTGTTTCTTAAATTCCACTTCTTCCATATTAGAAAAAATATTTACAAATATTTGATTTGTTTTGTAACACCCATCCCCTTCCCTTGTTAGAAAAATGTTTTGATATATTAGTTAAGGTTGAGACCACAAAATTTAGAAGTCTTGGTTCTAGTCCTCCTTCTGCCTATGCGCTTCTTAAATTCCAAATCTTTCCTATTAGAAAAAAAAATTAAAAAATTTTTTGGTTTGTTTTGCAAGAATTAAATGTTAAAATAAGGACGGTAAGTGTATTATCCAACTGTAAGGAGGGTTTCTTCCGACTATGAGAAACTTCATGGGAGGAATGTGAAACTATCCTAATGATTTTACAATCTTTCGCGACGATAATGCAAGTCTTATAACGGAATTCATGATACTTGACATAATTCTCAAGCACAATAATTTCCCTTTTCTCTTATAAGATACAAACAAGGTCTCCCTTAGTATGAAATATAAACTAGTTTGTGGATTTAGCCCCTTTTTCTCTTTATTCTTTCAAAGGATGAACATAATTCTCGAAATGAAACCTTTGTGAAATTAACTCTTTAGCTAAAGTTCATTCCATTCCTCATTCTAAGTGGAAACATATGCTCTATCAACCGTGTCATTTAGGTTTCTTGGTGCCAACTCTCCGGTGTATGCCAATGACAAGCTGGAATTCTTAAAAAACGGGCTGCCAAGTAATTGGACTGAGAGCTTCATATGTTAACATGGTATTATTGCCTCCCTGTACAAGGGCTAGTCAGTGTAAATTCCTTTGGTAACATTTCGGCTTTATCAGCTACACAATTTGTCCCAAGAACCCTTTCCTCAAAAACAAAAGCAAAAGAACACAAAACAAAGCAGTGTGGGAGCTGAATTGCCATGGCCCAATGGCTCGTGTTTTTTGTAACTTCTCTTAAGGAACCTAACCCTAAAATATATTCTCTTTTTTTTTTTTTTTTTTCTCATGTAAGAGACAAATCCCTTGACTGGACCACAGTTGCCACATTCTATGGTAGTATTACATAGGATCAATAACCAAATCACAATTCCACATTTTCTTTGACTCTGTAAAAATTGGTGATTTGTTTTTTTCTTGGTAGATAATGATGATGAAAGACCGAAAATTTCACAGTTATCGTACGTAGTCAATCCTGTCGATATGTTGTTACCAGCAATTCATGGAATTGACATGCAATCAATTAATGCAACATGTATGAGCAAAGAGCAGCTCTAGTTGTACTACTCTAGTTATTCAATTGCATATGAATCTTGAAGGTCCATGGATATCATCAGGTTCATATTTACCGCCGTCCCTTTTATGATTTATCCCTCCAGTTAAATAATTAATACTGATCATTTTCAGTATAAGGCCCATTCCCGTACTTGTGTCCTGCATTCATATGTATCTGTATTCTGTAATGCAGTAATGCGAGTGAGCACAGTTGCACCAAAACCACTGGGCTTATTCCTTGGTTGGAATTGGATTTTTATTTAAAAAAGAAGATGCAGACTTGTGGGTTCATTTAATTCGAATGAGGTGACAACTGGTGTCAGGCAATTTCAATTTCCTTGTCCCAGTTTTGAACTCTTTACTGTGTTTGCCACAATCGAATGAATTACTGCTATATTTATTATTGCTGTCACTACTTACCAAACCAGCCCACCGCAAGGTAAGTTTGCCATGTTCACACATAGTCCAGATTGTCATTTTCTTGAATTTCATGGTATGCCTATTAACCTGCACTCCTATTTGTTAAGGAAAGAAAATTCCTCCCTCTAATGTTTTGGCTATCTTATTTTATGTCTGGTTTGAGTCGAGTATCTTTCATATTTCTCATGCTTCACTGACACCCAATCAAATGAATAAAACTCCTAAGCAGTAGTCTTCATGTGATGTAGCTGGATTGCATACGTTGTGTAAGACAGTTTTGACAACTTTCATGGGTGTCTTTTGAGGAGTTCCTTTTTAAATTTGCTAGTAAGTTAACTAGTACTATCATGAAGATGCAGTTCGGGTGGTTTCTTTTTGTTTCTCAAAGGGAACTGCATACAAGTGATGTCAGGCTAGAGTAAAGATTGTTGCTTTCTTGAAATTTAGTTGGTACTTTCAGCTTCTTTGAGGTCGAAAAAGGGGATGGATGGCTTTGCAAAGGGATAAGCTTTTGATGGAAGTACTTTAAGCAACAGAGAAAAGTTGCTTTAAAGTTGTATAGAAAGAATGAAGGAGGGGAAGAGTATGCCAACAGTATGGTTTTCCTTGAAGAAGTCTTTACACTGCAAATCAGAGCCATCTGATGTTCATGATCCAAAATCGAGGAAGCACTTGAGTGCTATATTGACTAAGAAAGCAGGCAGGTCTGGTTGTTCTAGGTCTATAGCAAATCTTAAAGATGTTATTCATGGAAGCAAGAGGCACATGGAGAAACCCCCTAGCTGCAGTCCAAGATCCATAGGAAGCAGTGAATTTCTCAACCCAATAACCCATGAAGTGATTCTTAGTAATTCAAGATGTGAGCTCAAAATCACAAGCTTTGGAGGGTACCCAGAAGGTTTTGGTGGCGGTGGTGGTAACTGCAGTGAAAATGGTGGTGGCTCAACTTTTGTTGGCACTTTAAGGCCCGGCACACCTGGGCCTGGAGGGCACCCTACAATGCACTATTTTAATCCTTCATATAGGTATCCAGCAACTCCTCCTAGGAAAACGACTGCCCTTCTGACAGAGAGGGAAGCCTGTGGGTTTGCGGGAAGTGGTTTTCCTCCGAAACCAAGGGCTTCCCTTGAGATGGATGGTAATGGAACTTCTTCTGTTACATGTCACAAGTGTGGAGAGCAATTTGGGAAGTTTGAAGCTCTTGAAGCACATCATTTATCCAAACATGCTGGTGAGTACTAGTATCTTCTTTCCTGCTTTGTTTCTTGTTTCCCTACAAATCCATAAAGAAATTAAAAAAAAAAATTATAAAGAAATCTCCATTCTGCTGAAGAATACCTTTTCCAGCTTCCAAGCACCTTTCTCCAACCTTACTTTTCACTTTGTTCACACCATCAATGTTGAATACGAATTGAGCCCTTGAACTAGAAAGCTTAATAAATCACTGGTGATGGGATCTTAATAATTGTTTGAGCTTTTATCAGTAATTTCTCATAGAGCTCCTTTCCGATTTCTGTATGCTTTTGATTGTTGTTATTTGCCAGTAGCCCAATTTCCGTCTCTATGTATTTCTTAGTCGTACAGAGGACTGATGTTAAGTTCTTTGCTTCTCCAGATAACTGTATCTAAATATTTCTAAGTTTGTCATTTCTCTGCAAATGCAATTGGATGGCTGCTTCCCTCTAATGTACCTCATATCTGATTAAAAGTAAAGTTAATATAGGTTGCTTCAGTTTCGCAACTCTAATTCTTGCTCCTAATGAGGTCTGTCAGGTTGCTAATTAACTAGTAACATATGATTGAGGGCTGCAAACTGAGCATGAAACTAGTTGGATCAGTATTTTAACTCTACTTTGCATGTTGATCGTTACACAGTAACTGAACTTGCGGAAGGTGATTCATCAAGGAAAATTGTGGAAATAATTTGTCGGTCGAGCTGGCTAAAATCCGAGAGCCATTGTGGTCGAATTGAAAAAGTTTTGAAAGTTCACAACATGCAGAAAACTCTGGCTCGGTTTGAAGAATACAGAGAGATGGTAAAGGTCAAGGCCAGTAAGCTCCCAAAGAAACATCCTCGGTGTCTTGCAGATGGTAATGAACTTTTAAGGTTTTATGGTACAACAATTGCGTGCTCTCTTGGCATGAATGGAGCCTCCAGTCTTTGTGCATCTGATAAGTGCTGTGTGTGTCGAATAATAAGAAATGGCTTTTCTACCAAGAAGGAACTTAAAGGTGGAATTGGTGTTTTCACAACTTCTACTAGTGGAAGAGCTTTTGAATCGATAGAAATCTTTGAAGTTGATCCGACCATAAGAAAAGCTTTGATAGTCTGCAGAGTAATAGCAGGGAGAGTGCATAGGCCTCTGGAGAACATGCAAGAAATGATTGGCCAGACGGGGTTCGATTCATTGGCTGGGAAAGTAGGCCTTTATTCCAACATAGAGGAACTGTATCTGCTCAATCCTAGAGCTCTCCTTCCTTGCTTTGTAGTGATTTGTAGAGCCTGAAGAGCAGAAAATCGAGACCAAATTGTTGTTGTGAAGATTTTGCTTTAAGGCACAGGATTCTGTTGTGCTCTTTTGGAGCAATATCAATTTTTGCATCAAAATTTCGTCTTCTTTACGCAGCGTGAGAGCAATTGTAAGAGTTCTTTATTTTTCGCTTTTGCAAGCAGTGTATTGTTGTAATCCAAGAGGCAGGTGTTTCTCCTTTGTGATTTCTCGAGTTCCCTTTTGACTGTGCCAATGAAATCATTTGTTAAATTGCACCAATTTTGCTTGCTACTTGCTGTCTCCGCAAGATATTCATTGAACATAATAAGAGTGTCTCTGCACTATTGTAGAGTATCAGAATTGGGGTCGCTTATGAGATAATTTTTATATATTTTTTTTTGTCCAAAAGCCCTTCGTGAAAAAACTTAGGTCCTATTTGATTTGTAATTTTTTTTTTTGGTTGTAGTTTTTGTATAAAAATATACTATGTTGACGTTATATATATATATATATATATATATATATGACATAAAAAGAGAATATAAAAATGTTTCTTTCGGACTGGTGCTTTTCACTTCTCGAAGCATAAAGGCAGTGACAACGGTTAAGGTTAGAATAGGGGAGCCTGTATGGTTGTTTACCGTAGCAAAATAAGGAAATCCATCGGCCCCTTTTTTTCAGAGCTAAAATAGAATTAGAACGTATATTAGGTTGTGTTTGGATTGCATTTTCCGTCATTTTTTATGGAAAAATTACTGTAGTGATTTGATATATATGAGGGAAAAAGGTGATAGGAAAATGTGATCACGGAAAACGATAATATTTTTTAACGGAAACAAGCAATCCAAACATGGCCGGTAATCATTTTATTGCTGCAACTCAACATCTGTGCGGAAATCCAATAATAATAATGTTTCCTGGCGCATGCCAACTCATAAATGTATCCAACCCCGATGCTCTTTTGCCTCCAGAAATTTTTAGATAGAAACTCATTTGCTAGTCTTGAATGCCTGAAAGAGACCATCGGTCTTGCTGCTTAGAAGAGCTAAAAACAAGACAAAAGCAAATATTCAAATTACTTGGCATTCACTGCTGATTTAGACCCTTCATCCTGTCGAAACTGTCTTCTTTCTGGCCTCACTTCATCACATCCATTGACTGAGAAGATCCCATTAGAAAACTTCTTTCTCTTTGTTTTTTCTCTTGGAACTTCTATTGTGAAAGTTGCAGCTAGAAGTTGACGAAAGTGCCAAGCAGTAATAGTAGTTAAAGACTGACAAACTACTACTCGTAGTTTATAATGGTTTATAGGTTAGGATAACTATAAAAGTTCTTAATTATCACAAGTAAACAAAAGAATATTTCAGACACAAGAAGCAAACAAAAGCTACAAACGTATCTCTCCTTCCTTTTGGCTCAGGAACTCCACAAAAGTGGCTGGAAAAACCAGGAAGACCCATAGCTCCTCTGCTGCAGTTTCTGAACTAGAAACAGCTTTTGCATATGGGATGTTTTCGTTTTTTTTTTTTTTTTTTTTGGTGTTATGGAATATACAAGACGGTTGTGGATTTCGGTTGTTCAAATTTATCTCTTCCTAACGTTTGCTTGAAAATCTCCTGTATTTGGATTCCAGGCAGAGTAGACTAGTAGTACCACAAGAACAAACTTTAAAACTGCAAGTCGAATTCAGTTAGTTACTTGTTCTCTTGATTTTATAGAACTTTATTATAGATATTGAGTCAGCAGAAGCTACATAACCCAGAACTTAATTGATTTTCCTCACACCTGCTCGCCTGGATTCTTGCCTGATTAAGTGCCTTAAAAATTAGCGATGATGGCGCAACAACACACATGTTTGTTTACTACGTAGTATACATGAGTTGATTTCTCCTACAGCACAGAAGCAATATGTCCATTTATTACTGATGACGATTCTGCATTGTCATTTAATGGAGCTTCCTGCTCCAAGCAATAGTTCAAGGGGGAGTAGGAAAAGCTTGACTGGAGAGTGCATCATGTTTCTTCTAATAGTCTTCGATACTTATTTTCTTAATCGAAAGCAACAATTCAGAATTCTTCCGTCTGTTATAATTGACTTCTCCTTCCTATCTTTTCTGAACAAAGCTTGGACGACATACTTCTAAGTAGAGCTCATTACTCAGCTTTCTGCTTCAATACCAAGTTACTCAAGGACAAATAACAGGTTACCTATGCTACTACATTGATTCAGCGTACTCTTAATTATTTTTATCTTTTGATACCTTCTTTATTTTTTATTTTTTAGGGTGGGTAGATAGATGGTTGCCAAGTTCTCTTGAGCAGTTCAGTGATAATCCGAGTAATAAAAGAGAGAGAGAGAGAGAGAGAGCTTATTATATCTGTAACCATTTTTAGAGTAGTATTACTGTACCAACGTCGTTTTCCATCTGATTGTTGAGAAATTCCCATTTTTCTATTCTAGCCTGGCTGAGATATGCAATCGAATTTGAAGTCGGTAGAATAATAAAAAGTTGTCATCTGCTTACATGGTGATATTCAATCTGAACTCTTAAGAGGGCCATACCAAATCAGAAAGAACGTACAGAAGAAGCTAATAAAATCAGCACTGGTTTTTACTGCCAGATGCAATAATCTATCACATAAATTATCACGTCCACACACCTTCCTCATTTGGGGAGTAGATGGTAAAGACTACAGATTCGACAATTTGCAGTGTTGGATAGCGTATTATTTGAAATATTATTTAGAATAATTACTGTAGCATTTTTTGTGATATGATGTATGCGAGATAAAAAGGGGATTGGGAATGTAAAAAGGTAGGTTGGGAAATGTGTTTGTGATTCAAGCAAAATATTATTTGGAATAATTTTGGTATCCAAACACTCCCCAAAATTCTCCGCTTCTTTCAGTCATTTTAGAGTCTAAATCCACTAATTTAGAAGTCCAGGTAGAAATCCACAGGCAATACATTTCTCAACAGCTTGCTGTATTATATCCTGCACATCATACTTGAAGTTGAACCCCAAATCTGTCAACTTCTTCGAAGAAATTTCTGCCGGAATGGACTCATTCTTAGCCTTTACAAGCCTGAAAAATAAACAGCTATCAGTAACTCTGTTCCAAATCAATTGGAAGCCATTTATTACTGACTGTGGAGAAAAACCTCTGCAAATTAGAGCAAGGATACTCCTCCATGAGGTAATCAACAAGTTCAGCCATTCCACAACTACGTGAGCAGCACATATACCGACCTTCTGCTCTAGCATCCTCCATGACGAAAATATGGGCATTGCATATATCTTCAATGTGAACCAAAGCAATCGAACCCATTCTAGAGTTTACACCAACTAGAATTGGTAATAGTTGAGGGTCACCTTCAGGAGTCAGCAACTGTAGTAAGAATAAGGTGCCTTATGATGTTCAAACACAAGTAAGCCATCCAAAAGTTAAGATGTATGAAAACCAAATTATCTTCGATGAACAAATATCGACAAAGATGTACCTGTGTTGCTTCAATGGACATGTAGAATCATATTTGCACTTCGAAAGTATCAGAACGCCAAATGAATATGAATTTACTCCATCATTCAGATACGAACAAAGATTTTACTGTAGACTAGTTATTTCCTTGAGGTTCCCTTAAAAAATCAATCTTTATCTGATTCGTTAACCAATACTATGCAACTATTTGCCTTACTGCCTTAGAACTGAACTTCAGCTTTTCAATGCAAAAGACTAAATGTAGATAATGGTTCAAGCATAGTAACCTGTAATTGGTGACAAGAGAACTCGGAGGCTTGTTGGAACTGTTGAAGCGAGGAACGGACCAGCAACAGTCGCAGTTATCACAGACCTTAAGTCAATTCCATTTTCATGTGCGAATTGGAAGGCTGCTTCCTCTGTCAGAATCTTTGTCAATGCATAGACCTGGCAAGCATCATTGTAATAAAACAACTGTGGGCTCTCATCAACAATATTCTCAAAAGAATAGTTGAGGGGAGAACATTACCCATCCGGTTGGTTTGTGTTTCCAGACACGATTAATAGGAACCTTGCAGGATTCGTCAACAAGATCCCTCCAGTTCTCTAAGCTGTCTCTGGCAGTCATAGTACTTATTGATGATGTAAAAACAACCCTTCTCACAGAATTCGTTCTTGAGCAAGCTTTGAGGACATTCAAGGTTCCTTTAATTGCAGGTTCAATGACATTTGTCTGGACATAACTGTCTTAAGACCAAAAGGTTGTTGAAGTTTAGCATTCCGATGGACTTGGGTACGTGAAATTCCTACTGACAACCACACTGATTTTCTGAAACCACTCCAAAAGTAAAAATACCCTATGTCATCAGAATAATGCACAGAACATTACCAACATTCTCTTCCACTGGAACCTCAAATTGCATCGAAGCAGCAACATGGAATAAGCCACTGCAACCTCTCACAGCAGCATCAAAGCTCCCATCTTCCTGTAGATCTGCTTTGAAGATTCTCAACCGCTCTCCTCCATCCCACTCTTTTAAAAGATTCAGTGATTTCTCTGAGAAGTTCAGGGAAACTTTTAATTGCAGCATAAGACTTAGTGCTGGCATAATTTGGAGCAGAATGATCATGGTGAATTTTATATATCTTTCATATAAATCTTCCATAAGTAGACCACGTTATGACAGCATAAAATTACGACAATCATGATAGATAACAAAAATTTTCCTTCCATCATTCAATCCATTCCTTTTCCAGACAAAAGTGTAAGTACTGCAGCGTCAGCTGCAGAAGTGCTATGAAATCCAGCAAAGAAAGCCCTTGGTTGCATCATGTGATACTACTAAGAGCCTAACCAGATGGTGAGGTACTTCTCCTGAGTCCTGGATAACCCCAATATCTAAAGACTGTTTTCAGCACGAAAACAGGAGGCTTGTCTTCATCACCAAGTGCAATTATCTGGTGTATTTTCTTGGTATATTTTATTGCTCCAGTACCAGTTTGAATGACAGAAAGAGAGTCGCCACTGTTCAATTTGATTAATCACGGGCAAACTTGATCTATTTCTAGGAATTCAGAATCCCAAAGTAAAATGCTACTTAATTCAGATATCATTCTGACTAAGAGTAATGATGAATACCTTACGGTAACTTTTTTGCAGACCAAGCTCTTGCATTCTCAAGCATGACTATTTTACACAGACAGCGCAACAGATAAAGCATTTTTGCACGCCAAAAGAAAGAATTTACATCCACAATTGGCCTACATTAAGCATATTAGTACTAGTTCTGGAGCAAAGGCCAGAGGCCTTAAATAGCAATCAATGTTCTAAAGTGAACATCATATGTTCGAATCTGACAAAAGAATTAGCCAAGTCGGTGAATGAAGCCCCAAGTCCAACTCAAGCTGCAATATCCTGCTAGTACTAGAAACAGGCTTTCACCCGGAAATCGTTTCACCATAATGTTGATTAATCGGTAATACTAATTTGGTACTTGAAACATAGATAATAGCTAACCAATTAGTAGTGTTTGAACATCTTTAAATGGTAACCAACTTAGGAACTTAATGAAACATTTTACCAGTTGTAAAAGAACAATGAGCAAAAAAGGAAAAAAATTTTTATACGGACCAGGGCTGCGGACAGTGGCGTGAACCCGGTAGCCTCTTTGAAGGAGGGATTTCACCAGCCATGACCCAATGTAACCCGATGCTCCGGTCACACAGTATGTGACGGGGCTTTCTTCTTGGCTCCTCCCCTCCTCTCTTGCTGCTATATCTTCCATTAATATAGGTAAGCAAACCTATATGAATTCGACCGCCAAACTTTTAGTACTTGTACTACTACAACTGGATCAAATCCCTCCACAAGATTAAGTAAATTATGATGAATTAAGCTGGTGATTCTTCTTTCCGCAACCGTACGTGACTAATCTTGTGTAATTAATCAAACAACAGTTCTGAAGGAAGCATGGAAGTAATGGAGCATAGAGAAAGACCGAGACAAGACAGCTTCCTCCTTCATCAATGACCCTGTTTCTCGTAGTGCGCTTGTATTTGCAACAAACTAATGCCACCTACTTCTTTCTGGAAAAATGCATCATCTTCTTCTTTTTATTTTTTTTCCCAGGAAAGTGGGGTATGAATCGTCACGCATGCACAAGCGCAGGTTCAGGGAACAGGGACACTTGATGAATTAAATATAAGCTCTCGCGTGTGATATAAATAATTATGCAGTTGGCAAATGTCTGAGGTGTGATTAGCCAATAGGATCTTTCATAATCACCCCCTCGTTCATCACCATAAACTGAACTCGTGTCCTCCTGATCAGCATTCGCCAGCTGGTATTTTAACCAGTAAATCATGTTTATTGCCTCGGATAATTACTAACAAGCTAGTGAAACTATTATGCCGGAATTCATTAATCTATTTTTGTACAGCCATAACATAAAAAAGGATAAATATAATAGCTCTGCCGGTTGCCTATATTGCTTTTTTCTCATCAAACGTTGTACAAAATTCCCACTCATTTTCAAGGGCGAAACTAAAATGTACCGATCACATGGATATATATATATTCCCACGTGGGCTACAATATTTGTGCGGAGTAGTTGAACCACGTTGTGGCCCAATCAATATCCACAGTTATGTCGACCACTAAAACCCTGCCTCAGCCTAGTTTCAAGTTCGGGGCCAAGCCCCCCATCTACGCAATCCATTGGGCCATTATTTGGCCCAATCATTTTTTCTTATGTTATATATATATATACAATTTTGTTTCCCCTTGCGCAACTCCCTTAAAATTGATAGAATAGCAAGAAGCCCATATTTAGGGACAAGAAGATATACATTGACAAGCAAAAAGATAAATACATGAGATGAGAATAGGGATTGAATAACATCATAATGCCCCATAATGGCTAAATTCGAGGATTGAATGTGATCACCCTACTAAGAGGCAGCAACTGCTTCTGTTTTCTCCTCTTTCTTCTCCTTGATCACTCTCTTCCAGTTCTCTGCGCTGTCAATTATTTCTCCAGTCTTGATGAGGTACCGGACGCGCTTTCCATTGTCCAAGGTTTTATGACCTACACGGCTCGCTACATTTTGTTCCTTAGAATATAGCATCACGTTTGAACTGTGAATGGGTGCTTCTATCTGAAACCATCCAGCCCCAGACGTAAAATTATCAAAGAAGTGTTAACTGGGAAGTGCGGAAAAGTTTATCATTAATGAAACGAATCTGAATTACAGAAAATATTAACTACCTCCCTAGTAGTATGACATGAACATCTTTACAGTGGAAAGAAATCCAACAAGCAGAATAGATGGGTGTATGGACAAATATTACAAGTATTGATTACCTTTATAATTTGACCTGGTTCATCCTCCCCCCTACTCTTCACATGCTTGGTCTTCAAGTTGATTTCTCTCACTTTAATGGTACTGTTATGCTTAAATATCTCAGTGATTTCTCCAGTTTTACCTTTGTCCCGTCCAGATATGACTTTTACTGTATCTCCGACCTTAACATGCATCTTATGTAGCACCGGAAGGCTGTTTCGCTTGCAATCTTTGCGCTCCCATCGCTTGAGCTGGGCATAAAAAAAAAAAGGGCAAAAAAACCGTGAATAAACGATACAATAACCCTCTTCTTTGCTGAATTGCCTAAAATACAATAAGTCTCTATTTCTTGTCAGTCCTAATGGACACCCATTTTAGTATGTGCCATACAATAGATCCTGCTCAATCACCATCAGTTAACTGAAGCAATTTCAAAAGCCTCAGATGTTCAAATAGAAGACCCTCCCGTTCATCAGAAAGAGGAAACAGGTAGAACACTGAGCAGCAGTTTAAATGTTGTAATACTTCAAATGTAGGTCCAATGCAGTCAGTTTAACAAAGCAAATATCCTGCATTCATCCTCACAAAACATTTCCTAAGAATAATGGTGATTTCACATGCCATTCCTACTATTTAGTTTACTATTAAGCTTTCTGAGCTCACAATGAAGCTCTCGATATCAGGATAGTCAAGATGAAAGTTTTTTGATTAATGAGAAATGCATTCTAGATATTTTGAACAGAGTCTGCAGCATTGTGTTCCTGTTTTTTCAGTTTGTACTTTGCCATGTGCACATCAAGCTTTGTCTATGTTGATTAGCAAAGATAGAAAGAACATAAATTCTGAAAATGAGCTTGATAAATTGATAAATAGCTAACCTTTGCTGAAATAGAACAGGGATTCTCTGTGGGCACAACCTGCATCACATAAAAGAAAAAGGCACTAATGCAGGGATGAGCGATTTTAAATTCCAGCATTCAAGGGGGGAAGGGTTAGGTCGGGTGGTAAGGGCAGATTATAAGTAGAAGGCCCTAGGTTCAAGACCTCCCACTTACAAAAAAAAAAATTTTTTAATTAAAAATAAAAGAAAAAATCCAGCATTCAAAGTGAAGTAAACAACAACTTTACAAGAGAACAGCAACTGAAGACAACTACTGTTGTAGAAACAACAAGAACCAGTACTATAAATGCAGGGTACTCCATACATGCAGGGTTCTGAGATCTGATATTCTAAGCATTAAACGATACCAAGTTACTAATCGTTTCTAATTGCGCTACTGCAAGTTCAAATAAATCCACAGGCATTGGGAACTCGGAAGACTATACGTCCCCTTAAGACAAGTCTTATAGAAACTAATGAAATGCAGTTTTTTTTTTTTTTTTTTTTTTTTATTTCTTGTGATGATGATAAGACGACTTTTCCAGAAAGACTTTACACAAAAATTGGAAGACGAAATCAAGGCAACCATTTTCCGTCTTGATTTTGAAAACACAGATTAGAGATCAATAGCCAAAAAGAGTTTCACTTAAAACAGAAGACATATCATAAATTTCTCCATATAGGAAAACTTTTCAACACATGTAACCAGAAAATTGGGAAAATAAAGTTATGCACATGAAGCAGCAAGCTGCTACTCCCATAATGCACATATCTCCTCCCCTTTCTAGATACAACAAAATATTACTCTGCTTCAGCCAAATGAATAGAAGAATTTCCTCCCCTCTTCTAAGATATAAAAACATAGTGACTAATTTACAGGAAATAATATATTGAACTTTTCTTTTAGCCACAAAATGTTTCAAATGCTCCAAACATTCTTGATCCCAATTAAGAGCAACAAAGTATTCCTCACATAATGACGAAGAAAGATATGTCTGAAACAGAAAAGCCTAAAGCTTTATGAAGCAAAACAATCCTCCAAGAAGGAAAGAAAGAAAAATAAAAGCCCCCAATGAATATTAACCACTACCACTCAAGAAAGTACAAGAAATAAATCCATATTCTCCAAGAACTTCAAGCAGTATTCGATGGAGCTGAATTAGCAGTTCTTTCATTTATGAACATGAAACAAAGATTAGGGAAATGAATGGGGCGGCGTACTTGAGGTGGGCAGAGAGGGACGGAGAAGCGTTGGCCGAGAAAACTGTTGGAGGAGAGAGAAAGAGAAGTGAAGGAGCTCTGTAGAGCTGCCATGGCTCTTCGCAGCTGCAGACTAACAGGGGAACAAAGAAGTAGAAGGAACAAGATAGAGTGCTACTCCAATCTAGCTGAATTTTGTGGATTAATCAATCCGACCCGTATGGCCTGACCTTTTCAACCCGACCCCGGAATTAATCTCTTAAAGGTATTTTTAAAACTTTCTACTTGTTTATCTCTCTCTCTCTCTCTCTCTTTCTTATGGTTTTATTTCTCTTTTTTTGAAAATTTGATTTCACTTTTACCATAGGGAGAAGAGGATAACTAAAGTGAAATTTGATAAGTTGATTTTTTAATTATTGAGAATTTGGGAATTGATTTCGACATTTCAAATTCATAACCCAAATTTTTGCCTCATTATCAAACATTTTTTATTAATTTCTCTCCAAATTTTCAGAAAAAACATTTTGTTAAGTCCCCAATTTGTTGCCATTCACCATTCCTTGTTCTTCACCACCCCTCCCAAAGAAAAAAAAATCTTTAGAACTTATACTTCCTACACTCGTGAAGATGAGCACACTTTCTTTTCTTTTCGTATCTACCCCAAATTATGTGCCTTTTTCCTTTTTACGAAGGTAATTTATCAATTTACTATTATAATCATATTTAAGGCCCGTTCGTTTAAGGTTGTAATAGTTTATTTAAAAATACTTTTTTAGTAGATTTTTTAATAAAAGTACTTATTAACTACTTAAGTATTTTTAAATTAAATATATTGTTTGGAAACATAATTCAATAAGTATTTATTGCATTGGATAATGTAAAATTTAAAATTTTTTAAAAGTGTTTATCTCTTTATTTGGTTCATAATATAGGATAAAATGATTACATTTATTTTTTTTAAATCACAAAATCTACTTTAAAAGCACCAAATTTGAGTTTCTGCTAAGAGTACTTTAACACCAAAAACTCTACACATAATTTTATGAGATGATATTCACCAAACACTTTAAAAGTACTTTTAACACTTAAAAATGCTTTTTTACCAAAAAGCACAACAACCCTAAACGGGGCTTAATGTGTATCTTTATCAACAAATATGTTACTCTACTAATTCAATTATTTTAATAGGAGTTATCAATACAATTCTAAAACTAAATATTAATAGAAGGGTACATGAGGTGAGTATTAAACCAAAAAAAAATTGCATTAAACATAACTTGCCCTTCTTAATATGTACTACTATAACAAAAGAAGTAGGCCTAGACTACTAGTACAAGAGAAATTTTTCTTGTTTGCTTGTTTGGTGGATAACTGTGCACGCTCAACCGAGGTTTACTCCCTTCTCGAACACAGCAACTATCCATAAGAGACAGAAAACAGTGGGAAGAGAGGACTAAAACCAATACAGCAATTAAAGAAACATGAAAGGAGACCAAATTCCCTCCCAATGGGAAAATTGCTCCAAGTGCTCTCCATTTCCATCACAACTGTCTAAGAAAGTTAAATGCATGCCTAACTTTTTCCTTCTTTTTCTTTTTGTTCAATCTTCTACACAGATGTACAAAAATTTGGGGGAAGGAAGAAGCGAAAGATGGGGCTGTTATGTTACAGTGAAATCACAAGTCAAGAGAGGACTCGTCCATTCCTATCTATCAAACACATACTTTACAGGTCAAAACAAACGGGAAAAAAAAACCACCATAAAAAGGTGTCGGCTACACTTCACAGGAGTCAGCGGTGCTCTCCACAGATTCCATGCGCCGATGTCCAGACATAGGACTTCGATGGGTTGATTGATCAATGTTGATTGTAACCTCATCTGCTGTAGCAGACAAAGATTTCTTGTGATGCTTCCTCTGATTTCTCAACTTGATAACCCGTGACAGTACCTGTACAATGTCCCTCATGGAGGGCCGTTTTTTAGGAGCGCGATTTACACATTTGAATCCCAGAGTTGCCACGTCATTCAGCTCTTGCAAATCATATTTCCCATCAAGACGAGAATCAACAATTTCTTCCCAACCAACATTTCCTTCAGTATTCATAGCCGCCTATTACCAATAGGTTCACTTTTTCAGAAAAAGGAAGTTTATGCAGGAAGGGAGCTAAATTGAAGTTACATCTACCGAGCATGGTAGAGCAGATGTATGGATAATGAGAATTGTGCTTGTATAGAGGATAATAGAGCATCGTTAATATGGCAAAGCCATAGTGTCCAGTATTCTGCACTATTGCATCAATCACAATGGACGATTAATATCTTCAGGAACAAGACAATTTGGTCATAAGCAATTCATCCAGTTCCTCTAGAAGCTACTTATGTCTACAATTAGCACTTCATATATTTGCTCCCTTTTGCTTTGATTAGATTGTGTTTCATATGCTAAAAGAAAGGCAGAAACAACTTACTAGTTCCACATATTCCATTAGTCCTTGAAGCGGATTTCTTCCTGCAACAAGTTCAAATAGCAGCACGCCATAACTATAAACATCGCTTTTCTTAGTAAAGGCCCTTGTTGATATATATTCAGGGTCAAGATATCCAAAAGTTCCCCGAATATTTGACACGTGCTTGCTGACCATTTCTTCCCTTGAAAGCCCAAAATCAGCCACCTGTTAAAACAGCACATCCGTAGTTAATATAAGCCCCAACAGCGACGTGCAAGAACAAGAATGTTCCAACTCCTGCTGAACAATGCAAGAAAATGACGATACAAAAAGCGAAGCTACATAAATGCTGCTGATAGCTAACCATAGAATCAAGAAAATTAGAAATACGTACCCTTGCCCTCATGGACTCATCCAACAGAATATTGGAAGATTTAATGTCACGGTGTATCACAGGAGGAACTGCCTGCAAATAATATGTCAATAACCCAGAAAGGAAATCCATAACCTCCACAAATGCATCAGCATAAAAAGGATTTTGCTAAGTATAACTATGGCAAAGAATCAAATGCAACAAAATAACAGCTCACCCCATCATGTAGATACTCCAAGCCCCTTGCAACATCCAGCGCAATTTGAACCCTCAACTCCCAGCTCAAAGGTTCAAGCTCTTCACCTGCACAACAAAATAGTAAGCATTCATGCAATCCTTTGATGACTAATATAATAAGATTAACCGGAAATTGGTTTCTCTAATTTGCAAAAGATAGCTCGTTTAACTTTAAGGACTTGATAACAAGCTAAAAGTTATATGCTGCTTGTCCAGAAATACAACTGAGAGGGATTTGGTGGCTTTTTTACTTAATAAAGTTTCACTTGCCTGCTCTAATCTAAAATAAGTTTCATAACCACAAGATTGGCAATTTCTCTAGGTTTAGAGCTTTAATATTGAAATTCTAACTAAACAGGCTGCATATAGCAAGAAAAGCTGTCATGTCAGTCTTTTGACAAATGCATTCCCTACCTAAAGATCATAAACTTTCCTCCTTCATGGGCAGAAATTTGAGCCGTGTTCTATGTTACAATCCAAAATTGTGCACTAAATTTGTAATTTCAGTGTTTCATTGAGCATAAAGTGCTTTTAACTGCTGGATAATGGAATAGCTCAAGATGGCTTGTGATTAAGGATGATAAACTACATAGACACATAGTTTCCCCACTTATGTAGAAATGATGCATCTATATATCGCTCACTTAATCATAAGGCCATCCATTTACGTGGGAGAAGAATATATAGTGTAGGAAAACTTTTGGCTCGTTGGGATCAGAGGTTCATATTCCTGCTTTATCCTGTTATACGTATTTCCACAAATCTAATGAGCTATTTTAGGCATATCTAGAATTAGAAACTTACTGTACAAATGAGAGGCCAAACAGCCTCTACTCATGTATACATAGATAAGCATACGCTGGCCCTTTTCTGCACAATAGCCAACCAAATTTACAAGATTCCTGTGATGTAACCTTCCAAGTAACATAACCTGACAATGAAGATGTAGTAGAATTAACATTTAGATACATGGAAAACAGAGCAAAGGAGTTGATCAACTCCATATACGTCAGGAAGAACTAGAAATTTGCTCTGGGATGCAAGATGCCTTTTTCATCACACAGTCGCAATAAATATTACAAACTTCAGAAGCTCGGTCTATTTAACAGATCCCAATGGTGATACCCAACTTAATGATTATATGTACAAGAAAAAACAAACCTATTTTGCTCCAGAAACAGATACAAATAGGAAAAGGAGAAAGAATGCTTAATAGAAAAATCGCACGCAATTTCAACTCATTAATATATGGTAGGTTGCTGAGTTGGATATATCTACATTTTGCAAAGTGGACTATTTATCTTTCAGCCATGGGGACTTCTTCAATATTTATGTCTTTTTGCTTTTTTAAGGTAATAATTAATTGCCTTCCTTTTTCACTTCCTCGCTTATAGTAACGTTCAATCAATTTATTAATTTTCACCTTAGACATATTCGTATCAGTTATGCCTTACTAAATCTTTTTATCAATCAACTTATAATTTTTTTTAAAATCTTTCAGCAAATTTTTTCCCATTCAAGTAACAGGTTCAAGAACTAATTACTTTCCTAAAAGCAACCAATCACGTTTTAATTACTTTTGTTACTAACATTTTAGCCAACTGGTTTCAATATCAGCCTCACTAGTTTAAAATTTTCACAATTCAAAGCTGCCTGATGACTTGCTCATGACAGGTCTCAACTGCATGGGAGCACACATAAGGTATGCATATAGAAACAAGTAAATGGTTATAGTGGCTTCAGCCAGCAATTTAGGTTGCAATCAATAATACCTCAGCATGGAATTCTTTCTCGCCTTGCTTAGAATCAGTTGCGAGTACCTTAACAGCAACAGTCTCACCAGTTAACATCTGAGCTTTATAAACAGGACCAAACGCCCCTTGTCCAATTAACGTTGTAAAATTGACAGTTGCTTTCTGGAGATCCCTGATTGTACATCAAGAAAAACAAGACTAAGAAGCTGCGTGCTGAAGTGTAAAGCACTACACTGACATAAATATATACAACTTCTAGCACATACTTTGGAGCCCTCTGCCAAATTAGAATTTTAAGAGAGTTGATAATAACTTAGATGTGGTTTTGATTCTTTGGCACAACTCCATGAACTTTAAAGTCAGTTATTATAGTTAAGTGTTACTTCTGCCTGCATTAAAAAAATTCCCAATATCTAAACAGAAGTCACCAAGCATACGATGAAACACTCTGAACTTTTATCTAAAAATCACGTACTTGTAAGAGTACTCCAGAATACCAGATGCAGAAATGATATTAGCCTTCTTGAGTCCTCCAAGCCAGAAGGAAATGCCATTATTTATACTAGTCTTTGGAGACTCTGTACCAACCGATGAATCTGATAATGCTGTGCAAGAATCAATACCATTTTGACGAATTGGGATCGTTGCTGCCCTTCTAGAACTGCTATTACCTATCTGTGATCGTTTCCTGTGGTACAAAAAGCAGAAAAATCCACCTATAGCCAAAAGCACTCCAATCACCACCCCTATCGAAATCCCAATGATTAACCCAGACGACTCGGCTTTCATCTCTTTGCTCGTTCTAATATATCCTACCTAAGATTTTTTCCATCGGCCCACCTGTTAAAATAAAATAAACTAATAAAAATCCAAATACTAATCAGCTTTGAAAATGATTCTGAAGACCCCAGAGAGAGTTCACCTAAATCAGAGATGTTATCAAAAAGTCCATAAACAGTTGATTCTTATATCTAGAGTGATTTTATAAAAAAAAAAACAGAAAAAATTGATATTGACAAAAGAAAAACAAAAGGCAAGCCATTCCACTAAAATAGGGTGGAATGCTTTTATATGTGTTTAATGTATGTAGTCAGGCTGTAAATAGTACAATACTGGAGAAGGAAAAGTCTAATTCAACAACTAAAACGACGACTTACAGGAGGGAAATGCAAAGCAGCAAAAGCAGACTACAGTATGAAGATTTGGTCAACTTTCCAAATCCTACATCATTGCATTACATGGGATTTAGAGAGAGTGAAAATTAAATCCAGAACCCAGAAAAACAAACATCTAGCAAAAAAAAAATACCCACACAAATTTTGTTTGGAAAAAAAAAAACTTCATTAAACATATAGCAGAGCATACATAAATAAAATGCTTCCCATTTTCTTTTCCCATAAATTTATAAGCACCCAGAAAAGAAATTACGGAAAAAATAGAAATGCATCGATCAAGCAAACTAAGTTGAGATTCAAACATGGCCCAGGGGTTAAGGTCCTTGCTCCTTGTCCTGAAACAAGACATCGGTTCTCACCATCCCAAACATTCTTCCCACTCGTTCCTTCCCCACCCAGCCCCTTAAAAATAAGTGCAGATCAAAATTACAGCTGCACAAAAGCAAGAAATTAAAAACTGCCTTTTTTGCCGTAGATTTCATGCTATTACGTTTTCAAAAGAATAAGACTGCAACGGCACATTTGACGTAATTATTATACCTTTTCTCCAGTTGGCGATTATCAGCAATGAAAGTTGCAGCAGTTACTAATTAGTACTTGCTATGTTAAACAACTTCTCCAACCACCCACCACTCCAAATATTTGATTTTCTCTTTGGATTTTGTTTCTGGTAAAAAAAAAAAAGAGAGAAAGGAAAAGGACGAAAAGGGTTGAAAGAAGATCGAAAACTGGATGAGAAAATGTGAAAGTTGAGGGAAGGAGAAAGGAATCTTTGCGGAGTTTTAAGAGAGATCGAAAGCGAGAGAGAGAGAGAGAGAGGAAAGAGAGGAGTTTGATCTGTTTAGGTTGGCCACTACCAGCTTTTGGAGAACGCTGAAAAATACTGCTCACGTAGGATGACTTTTACTGCTCCTTGGTATTCTGAGGATTAATTTGGGAAACCCACACAGTCTAGTAGTAGTATTTTTTTTTTTTCTAAGTGGGAGAAATCAGAAAGGAATAAATTGAAACTTGGGGGGGTTTTTTCGCATACCAGATGCGTGTGTATTTGGGAATTTTTAAATTCCCGGTTTGTCGCCACGTTTACGTTTGAGAAGAAAACGCGCGTAACTTGTGATAATTTTGGTCTGACCAAATTAGCAGACAATTGAGAATACTTTTTTTTTTTTTGTTTTATCTTGATAAAGGAGAATTCTTTCTCATTCGTATGACTTTGATGATTATTACTGCTTTAAAAAAAAAAAAAAAAGCCTCCAAGTAATTGATTTTGTAGTCAAATTAGCTGTATTTGATTATTTGACCAAGCTTATAGGTCATTGAAGAGTCGGGCTAGTTTGTGCAGAATTAACTCTCAATTATGTGAAAGCATGTGCGAGTTGATATTTTATAATTTCATGAAATTGTAATTCTAGCTCAAATTCAGTGCACATAAGTCGTTGACTGAATCAAGTTGACCCAGATTTCACCGCTGATGATCATTTTTAATTGGAATTGTCTAGGCTTTAATTTCTTAGATTTGTCATTGATCTTTACAGAATCGTGCAATTGAAAAATACGTAAAAACCTATGAACTTGAATGCTTAAAGTCTTTTGTAGCCTGCTATTTTTTGAAATTTTTATAGTAAAATGTACAGTAGCAGCAGCGATATAATACGTGTGAGGTTAAAAAAAGAAAAGGTAACTAAAAAATATGTTCGTGAAATAAAAAAAGGTAAAAATTTTTGGAGAAAATTTGCAATCCAAACAAGACTTTGAACCCGCTGTTTAAGCGGATAAATTTTTTGTTAAATGGGGTGAGAGATTGAGGTGATCTACCGCGTCCAATTCAACATGGACCAAATATTACTTATTCTTACTCGTTATAACAACACTAAACTTTTTCTTGGTACCAATAATTATCCCAAAAATCATAAATCGGGATACATGAGGTTTTCCCTTAACAGATATAATAGATGCTTTGTAAGTCCAAGTAAAAGTCTTTAAGACTTGGCATGATCAGAGATTGGTGAAGTTTTCATGTCACTCATCTGACTAACTTGTTACATGGGCATTTGTGTGCAATTGTTCACAGAGACCCGAATTCGCTCGGCCAAACAAACTGTAGTATGATAAATAAATTTTTTTTTTAAAAAAAAAACATTGATGATGTGTAGTGTAGACAACTAAGGCAAGTCATCGAGAAATGAAATTCAATTGCAAGTGCAAAAGGAGTCAAATCGAACATTAGATGGAGCGTGTAATTATCCCCAAGTGATCAAAGATTGGAGTACAAACATGAAAGTTTTTATAAGAAACGAAAGGGAATATCGGACAGATTGTGACAATGGAAGGGGAAGGAGGTGTCTTGAAACAGGAAAGACGTATTGAAAGGGACAGTAGCGTGGAAGCGTAAAGTTCACTTTTGTTGAGCAAATGGACCTCTTTTTTTTTTCTTTTTTTTTTTTTTGCTTGGATTGGAATAAACTTTTCCTACTACAAATGAACAATTCAATTCAAAGAATTAGGGAGGACAAGGAAGGAAGGATGGATGGCTACCGTACCGCATTAGGACTGAGACGAAATTAATGCACAGCTATATTATTTTTTTGGAGAATTCACGAGTTTCATATAATAAAATAAGAATTTACACACTAACCGTCAACTTTTCTCGCTTATCTTTCTCTACAATTCTAAGAAGATCAAGAGGAAATTTGACTCAAAAATAATTCTACGCGCAGCTACGTTATTGAATGCAGAAACAGAGAGATGTAGGTGACGCGTCCGATTACTGTGACTGGATATTACAACAGTACCTTCTCCGTTTTGCTTCAAGAATCATCACACAAAATTGGTGTTAGGTTTGATTTCACAATTCACACCTGCAATCTGAGCACTTAATTTAATACCGACAGCAAAGCAAATGCAACAGAAGTCGATAGTGTAAGGTGGGAAGAAGGGGAGATGGAAGCAGTCAATTTCAAACCTAATCCAACATAGCTTCCTCCCCTTAGTAGTACATCGTATTTCAAAGTAGGACACTTAAAATCAACAAGAAATCAAAGGTGACTGCAGTTGAAGTCCCTCCACGTTGGACCCTCTGTTGAATCTCGAATGTGATGATTCATCCACAACGGTGACACGTTGAAGATGTGAGTTCCTAATTATTTTATGGTTTAATTACTTCACTCCAAACCCGCGATTAATTCTCTATATGCGTCATTATGTATGTTTCTCATTCCAGATTGTCATAACTTCAAGTTGACTATGAGAACTATAGTTAACCTACTACGCAATTATACTGGGAATTAATAACTTGTAAATCCATCATCACGATGTGTTTGTACTTGTACAAAAGGTTGTGTACTTAATTGCGTTGACCAGCCGGATTATGGCTTTCCTTGGTTCTTTGATATCGAAAAGAGACCGTCGATGACTTGGAATTTTCTCTTGATTTTTAAGTCTGAATGGTACTTTAACCAACAAAGTACCAAAAAGAAATGAGGAAGTCTTGTACATATTAACAGTGTATATACTGTCACCATCGTTGAATTTATGATACGTGTGCACAAGTGAGAGTTTAGATTCAAATTTTACATAATTATCATTCATTAATACTGACAGTGTATACACTACTGTCACTGTAGGAATGATTAATCCAAAAGAGATTAGATTTATCAAGATTTGAAGTTCATTGTAGAAAACAATGAACATGGGAAGCAGGTTTTTAGTGACCGCATTAGTAGTCCTATAATTACTAGAAATAAATATGGGATGATTTAATACAGTACTATATATCCTTTTCCCTCGTCCCAGATTTATATTTAACCAAAAAAAAAAAACAGAAAAAGAAGAAAAGGGTTGGGCGTGAATACTCTTTTATGATCCCGGAGTATAATACGTTTTCAATCATGTTCTGTGATTCTACCACACAAGACCAACAAAAACTTAGTGGGAACGTCTAAGGACGTGAGGGGCGGCAGTCGCAATATTATACTACCATCTTAACCAGGTAGACCTGCAAGAGATTCCTTTTTCTTTTTTTTTTTTCTCTCTTTCAAATATAAAGTCTGTATGGGAGGCTAAAAGTTATTTATTTATTTTTTTTCTTGTCTTCTTTTGGGCAATCAATTACGCAATCATTTCAATTAATTGACCATAAACAGAGGTCAGCCTAGTAATTTTAGACTGGTAAATTGTTGAAGTGAAATGTCAATGTGGAGTGGGGCGCCGGCACGCAGGGGAAATGAAATGTCAATTGTTGTTAACGTGCTCGCTCGGTGTGGAGTGGCCTCCTCTTTCGAGTCGCAGGGAATTAGTCCGACCTCATAAGAATTGATTCGGACATTTTTATGTATTATTGATAAAAAAAAAAAAGAAAAAAAGAAATGTCAATGTGGGGGCGCCGGCACGCAGCAGGATGTTTCGACGGGATTGGAACAGGCTGTTTCAAGAGGAGGGTACCAACCAAATTACGTAGAATAATATGAGCATTGAGAAATTCACGAGTTCAGCCGCCGCATTCAATATTTTCAATTCGGGCCACGGGTAAACCGTACACTGATAAAAGGATGGAGTGCTCCGACGGCGTTTCTTGAAGTCGTAGCCTCGTGGAGATCATTCAAATGCAACCCCCCGGGGGGGGGGGGGGGTTGGGGGGCGGGTTCAACCTTTTGTCTAAATAAAGTGATCATATCTTGGTTAGTTGATAGAGGAGCACACGCCGCCCAACATTTGATGAAACATCACAAAATATGCTAAGTACTATTTATTACATTAAGTTGGAAAGTAGTCCTTGTTCTACTTGATGAATTGGCGGATTATCAGGAACACAAACAGCTGAAGGTGAAATTTAGGTATTCTTTATACTAGAAGTTTTGCATTCATTATTCTTTTATCTTCGAAATTACCAAATTCCACGAAAATTGCCCTGGCACAGTGATTTTTGGATATAACAGTGGGAATGATACAAATAAATCACAACCAAACTAATCCACAAATAGTCGGAATAACCAATTCAACATCATTACAAATTAACTGGCATAAAGCGGAAAAAAAAAAAAAAAAGCTCACATTTAATGATATACTTGAGCTCCAAAATACCTAAATCTTGGGTTTTCAACTGTGACCACCAAAATAAGGTCCCATTGGATCTTTGAGGGAAATATGCTAAAAGAGTGGCGCTATTGAGTACTACTAGTGATACAGACGCACTCGATCAGATGTCAAAGGTATAATGAAGTTGATTTTGAGGTTAAAGTTGAAATTTTAAAAAGTGAAAAAAAAAGAAGAAGAAAAGTTTACATCGAACTCAATGCTCTTGCGAGTAACAAAAAGTTGTAGGATGTTGCGAGTAATTTTATTTCAGTACCAAAATGCATGCAAAAAGCCCCAAAAGGATCACACATTAACAATGGAAAGGTACTATATCCATGTGCAGTTGTTGTCAATGCTTCTTAATGCAGCCCCCACCGGGCCGCATGGGACATCGTGGTCTGTTCACAATTGCCGCCAATGTTGAGTTGAGCAGTCAAAGCAATGGCCCGGTCCAATATACCCAAGCCCAAGCAGAGCTACGGAACCTTCACTCCAAATGGCTAGTCTCATCCCATCAGTTTTCTCCTGAACTGTTGGCCCAAGTCGTCGAACAGTCACTAAAGAAGTTCCAAGTGTATCCTAAAACGTATAAAGGTTGTCTTGGGCTGAGAGTGATGAGGTTTCCGTCTCCGTCTCCGTCCTCCATTTTTGCACATGTAATAAATGTTTGTTTGTATTAACCATCGACTTACTAAAAACTCTGCCTAAAAGGTCTATCGTTGTAGCACACGAATGATGTGAAATTTGCAGCCGATCTGGCAACTTTAATAATTGAGCAAAGAAGATTTTGGCATTCGATTTCATTCGTAATCTCTCCTCTCTCTGTGTAGTGGGCCAAAGATCTTACAACGTTTCGCCGGAAAACTGGAATTTCAGATGTGTTCCCTGAAGAAAGAATGAAAGCAGCAGCATGGCTTGGATTCATTCTAGGTTAATTATGTACGGCTTACGACAGTGTCTGTGGCGTGTGGACATTCAAATGCACAATACAACTAGAAGCACAATTGGGCTGATCACTCACGCGTGTTCGAGTCCACATCCGCCTCCTAATTCTAGTTGACTTTCCTCTGATATTTCTCATTCCTCAACCCTTTCAGCAGCTTTAACTTTGTACTTGACTGCCTGCTGGAGTATCATAGAATTCCTCAAACAACTAGTGTTTTTTTTTTTTTTCTAATTTTTGCCAAATTTAATCAAGCATGAGAAAACCTAAAAAGTTAGTAGTAAATGTTATAGAGGTGTTGGTAGCATGATAAATTGTTGCAAGCTACAAATCTATACCACTACAATTCGTAGCTTAAGGATTATTCTAGAAATGACTGTGTTTGGATATGGATTTTTTTTTTTTTTTTTAAAAAAATATATATATTATTTGATGTTTTACGTCATGCGCAGGAGCAATCAGCAAAGTCGAAGCAGTAGACCATCCAAAGAGAGTGAAATATATTATTGAAATCATCCTTCCTTAGTCCTCCCCCACAGCTACAAGTACAACCAACCAAATAAGAAAAAAACCAACAAACAATCCCAAAAAAAAAAAAAAAAAAATGTTTGACCTGATACCCTCGTCATCGTGTGCGTAAGCGTTTGTTCGCGAGGAATGAGATGGGAACACAAATTTCTGACTCGGTATTTCCCATGTGCTTTCTTTTCTTGATTTCCTTGGATTTGACCAGAAAGCCACAAAGGATGAGTCATTCATGATTTTTATCATATCAACCGAATACAATTTTCCATTTGCCACTTGACTGCCTCGTCTTTGTTTGTTGTTTCTCATGCCGACTCGTAATTAAATAGTAGCAGCAGCAGTAGAACGCCTATTATTACATTACTTGAAGCGTTTTGTCTTTATTTATGCAGTGAGTAACGTGTTATGCGGGTGAATCTAAGACGGTAGAAAAGCAGAAACACGAGAGAATAATTTAACCAACGGCTCAAGGGCTGCACTTGGCCACCACCATTATTTTTAAGGTTTGGTGGGGGTGGCCACCAATTGCTTGTTACTGTATTTAAGTGGTTTAAATTATAACTGTCAAACAAAATCATTTAACTAAAAATTTACCTATATCCATCCATAAATAGATGGATATGTGTATCTTAAATTTTTACATATAGATATAAATGGATTACCCAATAATACATATTTATTAAATGGATAGTATTGAATTACCCGTCAAATTCAATTAACCTATTTAGAATTGTCTTCCCACAAACCCCCTCTCTTCCCCCATCCATTTTTTTTTTCAAAATTTTCATTTTGTCATGATGTTAATTACTTTTGTTTCATTATTATTATTATTATTTGGTATTATCTTATCATTTTATTTTCTCTTAGTTTGTTAACTTGCTCATTTTTCAGTATTACCAATTTATGCCAAGTTTTAGCCTCTTTTCTTATTTTTTTCAAAATAAAATTTTTAATTTACATACGAAAAAATGCTAGAGGTTCAAAATTTTTGGATTAAGTTTTTATGTTAACTTTTATACCATTTAGTTCAAATTTTTATATTCTTATTGTTTAATTATTAAATAGTACTATAAAATTTTGCGACATAGAGTACGGATGAGAAAAATTGATAATTAGGCTTATTGAACATTATAAATAAATATTTAAAACTAATTATGGATACAAAGGATGGTATAAATTGACAACATAGTTTGCAAAAATGAATTTACAAAAAGTTTAAATAAATGGGTTATAAATGGATAATTAGGTTATTCAATTCATTTTTTTGACTTACCCATTTATATTCATCTAATTGAACGGGGTATAAATTGATTGATTTACTTATACCCATTACCCATTTTATCCAATCCAAATCACCCATTTTGACACCTCTATTCTAAATTCATACAGATGCATAATGCACTCATTTGATTCGATGATGGTTCAGTTTTCATTAACCGAATTGGGGCCCTTCCCTTAAAATCGGTTTTTTTAAAAAAAAAAAAAAAAAAAAAAGAAACACGAGAGAATAATTTGGTCATGGTCTTTAACAGGTCCAATACGTTACTTGGTCTGTATATAAATGCATTTTTTCACTTTTCAGTGCTGTCAACGTTCATCCGATTTGAGGCCTTTCTTAGGATAAGATTTTGAGACTTGCTTTCTAGATGAGATTAAAGCTCATCCCACATTACTTACTTTGTACTAGCATATATCCTGCATGCGTCAGTGGAATATTATTCAAGAAAGATGACTTCTACTTTTAGTAGTCACTGATCATATCATGACAAAGGTAAAATGATTTTAATGAAACTCCGAAATAGAGTCTGAATTTTTTTTTTGGGTACGATTGAAAGAGAGGCAACATATACAAGGCCTTAAGCGAAGCAAGAGCTATGAAACTATTGTTTCATATGCCAAATACGCTCACAGGCAATGATGGAGCTAAGGGGGCAGAGGGAGGCCATGGCCTCCCCTAAGTTTTGAAAATTTTAATTCATAATATGTGAATATGTGTGTAAAATAAAATTGACTCCCCCTAAAATTTTTACAATTTTAATTTATATTATGAGAGTTGATATATATATATACATATATCATAGATGAATTTAGTTCTATGAAAAAACATAGAACTCAATTTACTTCTAAGAAAATATGTTGAAATTTCAAAGTATGTTAACATAACTTTTATCTTTTTTCAATTGAAAATAGTTACATTTATATTACATGGTTATATATATATATATATATATATATATATATATATATATATATATATATATATATATATATATATATATATATATATATATATTGCATAGGTGACATATTGAAGAGCATCTTCTCATAATGTGCAAATTAGATGGTTTGTGATGTTATAAGATATTTAATCAAAGGTTATCTTTTTTGTTATTTTTTGTTATGACTGTACCGCATATTTATGAATAGACATACATTTATAATTAAATTTAATATTTGATATTTTTAGATGTCATACATTTGAATACAAGAAAATTATTTTGAACATAATATATTAAGATAATTTTGTTAGCCTCCCCCAAAAAAAATCCTGGCTCACAGGCGGATGCAGAGCAGCCTTACTCACGAAATCGGACAATAATAATACTTATGTCAATTACTAATATTGCTATAGAGTTTTTTTTTCATTAGTATTTTTATTTTACCACCCAACCCATACATTTGAGTTGATTTTCCTTGTAATCTACCTTTTTCCCCGGGGACTTAGCCTGGGTTTGCAGATGAGCAGTGCTAGTTTTTGGATGGCATACCTATCAGGATAACGCACCTCTACATTAGAATAGTAGATTAATACTACTAATTCAGCCGTGGCTTATTCAAACATCCTCCGGAAAAAGTCGAGTAAGGTCTGGAGGCTTCATGAAATTTCAGATAAGTTTAAGAAAAAGCCCTCGAAATTAAGCGACTTTTCCTAACTTCGTTGCAACATCTTGAAAGGATAAATAGAATTGAAGTAGAAGAAAGAAGAATAAATCAAAAGGCAAAAGCTCGTGGAGGAGAAAGCACCGGAAGGATATAGTAGAAAGGTATGTATGTATTATGTTCTTATCCCTATCTTTAAATCGATTTGTGAACTTGGAAAGTTCGAAGAAGAAAGGTCAAGACTCCATGCATGCACGAGTACATGAAGTTATTACAGCTAAATCATTCTCCTGGAATGATGAACCATGCATTCTTGCGCAAACCAACTTGTTTGTACAGTCATTTTCCGTCGAAAAATTGCATTGTTTTCGTGATCATATTTTCTTATTATCTTTTCTTCTTACATATATCAAATCGTTCTAATAATTTTTTTATAAAAAAATTTTTAAAAAATACAATTCAAACGCAACTTTTTCAGACCTAACCCCACCACCACCCCAGAACCCCCCCCCCCCCC
The DNA here is from genome assembly GCF_036785885.1 of Coffea arabica. Lineage (NCBI taxonomy): Eukaryota > Viridiplantae > Streptophyta > Magnoliopsida > Gentianales > Rubiaceae > Coffea > Coffea arabica. The sequence goes on along the minus strand of NC_092319.1, from coordinate 47,391,133 downwards.
CCAAAACAACAAAACCACCACAAAAACCAATAAAAGTATAAACATGGCACTTAGCCACGGGAAAAGAGAATCAGATTTCATTCCTCCTGTAAATAAAGATTATTATTCGAAGGTCATGATTGTATCTTTCCAGATATAAATCATGTTTAAAGTAGACAACCGTGGCATTCCATCATTAAGATAATGGACCTAACCCAAAAAGCCAACCGGTCTTTTCATTCGTACGTATCACTTGTTTAGTCGTCTCGGAGATTTTAGATAAAGGCAAACCAGTCACGCCCACTTCGACCCCGCACGCACGTTCATTCTCACGCGTATATACAAAAATACAATCAATCAAAAAAACTAATTAATATTAGTGTTTAGCATAACAGGCTTTTTTCAAATTGGAAGGGAGGTAGTAATAGTACTACACTTTCTTTTTTTCCCTGGATATATAAATAAAAATAAAAGTCCCTTTAATACGCCAGCCAAGATGATGAGGACATATTATTATTATTATTTCCTTGATAGTATTAGTTATTTACAACCAACCAGGCCAGGCCTAATAATGCTTCTTTTTCTTCTGCTAGAGCTAGACCCACTCAAATTCCAATTTTTTTTTTTTTTCTGGACGGAATCGCTGTCACGCGTTCGTGATGATTATGCTTCTTTAAGCGGATCACAGTTGGTTAGCAGTTGATCAAACACTACTAATTCCCTGTTGCACTAATCATTTCGGTGCCATCACATTCATAGCCCCCTTTTTATCTAGGGAGAGCGACGATGGATGTTAATTAATAAAATATCTCTAAGGGTTAAGGTTCTGCCTTTAAAGTTAGATACTGGCCTACTTTTTAAATACCTGGCCATCTGATTTTCCTATCCTCTCGCAATAAAAGTGCATGTTTAATTTTGAAGCCTGGATACTTAATTACAGAACTGAACAGAGAGTCCGGTTGGATTTGGACGAGTAAAACTCAATTCCTGCGGGACGATGCGTTTGGATTGCATTTTTCATGAATTTTTCGTTGGAAAATTACTGTAGCGATTTGATGTATGTGAGGTAAAAAGATGATAAAGAAATATGTTCACGGAAAACAATGCCATTTACCGAAAAATGGCTATCCAAACAAGCCCCAAGAGCGGTTGAATAGATGTGGCGAATTTCTCCCTGTGTAGATGGCGGTTGAATAGCTCCTGATTTATCTGTGTGTTAGGTAACTTGATCAGAGGCATTAGAGATGTGGTGAAGAAATTTTGTTTTATATGGGTTTCGCATGCAAGCAAGAAGGAAGAAGAATGTTGCTGCTCATTTATTGTCTCATTTGTTTTTGTCACTTGAGGGAAGCCACGTCTGATTTGTAAATTTTTCAAAAGAGATTATTATGTGCGCTGCAGATGTGGATTTACTTTAATGAAATTCAGTTTCATTATAAAAAAAAAAGAAAAAGTAATAGATCAATGTGATTCTTATTATTCGTGCTGCTGCGATTTGCAGCACCCTCGTCCTCTTTAGATCAGGGATAATGACTTGCGTAGTCTTTTTAAAGAAAACATTCTACATGCATTTCACGAGTAAACAAGACACTCTATTCCATGCAAACCAGTGGGCCGGGAGGGTGACCGCCAGTATTCGTATTTATAATAGAGCTAAAATTTCAACGTGGATGGTTGAATATCCTTACATTTAAATTGTTGTTTTATAATTACAATTAATATTATACGTATTTAAATTTGAAAAAATTGAATTTTCTTTTGCGAAATTTGATGGAGGTGACGTGGACAAATGTTCAAACTTTGTAAAGACTCTTCCATAAGGAAGTTACAAAATTATGGGAATAGAGGGTCAGAAAATTGAGAGGGGGGCAAATAAGACGCAAAAATAAAAATAACTATAAAATTACTTATCGTTTAGGGGGAAAAAAAAAAAAGATACATGTGATTCTGTCATTAACAGAAACAAATTTATTCTTTATATGAGAGCCAAATTTTTTATAAACTGCTTTCATAGCCAAGAAGAATGGAACATGGATAACCTTGCAGTGATTAATAATTAAGTTTGCTTAATCATATGAATCAACTCGCTCCCACATAAAATTGAAATTGTGTATTGTTAGCCCAAAAGGGCAAAAAAAAAAGAAAGAATAAAGAATGTTGTGGGTACCGCGACTTTGAAAGTCAATTACTCCTAGTCACTAATTTTATAAATTTATCATCGTTTTATCTCATCATTTCTATACTTTTAACTCTAATTATTAGACAATTTCAAGATTTTTTAAAAATAGCTATATATTAATCATTGATAGATTTCTAGATATCTACATAACTTTCGAAATTACGTCATGGATGTTACAATCGAATTAAGCAATTAATGGGTGGGGAGTTTGCTAAGTGGCTTTCCAGCTGGTCAGGGGGCGCTCCCCTTTCTATTTCGTTGAAATTGTTCGAAATAAAAGCGGCGGGGGAGTGGTCCAGTCAGTCATACAATACCGCGTGACACGTCGTCAGGTCAAAGTAGTCAAAATAGAGGAGATTCTCAACCCCCACGTGTCCGTCTTATTTAATTCCATTCCATTCCTATGTTACTCCTATCAGGTTTACCGTCAACAAATCCCGGTTTATTTATCGGACCTAATCCCGACGTCACGTGGTCGTCATCCTCGCGTTTGTATTACACGGCTTGGCCTCAGCGCGGCTTTGTTGTCTACCCTGTCACCCCATACATCACCTCCCCGTTCGCAGCAGCCAGCAGCGCGTCCGCTTCTTCTCGATGCAGTAAACTTTTTCTTTTTCCCCTCCTCTCTTTTATCTTTTTATTTTCTACTATAATTTTTTTTTTGGCACAATCCTAGGGAGAAGAAAATTATTTAGGGAGATTTTACAGCCCGTTCTTAATATTATACCCTAAAGTGAAGTTCACCATTGGATAATGAAATTCATTATCATCATTAGAGATATACTATATTGAGGGAATGATACTGAAAAAGACCATAGAATTTTCTAATTATTCAAAGCAAGAAAAGTGCAAATTAATTAACATTAGAAATGTAGAAATATGCTTACATTTTTTTATTAAATTAATTATTTACACAAAGTTACATGATAACTTATAATTTATTAACTTGAAACTTGATAACCTAATGGAACTTTGTTGTATTTACCAATTCCCACAAAATAAGTTAATTAGATAGGTAATATCGTGCACATAAGAATGATATTTAACATAAAAAAGTTTTATCAAAACTTATATATATATATATATATATATATATTACTAGATTGAAATTTGAATAACCTGGTTGACAAAAGGTACCACCAATAAAAGTTTGAAGATTGTTTTCAAATAATTGCAAGTTAATAAAACCAAAAAAAAATGTTATTTTATTATTTAGATGCTATTCACATATCCATGATTATAGGAGCAAAAAGATCATAGGATAAAAAGTCATAACAAATTGATCAACATATACGGTCAACTTTGGTATACAAAAAGAAGATATCAAAGTCCAATGTACATATATTGTTATTGTGATAAAGATTTTTGAATTGTTATAAAGATGTTTTCACTGTAATAAAATAGAAAAATAATATAATGCTCTAAGTAATTAGTACAATGAAATAATTTTTTCCTAAGTGAAATCAACAGCCAAAATCTTCTTTTGATTGAAAATAATTTATTGGACTAACCGTGAACACATTTAAACCGCAAAAAGAAAAAAAAAAGAAGGGAAAAAAAATCATGTTTGCATGACGTTCCTTCTGAAAGATTCTCATGTGTTTGGCTGCCGCACACTAGCGATGAGGAGCGCGTGGCTCTATCCAAACCAAAAACCAAAAGGACATGAGTTGAGGGCGCTGAGAATGTTCGCCAAAGTCGAACGTGTGGTCGGCGTAACTAACGGTTCAATCATCGTCATCAATTCCGTCAAAATTCAACTCCCCTAGTCTCCGTTACCGTTAAAGAGACCGCGGGCCCAGCTCCCTCGTCAGCTAACAGGTCACAGGTCACAACTGCCTCGCAAGTCGCACCTTCCTTTCCTCCTTATATATAAAATCTTCAATCTTCGCTCGTTCTTTCGATTCTCTTCAGCTTCCCTAAGCCCACAAAAATCCCATCTTTTGTCTGCTGAGAAATTTACGTATTCAAAATATTTAAGATCCTATCACTTGAACACCGAGCTAGAAGAGAAGAAGGCTAGAGAAAGAGGTTGACGTCTTCATTTCAAGCCCAAGTAATCCTCAGGTACTTAATTCCGTTTTTTAATTGAAGTCAAGGTTCATTTTGTTGATCTTTTGAGGCGGGCTGTGGTTGAAAGGAATTTCCTGTTTTATATTTGTTGTGTTGATGGTAAAGTTGTCTTTTATTTTGTTGTTCTTCAAGGTTGAATCTTGAGCAACATTTAAAACAAAGGGGGAGGGAGGAGGGAGGGGGGGAGAGAGAGAGAGATTGAATTCAAAGGGTTGATTATCGTGTTTTCTTTTCTCCTTCATTTACTTGTATAGAAAATTCTTACCAGGGGATTGAGGAGACTTGATTTTATTAGTCAAGCAGTTGAATTAGGCTTCTTTGAATACACGGTGTTCTCTTCTTCAGCTCAAGTCAATGGGGAAAATTTGCCGCTTTAGAATTCCTTCTTTAGTTTCTTGGATATTTCTTTTCGTTTATTGAAGGCAGGGAGTTATAGGGAGGGTAGATGGTTTATAAAGTAGTTGAGAAGAAAAGATATAAATGAAGAGGAAAAAAACCAGCTTATTTACTTATCTCTGTCTTCATTGTTTTAGTGGAACACCATCAAATTATTAGGAACTCCCAGTTTATTGCTGCTGGTGTCAAAAAAGTATGTTCTTGGTTATGTTATGGGGTTCTTTTTTGTAGTGTAATTGAAAATTTTTTCATGAATATATGCTTGTTCAGATTGTATTCTACGAGCCATGAGGAGTGTTTCTTTCTTTTTAGCTGGTTTTGGTTAATGAAATTCTGTGCATGATTGTTGTTTTCTTTATCCTTTTTCTTGAGATTATGCAGAAGATTGCCAAAAAGGTAATTCTGACCTGCACATCAAACCCAGGGAAAAACGTAATCTTAGAAAACTGTATAGTTTGATCTGTGGTGATCTATGAAGACAAGGATTAGGAGCTAAAGGAAGGAAATGATATATTTTGACTCAGGTCTCAATGTTTTGTTCATGGGGTCAGAGAGATGTGTTAATTTACTTTTGCCATAGATCATTTTGAGGCTAGGATTACTTGAAGGCGTATTGCTTCAACAATTTGGTGCAAGGAATAAATTATACATTTTTGTTAACTGCCTGTGATGAATAGTAATATGGTGATTAAGATTTTATTGTCATCATTCTTATGTTGGTACCAGTTTGGACAGAGCTTTTTAAATTGATTATTGCAATACATGGGCATGATGTAACAAATTTGTTCAGGCAAAAGGAGAACTGCTGTACTACATGTTGAGCAAATTATTCTGTTTAAATACTTCACTAGTATCAACAACAGTTTAGCTTTATCTGTTAAATAAGGCTATAACCTAAAATTTATTGCTTTTTGTGACTTTGCAGGTCCTTCGCTGTGTGCTAAAGACTGACTCCTTCACCGGACATAATCTGCTGTTCTTTGTCTTTGATAAAGGAACCAGAGAGTTTTCTTGTCCACCGTCCATGTTATTTTAATTGGTAAATAAAACAGCTGATGCCACTTATCTAGTATGGATTCACATCAATTTTTTGGATATAGCGTTGCTGGTGCAGACATATCATCATACCCTTCTTATTCCACTGCCCCTTCAGTGCCAAATAGACTCTACGGCTCACTGAAATTTGAGTTAAGGAACTCACCTAATTCACCTTTCTTGTCTCATTTTGATTCTGAGACTCTTACCACACTGAGTGACGGTCAAGAACAGCATAGTTCAACAGAAAATCTTTCTGAAGCCAGTCCATCCTGTAATTCTTCATTAAATTATACCAGTAGTTGCTACCAGCAGTTAAGCTCATCTCCAGATTCCAGTCAAGAAAAACCTCAAATCTCTTCTGGTGGAACTACTCTTTTTCAGAATCCAAATAATGGTCATAACATAAAGTACACTTTGCAGCAACTGGAGACTGCTCTAATGGGACCAGATGAAGAAGCAACAACATCAGCTCCCTCTGTAGGGGAAAATAAAGGCCCACAAGCATCAGGCCAGAAATCCAGGGCCTTGAGCCAGGAAAATCAACCCCTGGGATCGCAAATAATTCATTCCCAGCCGTCTTATGCCTTGCACCTGAGGAAATCAGGAAATGAACTTCCTATGGAGAAGCGTCTGAGAGCGATTGAAGAATTGTCCCTGAAGGGTATCCCTCCAACTAATCTTAAACAATTGTTGATGGAATGTGCTCGAGCATTTTATGAAAATGAGCTAGAGAACTTTGAGAAATTGGTTGAAACAGCACGTGGTGCTGTAAGCATCACTGGTGAGCCAATTCAGCGTCTTGGTGCTTACATGCTTGAAGGGCTAATAGCAAGGAAAGAGGCATCGGGAACCAACATTTACCGGACTCTGAGATGCAAGGAGCCAGAAGGCAAGGACTTGCTTTCATACATGCATATTCTGTATGAAATATGTCCTTACTTGAAATTTGGCTACATGGCTGCAAATGGTGCCATTGCAGAAGCATGTAGAAACGAAGATCGCATCCACATTGTGGACTTCCAAATTGCTCAGGGCACACAATGGATGACTCTCTTACAAGCACTTGCTGCAAGGCCTAGTGGTGCTCCTCATGTGCGTATTACTGGCATTGATGACCCAGTTTCTCAGTATGCACGCGGAGAAGGTTTGGCAGCAGTAGGCAAGCGTTTAGCAGCCATTTCTGAAAAGTTCAATATTCCAGTGGAGTTCCATGCAGTGCCAGTTTTCGCTCCAGAGGTTACAAGGGATATGCTGTGTATAAGGCCTGGTGAAGCTCTGGCTGTGAACTTCCCCCTGCAGCTCCATCACACACCTGATGAGAGTGTTGATGTGACCAATCCAAGAGATGGGCTTCTCAGAATGGTGAAGGCACTTAATCCCAAGGTCGTCACCCTGGTGGAACAAGAATCAAAGACGAATACTGCTCCATTTCTCCCCAGGTTTTGGGAAACTCTAGAATACTATTCGGCAATATTTGAGTCGATAGATGTCACTATGCCAAGGGACAGGAAGGAGCGAATTAATGTGGAGCAACACTGTTTGGCCAGGGATATAGTGAATATTATAGCTTGCGAAGGAAAGGAAAGGGTTGAACGCCATGAGCTCTTTGGAAAGTGGAAATCCAGATTTACGATGGCTGGGTTTCGGCAATATCCTCTGAGTTCTTATGTCAATTCAGTGATAAGAGGCCTGTTAAGGTGTTACTCAGAACACTATACACTAGTGGAGGCTGATGGCGCTATGCTGTTGGGGTGGAAAGACAGGAATCTGATTTCTGCGTCTGCTTGGCACTGATTCTTAGAATTCGGAAAGAGCACGATGGAGAGGTAGATATAGAAACAACTGGTTTCTGTTTTTCTGGTTCATAGGATGGGCAATTACATAGTTATTGTAGCCATGATAGCTTTAGGCATAATTTCATTTAGTTATGTTGTGCAATATTATTGTTGTAAAACGTCATGTTGGAGATACAGGTGGGTCATTTCATATTCTCCCCTTTTTAAGTGCTTTTTTCTTCTGTTCAGTACAGATGTTAGAATTGTCTTTTGCTGTTTGAGATGTAAGAACTTGATGATGCTGGCTTTAACAATGAGCTCTCCACAATCCTAGGTACAACACAAGTTTTTACAGAGGATTAGCAAATTCTGCTGCGGGTCAGAGTATGTGTAAGGTATGACCGTGCGAGTAGAAGCACATAAATTGTTGGACACTAATACTTAAAGCATCCGCGAGGGTGGGTAAGTTCAAGATTAATCCAACCATATTAGTTTCCTTCCCCTGTTGAAAACTGAAAATCCCACGGGTGATTGTTCTAATGGAAGCCACTCGGTCAAAGTTAATCTTGGGTATTCAATAGGTTGATTGAGTGAGGTAGCTGAGGCCCGCTTCCGGTCTACCCGAGCTTTGTTCGAACTTGAAAGGTTGAAATCATCACAAAATGGAAATTCTAGGCGACTCCGGAGTTTTAACACTTGGTTTGTTAGTCACTCGGTTGTGGATTTGTCAAGAAGAGAAGAGGAATGGGAAGAAGGACTTTGTTCTTCCCATGAGTAGTTGGCCAGTCTGGGATTACTTTGATTGGACTTTGGACTAACTCCAGAACCAAAGATAATAGGATGATTTTACCAAGTTTCATCATTGTCCGGACTCCGGATGATGACAGGAATGATAGTTGGCCTGCAGTGTTAGAGGGCAAAGTTACGATAGAATGTAACTTTCACACAAAGGGCAGAGTGTAACATTGATTCACCCGTGATTACACTGCTATTATTGACCTCAAGACTAATGTGTGGGAGATCTGCACACTGTACAAAAATTCATGCATGTTGGACCTATTAGTTGGGTGGTCTTACTCTAACGATCTAACCCAGCACTACAAGTTTTTTTCAATTTTTTTTTTAAAAAAAAAAAAAAAAAAAAGGGTCCGTCGTTTACCATTTCTAGTGTTCAAGACACACACGAATGTGTGTGAAATTAATAAAAGAAATTTGCTCCAACGCTTTTTAGTGTACCTGAATTCATTTTCAACAGAATTGATTTTATGCTCTAATAGGTAATATGTAGAAAATCCATTAAGATAAAATATATAAATAAATAATTACTTGGTAGTAGTTGGTCAGTATAATTCGTAGTTGCTGATAAAAATTAAGGTTTACTAAATATGTTGATAAACAAAATAATAGTAAGAAATACATATTAGTTGGAAAAAGAATATTTTAGAAATTGGAAGTGAATAGATATCAAAGGTAATTTAGAAAGAGCAACAGAAAAAAGTTTACACCAATCCCTCCCTCTCCCTTTATATATAAGTGCTAATGGCACATGCGAAGTGTGTGCAATTCAAAAATACATTTTTGTGAATCCAAAAACGTATTTTCTAATTTTTTTTTTTTATGTTCCTAACTCAAATAAGTAGAATGATCTTATTACCAAATTAAAGTCACAAAATTAGATTTAATGGTACATGTAACAAATTTTTGTCTATCAAATAGCATTATCTTATTAGACATGATGATAATTGCACATTGCATCCCCCGACTTAGGGTTGTGGTTCTATTGCGATCGATCATCATGTGTGTGTGACAAATCCTAAATGGCCAAGTGGTTAATCACACTAGGTTTAGGGCCATTAACCCTAGTTGTTTTAAATTATTGAGGAGTAGGCATGATTTGTGTCTCAGTCAGGATTCATGTCTGAGAACCTTAACGTATGGGAGTTCTGCAAACTACCCGAAAGACAGGTATGGTTTTAAATTGTTGAAGAGCACGCGTGATTTGGGCGGTCCTAATTACTTCATAGGACTGCACCTTTGGCTCTTAGTCGGGATACATTACAGACGCCTCCGCGAATGTCCCGATTGACATGAATCAAAAGCAGCAATCTGTCTAGTCTGGTTACTTCCCATCTTAGCCAAATAATCAGCAGGGTCGTCTTGTTTCCGTTTTTTTCTTTTTCAAAAGAAAGGCTCTGGCCAGCTATCGTGTATCTTTCCAATTAAGTTAGCAGCACACACACACACACACATATTATATATATATATATGTAACTATCCTGAAGATGGGTAGGTAATCGATCTGGATCAGTTCATCAATTTAGAAAATTTCTGAGTTTCGGTTTCCCCTTAACCTGGTGAGAGCTTTATCAGCAATAGTTGATATTTCGAGTGTACGTAGTTGAAGCATACAGATTTCATTAAGCTCCCGAGTCACCCAGCCAGTTATCGCAGATGTTGTTACAAAATCTAAACAACATCCCTTGTTGATCAACCCATTTGGCACTCTACATATTTCCACACGAAAATTCGATTGTCTGTAGCAGCAGTGAAGGAAATGAAAGTTTGGGGTGTATGGTAAAAAGCTAAAAATTTCTAGAGTGAATAAAATATAAACAAGAGTTAGATAATGAAACACACCTTCACATAATTTTTAAGTTCTTTCAGTTGTATTTGGATCAAGATTACGCAAATTAACACGCTGAAATTGTCCAAACTTCTTATTTCATGGTAATTGTATACTCCCTTTCCAATTACAGTTTTTTTTTTTTTTTCCTTTTCTTCTTGTATTTTGTAAAACTTTCATGCTCGGTTAATTTTGTGGTTTATGGGGATCTTCTTCCACCATCCTCTGTGACAAACTTATATTGCCAAAATGTCGAAGTTGTTAAATCTTTGGAAAGAATTACAAAAAATAAAAGGAAGATTTTCTTAAAAAGAGAGGAGTGAAATTTAAGGAGAGGAGAGAGGGAGGGAAAAGGGGAAGTTACAAATGCAATTTCCAATGAAAATGTGCAGAAGAGATTTAATGAGTAAAAAGGAGAAGGCACAAACACTGGCTGCCGGCCACCACAAGTACTTGGGACATTTTTGCATTTATCTTGCATGGCCGGTGGCTGCAGGCCCCCCAAGTATATGGACATCCGCCCATAAAGAGATGGCAGCATTGGCATCGCTTAATTTTGAAAGTAACACGTCCGCGAACAAAAATTTTGTTTTGACACGTGAAAGCAACGACTCTGCTCGGATTGGGAGTTTTTAGAAAAACTAGTGTATCAAATATAACGTTACAATAACACATTTCAAATGTACTTAAAAAATGATTGCATGTGAGTCACGCGGTGATTTCATGTTAAAAATAGTCAAAAATTTAAGTTGGGATCAAAATTTGTTGACCTAAATTTATACGCAGCGTAAAATTAATATTTTAAAAGTGAAGAATGAAAAAAATTTATTCAACAAAATGCGATAAATATTTTAAATGATTTTCTCTTATCATCATTCATCTCGACAAATATATCGAAAACCTACGTGATCTATTTTTTCTCATGAAATTAAAAACGCGCCTTGATGTTCGAGCAAGATGCGGAGTATTTTTCATTCTGCATACCGTGGGCATATGTGGGCCAGCAATTTACCTGCTCATTTTGTCCTATAAATAAAATTTTTTTTTTAGGGTAAACCAAAAATTTCATTTTTTCAAATAATAGATTACAGTTTTGATCAGTGGAGGAGAGAAATCATCCCTTTCGATAGTTGGACGTTCCAAACCGAGAGAAAGTTTTGCTAAAACATGAGTTGGCAAATTTTACATTTTTACGGGGCATCTGGATCTTGTTTAGTAGATTGTCAAAATCAGAAAAATCCATTTCATCAGAATTCATTTTGTGAACAACATTAATAGCATCATCACTTTCAAGAATTAAAGTTTCAATTCCCACTTCTTTTGCCACTCTAAACCTTTCATGACAGCTACAGGTTGTCATTCGTCATCTCTAACAAGTCATTTACGGAGTTCTCGAGCAAGTCACGTAATTATGAGTGGTTTAGATTTTGATTTTGTGATATCATGTGGCTCTGGTTAGGCACGCTCCCCCCCCCCTCTTTTTTTTTTCTTTTTTGCGACCAGCCACATATTGTGACAAATTTGAGGGAGGCAGAGGTAGAACCCTAACTTCCAACATCTACCAAAGAGAGTGATGACTACTTGATCAAATGACCAGTGGCAGCACGCCCGCTTTGTAGAACCGGCAAATTTGGAAATACATACATTTGAATGGTGCATCTTCTCTTATCTCATGGGTTACAAACTTGCTACCATTCCTTTATACTCCGATTCAAAAAAAATAAAGCCGCAATTTGGATCCGGTTGAAATCTTCGCCCCCATTCTCCAACCCCACAAATATCAAATTCCAACCACATGTCCGGAGCCTGACTTTTAAGGTTTCTCAAGTGACACTCTAGTCTTAGCGGTGATGAGCCAGATTCCTTAACAGAGGCGAATGCAACACAAATTATCTTCATTTCTCTCGACTATTGAATAAGACCCATTGTTTGCCCATAATTCACGTGGTGCACACAAAAACCCCAATCTTTTTCCTGGCAGATCCTATCAAGAGGGCTGAGCCCACCTGTCACAAATCAATTTTCCAGCACAAGACGCAGACGTCGAAGCGTTGAAAGGAAATCGGGACACGTGGAAGAAATATGCGGATGAGGCTCCATATTGGGCTGGAGAATGGCGCAGAGGTTTTCGTCCATTTTGAATCGGCCCACAAAATTTCCCCATGATGGACCCACACCATTTGGTGGTCCAAATGGAAAAGAATCTATCCAAATTCAACCAATTGGCAGGCAGTTTAATGGGGACGTTGCCGGCCCACTGAAACATTGGAAATTTTTGGATCACCGAAATTTTCTTCTGTAGGGGTTTGTTCGATCAGGGAACTCAAACCATTTAAGCCGAAATACGCTTTGCCTCATTTAAGCTTTGCTTCTGTAAATTTTTGTGGCCATTCAGGAATTACGAACCAATGATCTAAATCTCACCTACTCATGTCATGTAATCTCATCATTAGCGAAAGATTTTGCAACGTGACCAATAGCTCATTTAGTAGTTTAACTTTTTAACTTTCCTTTTCTTTTTTTTTTTTCAGAAAAAAAGTCGGTCTCTAAATTTTTATTCTAGCTAATTTAGTTTTTAAAAGCTGCATTGCCGGAACTTTGCAGCGTGCCAGGAAGTTTTACTTAAATAAACTCCAATCATATCTTATTAAAAACGATTATGGAGGTTGTCGTTGAAAAACTACCAGTTCCCCGTCGCTCTGCCAATTATCATCCAAGCGTTTGGGGAGATCATTTTCTTGCGTATGCTTCTCAGCATAAGGTGATAGCATTCGCATATGATTTCCAGCTTTTCATGTGGCAGTTATTTTCATGATCTTGCGAATCACAAAACTTATTTCTGGAACTGGTTTTTTTTTTCTTTTTGCTTTTTTGAAGGAAAAGTTCTTCGAAGGAGAGGGAGAGCTTCAACGGCTAAGAGAAGAGGTTAGAAAGATGTTGACTGAAACTCCAGACGAGTTTCCTGGAAAGCTAGACATGATAGACACCATTCAGCGTCTTGGGGTGTCGTACCATTTTGAGAGCGAAATCGAGGCATCATTGCAGAAGATTTTCGATGCCTACAGTGAGTTGAATCACAAAGATGGCAATGATCTCCACACTACCGCTCTTCGTTTCCGATTACTCAGACAAAAAGGTTTTCATGCCTCTTGTGGTAAGTAAATCGACCTTTATAACACATATAGTAGAGGTAAATCGTGTTCACAAATTTCCATGCACTTTAGCATGCATGGACCAGGACGTGCTACGCCAACACCAGAGACTATCATTTCTTGATAACATAAACGACATGCACCGTTCGTTTATTAAACTTTTAGTGGAGGGCATTACTATTTATTTTTTTGTTTATTTATTACGTTTTTCAACAGACGTGTTCGACAAATTCAAGAACCCGGAAGGAGATTTTAAGGAATCCCTGGCGAGCGATGCGCGAGGAATGTTGAGCTTGTACGAAGCAGCAAACTTTGGAGTGCACGGGGAGAAGGTTTTGGACGAAGCGCTGAAATTTACTTCAGATAACCTCGAGTCCATGGTTCCAAACTTGAGCAATTTTCTTGCTGCACAAGTTGTTCAAGCTCTTAAGGTGCCGATCCAGAAAACTTTGACAAGGCTGGGAGCGAGGCAGTACATATCCCTCTACCAACAACATGAATCACATGATAAATTGTTGCTAAAATTTGCAAAATTGGATTTTAACAAATTGCAGAAGTTGCATCAGAAGGAACTGAGCGGTCTAACAAAGTAAGTAAATGATTGCATATATCCTAATACTGATGGGTGCTAAAATAATTATTTTAAAAAATTTCTAAATGATTGATATTCTACCACAATGAATATTCTAACAAATGTTTCTAAAAATTTTGCCAAATAATCACATGTCCAATTGGGAGCGAGTAAAAAGAAGCTTCTACCCTTGATCTTTTACATTTCAGATGGTGGAAAGGCTTAGATGTTGCGACCAACTTGCCATTTGCAAGGGACCGATTGGTGGAGTGCTACTTTTGGATTTTGGGAGTGTATTTTGAGCCCAAATATTGCTTCGCTAGAGAAGTGCTAACAAAAGTAATCTCCATCACTTCCATCATCGACGACATTTATGATGTCTATGCGACTCCGGATGAATTAATCGTTTTCACAGATGCGATAGAACGGTACTTTTAACTTTTTTGTTTGTTTTTTTTTCACCTTTCAAATCGTCTTTAGTTTAAACCTTTCAATAGATATGAAGTACGTATAGGCTCCAGTCCTAAGTCCCTTGCAATTTTTGTAACAATAGTTTGTTCTGGTGGCCTGCATGAAATGATACCCAGGTGGCACATCAATGAATTGGATCGATTACCATCTTATATGAAACACTGTTACCGTGCCTTGCTGGATATCTACAAAGAATTCGAGGAAAAATTGGCCAAGGAAGGCCAGTCAGATAGAGTCAATTATTCAAAATTAGAGGTAATATGCTTGGATTAACGCTTCTTCTGGGCTTAACTTGCAAATTCTGGTGGATTTCACAGTCAACACGTGTGAAGTCGTGCTCCACATCTGTGTTTTAAAACTTGGACCGGACCGGCCGGTCGAATCTAGAACCGGTCAAGTATCCGGTTCGAGTCATCCTTAAAAACCGCGCAAGTAAAAATTCGGTCAAAAATCGGGTTTGACCCGAAAAAAACTGGATTTTTCCGGTTCAAACAGCATTTAAAGGAAAAAGCTCAAATTTTTTTAATATTATGTTTTGACCCCTAGATTGTTAAAAATTATTAATATATCTCAAATATTTCATACTTTATCAATATTTTCTTAAAGTTTGGTATTATTTTTCAATTAAGTTCGTAATTTTAATTCTAAACTTGTTAATGCTCATTAAATAATATAAGTTGTTATTTGATTTTTCTAATTTCTTTGTATTTTCTTGTTAAATATATTTAAAACATCAAATATATATGAATATACATTTATTAATATTTACATGTTATTAGGTATTTTACATATAATATTTCAATTTTTAAATAATTTTTATTTATAACGTCATCCGGTTCAACATCTATCGAACTCGGTTGAATCCATTGACTCCTGACCCCTGAGGTTGACCGAATCAATATCCAGTCCGGTTCTGAAAACATATCTCATGACGTGGGGGTTCATTATGAGGGCCATATATTTGTTAGATGGTCTATTCGCAGGGTATATTACAAATTTGTCGTTTGACTGTTGGAACATCTTCCAGATGAAAAAGTTAGCGAAGGGTTATCTTCAAGAGGCCATATGGTTTCACAATGGCTATGTCCCAAAAGTTGAGGAGCGCATGAAGGTTGCACTTGTTACAGCAGGATACATGATGCTAGCAACAACTTCCATGGTTGGAATGGGAGATTCTTTGACTGCACAAACCTTTGATTGGGTAACAAACGAACCATTAATCGTCAGAGCTGCATCGGTCATTGGTAGATTAATGGACGACATGGCCGGACACGAGGTTTATATCAAATAATTTACGATTGTCCCGATACATACAGGTCTCACGAATATATACAGGCTAGTAATTAATATCTTTGTTATGTGGTGCAGCTGGAGCAGGAAGGAGGGCATGTGGCCACAGCTGTTGAGTGCTACGTGAATGAATATGGGGTTACAAAGCGAGAGGCATTTGACGAGTTTAACAAACAGGTAGCCAATGCTTGGAAAGATATTAATGGAGAATGCCTCAATTCAAATGCAGTGCCTATGGCCGTTCTTGAGCGAGTTGTGAACCTTGCAAAGGTCATAAATCTGTTATACAAAGACGAAGAAGATTGGTATACCCATTCTGCGACCAAGCTCAAGGACACCATTACCACTGCGCTTATAGATCCAATCCCAATGTGAAAGGCTTTTTCGTGTTCTTGAAAAAGCTCTCTATTAATATAAGATGCTTGTAAGTGAAGATCAGATGGTGAAACTTCAGCAGTTAGTTTTACTTCATAATAATAATTTAATAATATGTTGGGCGTCGTTTCTTGCTAAACTCAAATGCCACTTGCTGAAACACACAATAAAAAAGTGGTTGGGCCACATTTTTAGCCCGCCAAACGGGCCGAGAGCAAGCCCGCATATATTATAGGACAGACCAAACTCTCTTAATGCGACATTGGATTGTTCATGACAATGTCACATCTAAGCCTGTATCTGATGGATGTAGCTCTTGTGTTTGGATTCTGCAGCATAAGATCTTATGTTTCATTCTTTTTTTTTTTTCAACACTCTATGGTTCATTTTTCACAGAGTCCACAATCTCACTCCTCCTCTCTCTCTCATTCTTCTACGAGAGCCTAGAAAGTCAGATAAAAGATCCGTTGCGACAATATTTTCTAGTATTCTATGGAAGGGAGGTTTATCCATAGCCATAGGTTGCTAATTCAATTTGCGTGTATGCTTCTCTGCCATGTAAGCCGCTTAACCTGAAAAGACTAGATTAGGCGTGAACCAACAACTTTGTCTGCAAACCAATTCATCAAATCAACCACCGCATTAAAATTGTATGACGAACGGTTCTGAGACAAACTCGATTGTTATCCTACGAAGAAAGACGCGTCTCTTCATACTGCTTCCACGACTCGAATAACAAACAATAGTAGTATATGCTTCTTTTCTTTTTTTTTTCCCGAAGCAACAGTTGTATTTGCTGCTTCTTCGAGCTATTAGACTTTTGTCTATTTCGAAATTGGACATATTGGGGTGATTATTTTTTGTTAGCATCACATGAAATCATGGCTATACGTGACACATTTTAGCATTATTGTTATGTAAATCTCGAAGGGAAACAACAAACACTACTTAATTTATTTGAAAGGAAGGAAGGGAAAAAAAAAATAAATAAAAATTTCAGCCATCAGGCCAGATCCTTTTCGGTTGTCAAAAAGAGACCAGAAACGAAAGGAAAGAGAAACTAAAGGTGGCACGTGGCGTACAGCTGGACGCCGAACCAGATGACCAAGTTGCTGCCGTTGTTCAAAGTAGGCCCCCACCTCGTCAATCGTAATAAAAGCGACAATGGCAACGAACACGTACGGACGTCACAAACACTAATCATGTTTTCCAATCTTCTGTAGCGTTACCTCCCAAGAATTCCGCTTTTATAGCCTGTGTCCAGTTCAAACTAATAATACAACACTAGTGTAATAATACATGAATCTGATTACTGTCATCTCCCAGCTGTTGATTTGACACTCTTTCTATCATTCCCCCCTCTCTCTGTTCTCCTTCTCACGTCAAAAATTGCGGTTGCAATTCCTGACAAAACTAAACTCGCAAGACCTTATTTGGATTGTTATTTTTTTTTTGTTGCTATGATTATGAATTTGTTTGAATTGAATATTATTTTTTTAATTTTATTTACTTACATTATTATTACAATTTTTAATATATTTTTTTATCTTCTCGTTTATTTTTTTATCTCACATACATCACATCATAAAAAGTACTACAGTAAAAATATCTCAAATAACTTATAATCCAAACAAATCCCATATTTTTCTATTATTTTTTTCATATACATCAAATTGTTACAGTAATTTTTTAATGAAAAAATCATGAAAAATGTAATCTAAACACAACCGAATTAAAACAAAAAAAATAGCATTATCACTTCTTGTTCCAAAAATAGAATCCAAGAAAGGAAAAAAAAAAAAAAAGAATCCGAGTCAGGGATGTGCTGCCATAATTTAGTATAGTAGTACATCTGTATCTATAATTGGTGTAATGTCAGAGTTTAGCATATGGTACATCTGTATCGCCAGCCTTGGAAAAATCTTTTGTATTTTTTAAAAAATAGTTTAAAGAGATATTTCAAAAAAATTATCTCAAATAATATATTATACAAACACACTCATAAATCACGTAAATGAGTTTCGTTATGTGCCGTCAGAATTCAGTAGAATATATTTAACGTAAATGAGCTTCTGAAAAGCAGTTTGTATCTTCTTTTTTTTCTTCAAATTTTATAAAAGGGAAAATGAGAAAATTTAATACTAGTTAAAAATGACGTTTCGCGGTCAGGATTAATCTTCAAGAAAATGAAAACTCAAACACTTGCAGACTGCATCATGCGCGCATCACCAGACCAGATTGTGAGTCGGGTTCGGGGTCGCGGACCACGTTGTCTACTACCGAGTTTCCGCTGACATTCTGGGAGGAGGGCCAGGAGAGAGAGAGAGAGACAAAGATTTTTTTCAACCATATCGACGGTGAGATCATAGTCCACGTTGACAACAAGACAGACCCGCTAGCACCCAGAAAAATCCATATATATACAAAGGCAACAAATTCGTGGATTCTCATCAATTCCGGAGTCCCACAATCAAGCTCTCCGAGCCATCCCGGCCAGAAAGCCAAAAAGCTACCGGTCTATCCTTTGCAAAGTATGACAGAAGCGGCGTCGCGGGATCCCGACGTCCCGGACCTCCAGACCCCTTTCCTCCCCCGGGGGAAAGACGCCGACGGAGACTATCGCAAACATGAAAAGCTATGCATAGATGACATGTTACAAAAATACTGCGGGGAGTTTGGGTTCTGGCAATTAAGACACTTCATCTTGGCAAGCTTGGCATGGGCTCTGGAAGCTTTTCACACCATGGTCATGATCTTCGCCGACCGTGAACCGGGGTGGCGGTGTTTGGACGGCGCCGCCGGTTCAGGATGTTATCCTGAAGCTAAAAGTGTGTGCGAGCTCGAGCCGGGTTCGTGGGAATGGATCGGTGGGCCGGGGACCTCGACGGTGGCCGAGTTCGGGTTGGTTTGTGGACAGAAATACAAGGTTGGATTGGTTCAAGCATTGTTTTTCGGAGGCTGCATGATTGGTGAGTCCTTTTTTAACTCTTAAATTTACCCGATCCTTTCGTTTCTTGCACTTTTTTTTTTTTTTGGTTAAATAAATAGTTTTCCTTGTCTAATCTGCCTGGCACACGAGCATGCTCCTTAGTTGTCATTCGTTCTTTGTTTTGGTTGGTGATTTGGTGCAGCTGCACAAGATCATTTTGTTGGTTTTTGGGGCTCTTAGGTGATGGATTGCATGTTTCTGAAATTTTTTTTTTAGAAAATTACTGTAGCAATTTGAGACATGATTGACAAAAAGTTGGTTGAAAAATGTATTCACAAATTTTAATAATTCAGGGAGTCTGAAGCAAAATGATCTAGGTGATACGTTTATATCTGCATACTCGTCTTAAACGTTGAGAGAACTTGTATGTTGTTGTAGAACAAAATTTTCAGGGCGTTTTAGAGTTTGATTATTTTAGGATTTCTGGTCTTCAAAGAGTGCCAATCACTGCTAAATGTGCAGGAATGGAATTTTGCATGACAGAGGAGGTGCACGTATGTAATGGTTTGCTGGTCACAACTTACATGTCTTTATGGCTATTGATTTTACATCTGTTATCCATCATATTTTGTGAAACTTCTTTTAGTCTTCGTCATATGTGTTATGTTTAATCATGTTTTTGTTCCAAAACGATCAGTCTTAGCTGTGTTTGGATTGCATTTTCCGTCATTTTTCATGGAAAAATTACTGTAGCGATTTGATACATGTGAGAGAAAAAGGTGATAGGAAAATATGATCACGAAAAACGATAATATTTTTCAACGAAAACAAACAATTCAAACAATCCAAATAAGGCCTAATCTTCTTCGTGCTTTACTCGAGATCAAAGTCCATTGTAGTATCTGTGAATTAAAGATAGTGGTCCTAGAAAAGAACAGAATCCAGCACACACTAATCTCTGGCTTATCAAATTTCGGATCTGTCTACAAGAATGCGCTCTGCACCATTACAATATGGAGGGAGTGGTGGTCATTATTACCAGTATCAGTATCAGTATCATCACACTACTACAGTACTGTCTTTCAAATCCCTTCCCTCTTTATTATTAGAAGAAGACTGGTAGTATTATTCTGTCGTCTGTCATTTTTGGCCGCTCTGGATCCGCTTATGCTTACAGCCTTTGCCGGTTGTCTTCACTTTCTAGAGTCAGAATTGGTATGCTGCTTGACGATGATCCGATTAGACTACTCCGAGACAAAAATTGATGTGTGGCTCATATTTGCTAGGGGCCACATGAAAAATACGTAGAACGTCCCAAGTAATTTTAGGATTTTAATAATACGACTAATTAATAAGTGCAGGATTGCAATTAATATACTTCTAAATTGGGCTTATTCTGCCAGCCAAACAACGTCTAACGGTAGAGAGTTCAAATACTACTAACTACTATCTTCCAAGTAAAATCAAAGATCACAGTGACGAACGAGTTTGTAGTTTGGATAATCAACCTGTCGTGTTTGTATTTTTAACCCACAAGGCAAGGCATCGTGATAAATATGACAAGACAAATGAGAGAAGGCAAATGCTTTAGTCAAATTTTTTCTTGTCCTTTTGATACCCTACCCACCGACTACTATAGCCAAAAACGATTCTGGGATTCAGCTGTTTGTTCTTTGTAACATGGGAACATATCATCATGATTGTTTCTTAGGTGGGAGTGCAGATGATGATGATGATGATGTTCTGACTCCTTAGGGTGCTATCCACACGGAAATAGCTCTGGACCGACTTAAAAAGAGTAAAAGACGTCTTTCTTTCGAGGGCTTCTACAAATTAACCTTTCACTTTTGGCTGGAAAAAGATTTGAGCATGCGTGGGCCGAGGTGAACGAATATAAAGGGGGGCTTCTTTTTCTTTTGGGCGTCTTGGTCCACTATCCAAAAGCAATGACTGATTCTCATCTCAAACTCTCAAGAAATGCTATATTTTCGTTACTTTGGAAGATTCTCTTTATGAGTGTGCCTTGATCTCTATCACCGTCACGGGGCTCTCAGTAAGACAGTTCTACAGGCGCCTCTACTCCTTTTTTTCTTTTTCCAACGAAAATAAACTTTCTTTTGGGCAAATACGTAACTTTTGCTGTCTTTTTTTTTGGTCAATACCATGGTTTCTTACGCTATGGGAAGAGGAGGATCCGAAGAGATCCTTGAATAATTTGAAAGGGATTGAATCACCATCGCATCAGACGGGTGCATTACACATCCGTCTGAAATTTTTAAATAAGGTCACACTTAATTGTGGCAAATCTTGCCTTTCATTCCACCAATCTTTAATGCATTGGTGATGGCGGCCACCAGTCCAAAGGCTGTGATGGTCACTTAACTTTTGCGGCCTGCCTACTCCTTTTCTGAATTTCTGTTTTTAGCATGGAATCAATCCTTCGGTTGATGTTTGACTTACTAATGATGGTACCTATCAATCACTTGCTTTATTATTTTTAGGAAGTGGAATTTGAACTTGATAATCCTAGAGATATCCATTTTGCGCAAATTTATCTGCTTCCGCCGCTATACAATCTGTTTTCATTTTGGTTGCTCCATCTATTATTGCTGAATACCAAAAAAAAAAAAAAAAAAAAGTACAACGAAACCTGAGCTCTGCATTAAATCCAAATAATTTGCGACAAATTTTCGGCTAAAACTTGTTTTCTGGCAACCTTTCTGAAATACGTATATGGATAAATGACAGGAGAAATTAATTTGAGTTTCGGAACCCAATTATCAGTCCAAACTATAATATCAAATTGGTGTTTAATATTGAAAATATGAGCACTACTAATAGCGTTTCCTTGCGTCAAATACATCATCGCAGGGGCTGGAGTATTTGGCCATCTATCAGACTCCAGATTAGGAAGAAAAGGCTCTCTAATTGTTGTTTGCATCTTAAATGGCATTTTCGGTTGCCTAACAGCACTCTCTCCTGGCTACCGGACTTATGTGCTGTTGCGGGTTCTTACCGGCTTCAGCACTGGTGGCGCTGGCCTCTGCTCCTTCGTCCTTTCCACCGAACCCATTGGCCCAACAAAGCGTGGCATCGCCGGAATGTCAACCTTCTATTTCTTCTCAGGCGGCATTGCCGTTCTCTCCGGTATAGCCTACATTTTCCAATCGTGGAGAAATCTCTATATAGCTTCATCCATACCTTCGGTTATTTTCCTCGCGATCCTATGCCCTTTTGTCTCCGAATCCCCTAGATGGTGCCTCATCAGAGGCAAGTTGAGCAAAGCCATGAAAATAATGACCAACGTTGCTAAATCAAACGGAAAGCACCTCCCTGATGGAGTCATCCTTGCCCTCGACGATGATGTCAACAACCATGAAAGTAAGGTTCGGAGTGATGGTAAAACTGATTCGGGATCGAAGGAAGCCGTAACAGGTTCTGTGGTAGACGTTGTTCGGTTCCCAGTCACAAGAGTCCGCTTATTTCTGGCGGTGGCTATTAATTTTACGTGCTCTGTGGTCTACTACGGCCTGAGCCTAAATGTTGTCAACCTGGGAACCAATCTTTACCTTAGTGTTCTCCTAAATGCGGTGGCGGAGCTGCCTGCTTATTTCCTAACAGCAATCCTGTTGGATAGATTCGGGCGAAAGCCGTTAGCCATTGGCACACAATGGTTCAGCGGCTTATTTTGCGTGATAGGGTGCCTGTTCAAGTGGTTTGGAACATTGGAAGTGGTTCAAATGATTTGCGGGGTTTTGGGGATATTTGGGATGGCTGGAACATACAACTTGTTATTTATCTACACCGTTGAACTGTTCCCGACTGTGGTCAGAAATGCAGCGCTTGGTTGTGCAACTCAGGCAGCGCAAATGGGAGCTATATTGTCACCATTTGTGGTGGTTTTGGGTGGGGGTTTGCCCTTTGCAGTATTTGGTGCATGTGGGATTTTGGGAGGAGTGTTAGCATATGGGCTTCCGGAAACCTTAAACAAGCCATTGTACGATACGATGACTGGAATGGAAGATGGAGAACGAGAAGGCACGGTTGTTTAAGGTACCAAAAATTCGTGAATGAGCAGTCAGGGAACTGAAATTGTTCTCTCTCGAATGAATTATTACGACATTATACTATCAAGTATTGCCAACCCTTTTTGTGTGTGTGTGTGTGTGTTTTTTTTGGGTGTTATTTCCCTCTGTTTTGAGGTGGAGAGCTGTTTGATGGCATTGTTGATTACAGATTTTTGTTAGTGGGCCTATATGTATCTCTGTCTTTTAACTGTCACTCATTTGAAAAGAACCAAAAAAAAAAAAAAAAATTGTTTTCAGCACAGTGCATCCAGTCAGTGTCAATGTACAAAAGATTTACAAGCAATTGGCTCTTGAGATTGGTTATTAGACGTTAATGGCTCGTAATAATGTTAAAGAAGTGGGAGCAAGATCTTGGTTTTGGCTCTTTGGTCTCGTATCATCCGAAAAAATGCTTTCTTGTGAGGGGTCAGAAAAGTGAGTGAAAATGGAGGAGGAGGACCGGATACTTCCACTTACAACTGTTTTGTCCAATCCTCGTCGTTATCATTTAGAAAAAGAAAAGAAAAGTTTATGTAGCTAAAATTAAAAAGCAGCAGAAACTTTAATAAAGGAAATTCACTGAATCCGGGCCTTAGCTGCTCCCAAGTGACTGAGAGATCCCTCGCAAGCCGGCTTGGACAACTTGACCCATTTTTATCTACCATACCATTTGCAGTAACTCTTTTTTTTTTTTTCTCTCTCTCTCTCTCTCTCTTTTCTCGGGAGAAACAAAATCCCTCTTTTTAATCTTATGAATGTTAGAAAACTTTTGAAGGATATTGTTAACCTTTCTCTAAGTTAAGTTATCCTTGTTAAGATTAGTAGGTAGGATATTGATCATTGCATACGAGTTAGCCCCCCCCCAGTGCTTAGACTAGATGTGAGTTGTCTTGTGTAACATTACCAATTGACTTAAATAATTTTACCTTCGAAAATACGAGTTGCTAGCGAAGGTAAACTTGAATTAGATCTTTTTTTTTTTTTTTTAAAGTGTTGCTGTCAATATCGTGATTAGCATTCCTTAAATAAAAACCATTAGTAATACCTAAACTCAATATGGTATCAATACATAAAGAAGAAAAAGAAACTCTAGTATTAGTATATATATAATAAATTTTTTTTTCTTGGCTTTGTTTGTTTGCCCTGCAGCGGACTCTATCATCAGTGCATCACCAGTCCCCACCTGCGGTGGTTGCTTGGATCACGTTTGGATGGGATGGAGGAGAGGACCTCAAGACGCTGACATAAATGATCGAAGGACAGCCCGAGACTCCCTCAAATGGAAAATTCTTTAACCCAAAAAAACGTAACATCAAAAGCCAAAAAACGATTTTTAATTTTTTTTGAGACAGGCTTTTTAGTTTTAACAACCTTTCCTTCAAAAGAAAAAGAAAAAAAAAAAAGTTTTAACAACCTTCCATATCCTATTCATTCCACTGATTTTTGAGGTCAAACTAATCTCAAAGTATTACTAATACAACACGAATACACATATCTTCTTATCCAGACATGATGTTTCTGCGTAGTGAATATATTTACACGCGAATTTCGTAGTCGACGAAGCCCCGAACGGAGATTGAGAAGAAACAAGAAAGAGGAGTCCGTCGTCCAGTCAGAACATGAAGGGTGCTGGTGAAAACGTTGGCATCACTGCATGCACTGCCGGTCGCCTGAAACTTCCAAAACAACAAAAGTTAAATGGAAAAAAAAAAAAAAAAAAAACATCAATGAAACGTCCTGAATTTTGACACAACTGTAATTCCTTGAGTTACTAAATTGCTTGTGAAAATGACACGTGTATCAACACATTCCAGGCCTCTGTAACTGCAGGCCATTTTCCTTTTTTTTTACATAAAACAACAAAAGCCATCTATCTCTGCTCTCGTTGGAATTATTTAGGACAAAGTGTGGTTGATTGTATTTAGGCCGCCTAACTGGTTAGCATTTTTATGACGCAAACTAGATCATCATCATCATATGGTCAAATTCTGTTGCATCCCCCCCCCCCCCCCCAACAAAAAAAGAGATGGCTGTGTGTAAATTATGGTTCATTTGGGTGACGCGTGTGTGTGTGTTGAAGAATCACGCGCTTCCCGTGACTTCTCTTCTGCTAGATCGATGTATGTATAGATGATCTTCCACACAGACACAGCTGTAGTCTAGGATTAAATTGGTAACAGTACCAACTCCTTTTTACCTAATATTTAGCATTAAAATTATAGAGAACGCACACGAAAATGTGTTTATCAAGGGAAAATGGAGCAGTAGTCCGTATATGTATGGAAGTTCTTCCATCATCTTCTTCTTTTCTTTTTCTAAGTAAGGCATCTTAAATCAGTCATATTGCTGGGAATCTGACAGAATCCTCAATTAGCAAGTATCGATTATAAGAGCAATCACGTACTAGTACGTTTTATATCATCTAGCGGTATGAATTGGACGACAATTTCGAAGAGAGATGACCGCCGCCGGGAATCTTTTTGGCCATGGTGGTACTACGAAGCAAAGTACAAAAGGATATGCACAACAATTTATAATTCCAGGATCTTATGGAAAGCAGAAACAGGGGTTAATTTTTTTTGAAAAAAAAAAACCCAGAAAAAGGTTAAGGAAATTAGAATCCGATGCCAAAAGTACGAGGTATCAAAAAGCACCTGACATCTTCTCGAGGACAATGGGAACGAGGCCTAGCCGCTGACGTAATCTTCCTTTTAAGACTCCGCTCAGATGATGGGGATGATGATGATGGTGATGATGATGATGATTGGAGGACGGTGATAGGCACCTCTTGATGATTATGATGATGACGATGATGATCAATTTTGTTCCTCTCATGTAAAACGTTGTCTTCACAAATCGAAGACAAGGATGGCCGCCATTCCCCGCCGGAAGAGGAATTACGACCAGACCTTCCCGTCCCCGTCGCCCTGCCTCGCTTCCGCCCTCTGATCCCGCATGTTTCGGAGCCAGGCGGAGGCGCCGAAGCCACCAACAACCTTGCTTCTTCCTTGACCATCGATGTTGAAGAGCATGAACCACAACATGCCATGAATTCCCGTAGGAACCTCATGACTTCACTCACACACACACACACACACACACGTAGTAAATCAAGAAAAATATACTCTACGATTCCCACTGCCGCTACTAACAGGAATTGAATTTGAAGGTCATAATATAAAGGAAAAAAAATATCAGTATTAAAAAAGAAATAGTGTTAGTGTGCGACCGTGTGTGTTAAAAGTATGGCACTGGGGGGCTTTGTGATTGTCGTCACAAAGATTCATATGGATATTGGTTTGGTTCGTTTCTATCCATTTTTTCCCCCCTTCTGTGTGTTGGGTGTGTGTGTGTGTGTGTGGTGCGTTTAATGACATGTACAAGTGGGAGGTTTTATAAGAAGAAGAAGGAGATATGAGATATGGGGAGGGGCATAAAGGGGTGGTTGTGGCTTAATGGCAATTTACGAACATCAATTGCCTAGTCCTTGTCCTTCCTGGCTGCGTCCCCATCCTCAATCCACGTACTAGGATTTTGTTAAAATTTGGCCACTTCACTTCGTTGATTTTTGGTTTTACGATTACGTCCTTCCTTTGCTGTTGGAGGTCCCATTCATTCGTCCATCCATGGCTAAGGTGTTTGCTAGCTATTCACTTTATTTATTTATAGGCTGGAGATGAAAAATCAAAAGTAAATTAGCTTTTTTAAGTACTACTAGTAATATGCATATAGATGAATGAAGAACGAGTATCGGAGTTTTTTTTTTTTTTTTTTTTTTTTGTCGACACAGAGATGTCCGGATCAATTCTTACGGGGACCGACTAATCCCTTGCGACCTAGGTCCGGCGCCCCAACTCGATCCAAGCACGTTAAGTGCGCGGAGGAACACAACGGAACAGAAACTCGAACTCGGGACCTATTGATTTTCTGTGAAAGGTGCTACCGCTAGACCATTCACGCGAGCGCGAGTACAGGAGTCAGTTGGTTTGTTAGTTAATTGAATCGAAGTAGGTTGGGCTGTCTTGTCATCGCCTCAAGAAATTAGCACTACGATACGAGTAAACGCTTCCATTTCTTTGGGCTGACTTCCAAGTCAGCATTCTCAATTGGGTCACTCACTACCCTTGTCCTCCCTCAAAGAAACAAGTCGATATCGAAAATTTAATTGTGAGAACGACCAATCCACCCCACAAAAATCGAAGGAGGAGTATACGTGTATTAGTTGTGAAATCTAATCAATTTATTTATTTTCTGGGGCAAATAGCAATATTCAAGTTTAACTGCCTCATCCTCAGGGAAGGGAACTGGGAAGGACAAAGGACAAACCCCACCTACTTTTAGCGGCCACAGCCGTACAGCCGTCCGCTAGAACTATAGCCACCACTCCACTCCAGGCGTAATAAAACCTTTTTTTTTAGCTCCACACGGAACAAGCTTACCCATATTAAATAAAAACACCAAAAAGCCAGGGCTGACCGTTCGACAAATTAGTAAGTTTCTCATTTCATTTCTCGCAAAAAGAACCTTCATTTCTATAGCTAAAGAAGTGACCATCCATTCGACAGTACAATACTTATGTCGATCTTATGCTGATGAATCAAAGTCAGATTGTGAACTTAATGTCAAAGGACAGTTGTGAGAAAGCTATCTATCAGCGCCTAGCAAAATGTTGTTGCTGCCATTGCGCCACCTGACAATATTGCATGTCCAGTTCCTGTCCTGGAAAATAATAATGCATGCACTGATTTAGAAAATATCGCCCAGCTTAGTAACTTTCAGGCCTTTGAGTGGTCTTCCAATTTGCTTCTGCAACAGGGCAAAGAATTCCAATGCCATTTCTTAATCGCCCACTGAAACAGTGGTCCATCATCTGCCAACTGGTCTACTATTTTCAGATGCCGGACAAATTTGGAATCCAATGTCGTGCCCCAAGAATACTCCTTCCATTTCCTTTAGATCCGAACAAACTATGCAATCCTGTGAATTGCATATTCGTAGAATCAACATGCGAAAGAAGCATAAGACACGTTCACACCACACAAAAAAAATGAACTGAACAGAAACTGAAACTGCGGCAGTTAGGCCACAATTTTAAGGTGGTGGACCTACAGACGTTACTAAGGAGCCAGAAATACCTCCCAACACATAATAACCTCGTTCAGCTGCTGACGGACGATATTTACTGGTGCAAAAACTACATTGGAGGAGTTGCAAAGCCAATTCTCCACAGCCACCTTGAAGGGGACAGGGAAAACAAATCGGCCCTTTCCCCTTATTTCTTTTTTTTTTTTAGTTGGAGGTATAAGCCACAGGTGTCCTATTTGCGACTAATCCTATCCAAGTCGGATCTATCCCTTTACAGAAAAAAGCTTTTTCAACCTTGTTCTTTTCATTTTTATGGATTTCCAACATGATACCTCATCATTAAACCCTTTAAACTTGCATCACCATCCGTTGGCATTGATCTCTCCCGTTGGAGGTATAAGAAAATGATTGTCCATGCAAAATTAGCAAATCAGTTTATCACGAGTATAAACTGAGATAAACTACCCTTCCAACAAACTTCACCCCGCACTTAAATCTGGAAACTGTAATAGGGACAAAAACAAATCATAAGAAACAAGGAAATTCTATGGCCCCGAGTACTAGCATCTCTTTCGCAGCTAGCAATGCACTTTAAACCGTGTCAATTGTGAAAAATTAGATTTTAATTGTGACAAGAAATGTTCCAATTCGTACAAATCTAGATATCAACAAACATATAGTTATCGGTAAACTTAATATCTGTTTGCGGAGGGGGAAAAAATTGTTCTCTGCGTCACACGATTTCCAACAGAGGTGAAACAGAATATGCAGAGCTATTGGGCCAAGAAGCATTGGCGTGCTGGGTCGCCTATAAAGATGCAAGCAATCAGACACCCATGTAACGGCCCAAAACGGTAGAATGTTAGGGCCCTCCACAATTGAAACCAAAAATCCAGCATCAAATTTAGGCCATCAACCACTTAGAACATGAAGTGATACTCCAACGTCACGCATCTTTACAGATGTTGATTCCTTGCGGTCATCTATGCTTAGAGATAATTCACACCTATATTCCACATAAGATAACAAAATAACTTTTTGGCAGAGTGCATGTCTAACCAAATGAAGCTTAATGTATAAGAACACTTCTGATTTACCCCCTTTCCCTATAAAAGACAAGCTTTCTAGAATTTAACTAGATTAGGCCATAAATAAGTACCAAGCTCATCAGCCAAATAGCAAAAAGGTAAAAATGCAACTCCAAAAGCCTGTGAGCAGTGATGCCGAGTAGCAGTATAAACCAATATGCAATGCAAATTGTATTCTCCTAAGCTACATTGTTACAAGCTTAAGCAAAAAATAACCTCATCCAGTCGTCCAATACAATAGTCAATATATATGACCAGTCAAAGTACGTAACTTTACTTGATCGGCAGTTTTAATTAAACTGAATGGAGACTATATCTCTTTGACACGGCATAAGATCAACATTCCCTCTGTATCAATCCAGAACAGTGCTATGTTTGAATTAAGGGATTCTTCAACTCTGGAAACGTGTGTTATTGACACCACGGGGGAACGAATTTTGAGGTGGCGGCAGAGTATTTCTTGGTCTTGCATATTCAGCGAAGATAACCCAGCCATCCAAAAACTACAAAAAGTAGATATTACAAAAGAAAACAAATGAGACAAACATGTACAAGAAAAACTTTATCCTTCAAAATCCTTATCTAGAATCAGCAAGCTCTGTCAAATGGACAGCTAAAAGTTGGCCAAAGAACATCTGCTAGTTTGGATCAAGAATGCAGAATTTGATTATATGTTTGGCTTTGCTTTATCAATTACACCTTTGCAGTAACCAATGTAGGCATGCAATCACTGCGCCAGGAGCTCAAGTTGAACGACAAAAAACAAACAAATGAATAGGCTCAAAAGTAAGTAGGCCAAAGTTTCAGTGACCAAAAGCCCGCTTGTGGAATATTTAATCCCTGAACTTATCCATCGGTCAATGTAAAGGAAACCAGAATATATTGTTGAATTATGGGGCACCAAACACGGTGTTGCTTTTTCTTAAAAACAAAAACCAATCCCAGATAATCCAAACTAACCTTGCCATCCATGCCCTCTATTCCGGCAGCAGCATCTTCTAAGGATGCATATCTAACAAAACCAAATCCCTTTGAAAAACCAGATGCACGATCAGTTACCACTTTTGCTGAAAAAGGCAAGTAAATGCATGTTAATCTTCCATGTGGGATATTCTAAACCCCAGTTCTCCACTAGCGTGAAAAGAAAACATACCATCAACCACTTGACCAAACTTCTCAAAGGCGGTTCTGAGACCTTCAGTGGTTGTACGTTTGCTGAGGCCTGAGAGCATTAAAGAAACAATAAATCATACCTTTACTGAGGCGTAGAAAGACACACAAACACAAACACACGCAAAGATGAGCAACATAATTCATCAAATCATTAAAACTAAAATGAGAAAAAAAAAAAAAAAAAAAGCAGTCCAGAAGCATCATGCATCTGTACCACACAATAATAACAAATTTGACGAGCCTCCACCCTCTCTTCCAAACTAAAAGAGGGAAAGTCTTATTCTGGGAAAGGCAGAAGGACTCGACAATACAATACATGCAGACAGGAAAAGGAGAAGAAAAACTACATCCAGTTACAAAAGCACCTTAGAATCTTAAAAACACATTGAAAAAAGTCAGACTTTGCTCAATGGACAGTTTGAGGGTCAAGGCTCAAAAAAGAGGCAGGAGTTGATACATTTAACCAAAATTTGAGGGACAAGGCACAAAAGAAAAAGAAGTTTTAAAATACGAAACTCAACTGCCAAAAACCAGATGTGGCTATAAAAGGAGAGAATTGCATATTCAGTCCAAGTTTGCACAGATCATAAACTTATCAATATTGTCAGAATAAAAGCTTCAGACAACACAAGAACAAAAGATAGGAGCTTTGGAAAAAAATTCACTGGAAATGCTATCGAAATTTGTCAGGCAAATTGTCTGCCAATCCCGACAGTAGACTGTAAGCCAACTACAAACACTAGCTAGGCTGTACCAAATTATTTCTCATGGAAGTTTAACCAAGACTAAATTCAATTTTTCAAGGCCTAGTTTCTAACCAACTTATCAGCTTCAACCGAAAATATTCATTTGGACACCTTAAATTCCTTGTTGCATCACAGAAAAGAACAAATTACTACAACATAAGCAGGCTAGGCCCCAAAAAAAAGTTGAAAATCAACGAATGAATTAGGCAAATAGCAACAACAAAAAGGTTCCAATCTTTCAAATCCAACAGCCCCTTAATCCAACAATCAGCTGTTCTTAAATTACCCTAGTTTCAATAATTTCTTAGCAAGTAAAACTAAACCCATTAACGGGTGCGGAACGATAAATCAGACAACGATATAGTAAGGAGAGAAATGGAAGAAGAAAAAAAGACTCATATTCAGCAGAAATTGAAGAGGGAATCTTGCCGGAGACGAAGAGATTGGTGGAGGGCTCAGCTGGAGGAGGTTTCTCCGTTTGAGACTGCGGTAGATTGAATGGAAAGGTTGATGTGGAAAATAAAAGGGAACTCAGACCCCTCGGCGACGCAGCCGTGGCCGCCGTCGCAGCTGTCTTCGCCGCCGCTCTCAACGCCATCTCGATTTTTGGGGGGTTTAAGCTCTGCTAATACCCTGATACAGTCACTAGACAGGGTTTTAGCACGGCCTATGAGGTTTGGGGAAATGATGAGTTTTATAGTCATTACGACGTCGGCTGGCAGATGCAGCAGTCCATTGGAAATTTTTTTTTTTTTTTTTTTTAACAGTCTGTGGATTAAAAATTAATATCCAAAAAATCTTCTAATGGGCCATAAATGAGCTTCAAGAACACCCTTTAAGGCCCAGTAAGAGAATGTTCGTGGTGAAGGCCCACTTTATATTTTCCCCTTTCTAAGCATTAAATATTTTGCAACTCATTGTTTATGGAATTATTTTTCTCTGATTTTTGTAGATAAAGTAAATTTTCTTATGCAGCTTCACAAGATAACAGAATTTTGATCTTTAAAGAGATCGGTCTGCATCTGTAAGAAAATAATACACAACTGCAATATCCCTATGAGGAGAACGTTTGCATCTCTTATGATAAAAATTTGTAAGAGTTGTGAAATTTGTAAATTGCACCCCAAAAAAAAAAAATTTGCAATTTGTTTTCCTGCCCGAATCTCGTAAAATCATTAAATCAACCACTTCTCCTAATGGAACAGTTCTGCCATCCCCTTTGCAAGGGCTAACAAAGAACATATGGAGATGAAATTCAAATTGCCTGTATTTCGAGTTTCGACCTACTAATAGCAAACACCTTCAGTTGCGACTTCAGAATGACTGAAATGGGTATGAATACCATAGAAATACTCATCACCGACGCTCCGTAATTCCGATGCGCAAGTCAAGGACATCAAGGTAATATAGAGAAGAGCTATCTTTAGTAGAAAGAACAGCTCTAACAAGCTTCAATGACGGTGAAGGATAGCCAAGATGACCGCACTAAGACACGATTTGAAGTATAGGTGACTATTGCTTCCAAAAAAAAGAAAGTATCCAGCCGAGAATTCTGGTAAAGGAGGAAACTAAGAATCGATATCTTCAATTAATTGATGTTTTAAAGGACTTCAATTAGACCAAAAGTACCAAATTCAGTTCTTTTTCATCTCGAATACAAAACAATCCGGTTGTCTCCTTGTCAACCAAATGGATGCTATAGTTCAATCCGGGATTCATCATCTTCTTCATCATCGAAAATTAGTGCTGCTGAAACCATTTGAAGCACCATTTTGAGTTGGTGGAGAAGGATTTCTTGGTCTTGCATACTCTGCGAAGATAACCCAGCCATCCAGAAACTACAGAATAGAAGTTAAAAGAGAGCAATTGTAAGTAAACTACACATTAGCAGGAAAATATTTGTCATTCAACTAGAAGCCTAATTGACTTTGGACTGAGAACAAAAAGAGCCTTAACTAACTGCATGCTCTGTCTGCCAAGCGAATTCTTGAAATAACAACCTTAATAGAAAAAGTTCAGTATTGAACTCCATCCTTTTTTCGGTTACCTTTTTTCCCCTCTTGTGTCCTGCTTTAGACTCCAGCTTGCTATTCCTTTTCAACAAGGGTAGCTTAAGGCATTTTGTTCAATGTACACTCTAACAGCAATAGCAGCATCTTAGAAGTGCTCTTGTGCTTTGTTCTGGGAAAGTGTCTTATTCCTGTTACTTAAATTGTTGAATTATTGATGTTACGTGAATAGTAGAATTATCTAGAACTTCTTGAAGAAAACCGTATCCTAAACGTCACTACCATCACTTTCAACAACCATTCCCACTCTTTCACTTGCTTGCTACTTTCTCTTCTTACCGATTTTCTTTGCATTTTGCAGCACCAGGGCCACCACTTGGCCAGACCATCAACATAGCAAATCTAGACACCACTTGAAGTAGCAAACACAAGTAAAAACCCAAGAGAAACAAATGAAATAACAGTTCACACTGTTTAGAAGATTCAATGTGTTTCTAATTAATTTTTCCTACCCTAATCAATTATCTGCATGTTTTACCCCAAAAGAGCTTCTTTGCTTGGGATTTGGGGATCATCTCTCATATGAGACACACCTATCACCTATGACGGCAAGCACATCCAAGAATCAGATCCAAGGTGAGGAATGAAGATTTCTAATAAAGGAAAATGTCAATTGTAGCTATACCATAGTAAACTTGCTCAACAAGGAAACATTTTATACAATAGAAGAAGTGCTCTAAGTGAAAACATTCAGGAAATTTCTTACTGCTTCAATCGCTTCTCTCGTCTCCAAATTAGAGATCCTATGATAATATTATCACCAACAGAACCCTTTCCATTTATTTTGATTCATAATTCATTCATCCATAGTTCCAAAGAAAAAAAAATCCCTAGTCCATAAGACATGTGTAACTTTTTCTCCACTTCCAAAACCACCCTTGACAAGGCTTCTTCCTCTACTTAATAAACACATCCAAGCAAAATGGGATGCTTACAAAAAGATAAAAGTCCAGTTCTACCAGAGAATGTTGGATCATATTTTTGGCTACAACACAAGGAATTCTCTGTGAAATTAAAACAAAAAAGTGCTTATATTGTGTCAACTGACCTGGCCATCCATGCCCTTAATACCAGCCTCAGCTTCTTGTAAAGTTGCATATCTAACAAAACCAAAACCTTTTGAAAATCCAGACACTCGATCACAGACCACTTTTGCTGCAAAAGGCAAAGAAATATATCATGCTCTGTGTGAGGCTATTACGCAGAACCAATTGTCTAACAACCTGAAATCCAAACTTACCATCGACCACATTTCCGAACTTCTCAAAGGCACCTCGGAGACCCTCATTAGTTGTACGTTTGCTGAGTCCTGGAAGTGTATAATATTGTCATGCATTTCAGACTCTCCAGCATATCACAGCACAATTAGATGAAACACAACAGCGGATTCTGGTTATCATCGGAAAACGGAAACGATTGACTTGAAATGCATCCTAAGTATCCACATTGCCTATCATTTAATCCTACTATCAAAAGGATAGCCAGCTACAACACATAAAATTTCCAAAGAGTTAAAGAAAAAATTAAACAAAAACAAGGGAAGAATGCCGATTGATTGATCTCATCTGCAGTTAATTAAAACTATAGTATCTCCAATTAATAACTTGATTATTTACATTTGACTGCGGCATCAGATAGGAGTTTTGTCCGTGAGCATGAACCTAAGAAACAACATTATTAGTAAAATTAATATTGAAAATCATGAATGACGCATATAAATGGAAGCTCAGGTATATAAATTGTAAAGTACAAGCTCTGCTTAATCATTTCTGAGAAAGTAAAAGGGGAAAAAATAAGGGCATTAAACAAACAGTAATAATACTTTAATGCTTAACTAAATAGGTAAAGAAGCAAAGTTAATTTGGCAAATGACAAGAGATAAAGAGTAGCTACCGGAAACGAAGAGATTGGTGGAGGGTTCAGCAGGAGGCGGCTTCTGAGCAGGGGACGGTTGATTAAATGGGAATCTTGACGTCGAGAATAGAAGAGCCCTAAAACCGGTGCTAGGCGCCGCGGCGGCCTTCAACTTGATAGCTGCTGCCTTCATCGCCATCAGAGGTTTGGGCCGGGGTTTAAGCTCTGATTTCGACTGATTTCTCAAATGAATATGATGAGCAGCAGGGATTTCTGGCTTTTATTATCACGTTACGACGTCGGACTGATATGGTAACAAAACACAATTCTGCAGATTTCTGGCTTTTTTTTTTTTTTTTTTTTTCACTTTCTTGCGGTTGCGCGAAGGTAGACTTTAGAAACCTTCATATGGGCCAAATGCAGATTTGGGCTGCCAACACTTTTAAGAGTACCATACAGCATTAAATTAGAAAACTAGGGAGAATCAACTTTCGTGATGTATTTTAACTCTTCATTTTTGTGCCCAAGTTTTGTAGAAAATCACTATTTGATTATAAGTAAATCTTATATATACTGACAATATATATATACTATTATTATTGAATCTACGACATATATGCAAAAGTTGAATTTTAAATTCAAATATTGTATATTTGTTATTTATTCAATGCTGACAGTGTAGGAAAGATTAATCTTTCGATTATTATTATTGGTGTCACTGCTATTATTATGATGATAATTTTAAATAAGTTTTTTTATTGATCTTAAAACGTGATTTACCATCGAAAACATGACTTGTTGTGAACTTTTACAATCAAGTAATCTGCTATATTTCTGATCTCACGTGGTCGCATTTTTATTTACCTCAGAGGTTCAATAGGGAATTTTACGTTTTAAGAATGTCGATGTTGTAAAAATCGTAAGAGGATTCTAATCTTTGTCCCGTTGAGTGCAAAATCGGTCCGAGACAGGCTTCAATGGTTTTTTGCCTTGACATTTAAAAAAAAAAAACTCATTCGTTTCATTTTCTCTTCAGGTGGAAGCGGGCCATTGGTTGGACCTTTGTAATGACAAGTTCTAAGGACACACACCTGCAATTTAGGAACAATTATTTTGCATATGAAAGAATCATTTGATAGGAGATTGTAACAGTTAATGGGTGGTTATGTAGTTTGGATGGTTAAGGTGAAAATCAGTTGTGGATAAGTTGGTTGATAATATGGGGCAACATATGATTAGATAGTAAAGGTAAAATTAAGTAATTATAAGGGCAAAGTTGAAATTATAAAAAGTGATAGAAAATGTTTTATACCAAACTCATGGCTCTTCCTTCATACTCAGTATAAATAATTTACGGACAAGTTTAGCAATACTTGGCATTTTTATAGCATGAGACTGAATGTCGTATCACTTGGTACCTTTTTTTTTTTTTTTTTTCTTCTTTCTTGGACTAATATCACTTTGCCCCTCTCAATTAAAATAATAGGCACTTTACCTATTTCAAATATTCTGTTTAGGCAAGGATTTTCTTTGAAAATGCAAAAAAAAACAAAAAACAAAAAAAAAAAAAAACAAAAGGTGCAGTGCTTAAATATGTTAACGATTTTACCCTTGTGTGTTTCATAAATAACTATAATTCAATAAGAACATTTATTGAGAAAAATGGATAGCTTAGATGTGTTGACAATTTTACCCTTATGTTGTTGATAAATATTAATGTACCTTCGTGCTATTGATAAATAATGGTGATTTATAAAAGGACATCTATTGAGGAATAGAAGCTGTATTTAGCACTGAAGTTTTCATCATAAACAATACATATTCAAAAGGTGTTGAAATTTTGAAAAAATATCAAAAAATTGGTGATAAAATCTAGATCAAGTATTTGTCAAATGAAAATTGATAAAATCCATAGATATCCAAAGTTTGGTACAGACAGTTTGGAGGTAGATATTCAAATTCTATTATTAAATTCCCGATTAAGGTTTGGTAAAATAATTTAACGTGGATGCTAAAATTCGATTACCGAATTCTTGACTACTGAGATCGAGTTATCGAATTTTATGCGTTGATGTATATTATTAAATATTACATACTAATATATACCATGGACTAATCTATTTATATATATTAAGGTCTTATAAATTATAACCATAAGATCAATTTGACAAAATATAAAACTACAACATAAGAGTGGAATTGTGAACATAATTAAGCAACCTATTTTTTTATCTTTTTTCAAATGAAATGCTTGACACAAGCACCAAACGGAATATTCTCAACTCTCAACCTATTATTTTCATTACGGAGGCTAAGTGTTGCTATTCCCCATTTTCTCGGGAATAAAGTGTTTTTAACCCTAAGTGTTGCTATTCCCCATTTTCTCGGGAATAAAGTGTTTTTAACCCTTTTTTTATTCAAACTTTTTGAGAAAGATAAGTCGACCAAGTTGTAACCGAGCCAACTCAATTTACCTCACAAATCCCAATCACCTTTTTATCTTCCCAATCATCTTTTTATCTCACACACATCACATCACAAAAGGTGCTACAGTAAATATCTCAAATAAATCGTCCAAATAAACTCTTATCCAAACAAACTCAATGGCTAATCTTCCGGAATCCGGAAGCAATTTTGACTCCTCAGAAATATTTCAGCTTGCATTTCTTGACTAGGGTAAATTATCCCAACATCAACCTACGGGCTGCAAAGGGTTTAGGAAAGAACCTTTTATTTTCTTTTGGGGACAAAGTTTTAGAGCCAATTTGCCATTTTCTAGGAATTCCTTGCAGCCTCAGAGAGAACAGCTCTTTACTACAGACACTCATACTGCAGCATGCAACAATTAGTCACCGGCTTGAATTGCATTAGGTGCACCACAGTTTTCAAAGTACTATTTAACACCATAAGCCAACAAATTGAACCAAATATGGAACATTCATCTAATAAGAACCGCTGAAACAAAAATCATAACCAAAGATCCAACCAAAATTTAGTGCTATACTCTTGCAATGACAATGTCAACATCTGAACTGAATAGGCAAGTCTCTCTAGAACACAACACAACGGAAAATGATAACAAAAATAAAATCTCTGCATCCTTTAATTCACTTAAGCCTTATCAGCTTTGGCAGCTGTAGCGGCAGCTTGACCTCGGAGACGACCAGTCCTACGTGCGGCAATAAGACCAACCTTTTGACCAGGTGGTGCATCACGGCGAACTGTGCTAGCAT
The DNA here is from genome assembly GCF_036785885.1 of Coffea arabica. Classification (NCBI taxonomy): domain Eukaryota; kingdom Viridiplantae; phylum Streptophyta; class Magnoliopsida; order Gentianales; family Rubiaceae; genus Coffea; species Coffea arabica. Next base: position 47,352,967 of record NC_092319.1, on the reverse strand, counting down.
GACCAATATGTTGATGGTTACCACCACCATGAGGATGTTCCACAGGATTCATAGCAACACCACGAACCTTAGGCCAGCAGTTCCTCTTCACACGGTACTTGTGGTAAGCATTACCAGCCTTAAGAAGGGGCTTCTCAGTACGTCCACCTCCAGCAACCTGACCAATCATAGCACGGCACCCACTGGGCACAATCTTCTTAGCTCCAGATGGAAGCTTGATCCTGTCAAAATAACCAGCGTCAACATGGGGATGAAGGCCAGAAAAGGATTAAATGTCACTTCCACAACTTAAGCAAGTTAACAGCACAATGAAAGCAGAGAGTCTTCCTATTATCTGACAGCCAAGGCAAGAATAATAAACTGTGTCGCTTACAAATCAGTCTGGCAAATACGCTGATCAAACATTTCAGCAAAATGAATGATTTCCAACCTCTATATACTAAAAAAATTCACCAATCCAACCCTTTAACAAAGAAAGTTACGAACATAAAAACTGAAGTATTGAGGAATAAAGCAGCACAAATAAGGTGGGTAAACTTCATGTTCCTAATGTAAAAATTTTTGCAATCAGAATAATATATAGCAGGCGACTAATATAAAGAGACACACACTACAGCAAAAGAGCAAACAGAAGTATGACCATAATTATCAAGTACCTACAACAAGTGGTACATATTGTGCATAGGAATATCAATAAGAAGTTATCTAAACCATTTACCACTTCAATAACGCAAAAACCAACGAACTTCCAAGCAACCTATCTAACAAAGTTGAACTAGAGCCCGATACAACAATAGACTTTGCCATCCAGACAAACCCTTAAAACATAATGTCTAACGTCAACCATCTCATTGAATACCATCACAGATAAAGAAAAATCAGAACAAAGATAAAACCTACACGCTTTCCTCATAAAACCCAAATAACAAGTAATTATGCATAGACTAATCACAAAAATCTATTCCATTTTTTCCGAAACCATCAAAAACTCGTGCAGATAAACCACCCAAATCCATCACCTTCGAAGCATTTCACACAAACGTATTATCAACCACGAGCAAGCCTACAGATCAACCATCCACCCAGAAACAATACAGATATATTCAATACCTAGTGGTTCCGTTATCAGGGTTGTGACTGATAACAATAGCATAATCACCAGAGGCTCTAGCAAAGACACCACGGTCACCCATCTTATGCTCCACGTTGCAAACCACAGCTCCTTCAGGGATGGATCTGAGGGGCAAAACATTTCCGACCATCAAAGTAGCTTTCTTCCCGCAGTAAACGAATTGCCCAGTAAACATTCCTTCAGCGGCAACGAACAACTCCTTCTGTTGCTGGTAACGGAAAGGGTGGCGGAAACTGACACGGGCTAACGGGGCACCGCGACCCGGGTCGTGAATGATTTCGTTGACGACTCCTTTCAAGTAGCCGTTGCGCTCGCCAAAGTCCAGAGAACGGAAGCGGGCGGGGCCCTTGCGGTGGTGGGTGTGGGATTTGAAGACGGAGCATGCTCCCTTACGTTGAGCTCGGATCACACGACCCATTTTGGGGGTTCGGGTTGAGGGGACAGGGGAATGGGGCGGCTGAGGGAGAAGTTGGAGGAGCAGAGGGGAGTGAAAAGCAAAGTTCTGCCTAGGGTTTTAAGCGCAGAAAATGTATGGGATGCTTAAAAGGTTAGGGTTGCCATAGTGGGTGGTTGGGTTTAAGTGATGGGCTACCTTCAACTGGATTATCTCGGCGTGCGAACATAGGCCCATATCCATATGTATACAGCGTTGAGAGGGAGGTTTTTCCGTTTTAGTCTAAAGCAATATGTTTATGAAACCAATTCAACCCTTAAATTGAATGGATTTAGACCTTAATGTTCAAACATATTTAATAACAGAAAATAAGACATGGTAAATAATTAAGTAAGGATTAAATTTTATATACTAACAGTGTATTGAATTTTTTACACTAGCACCTATTGAATTTTTTTACACTAACAGTGTATGTGATTTGAATTCATATTATTTGACACAATCTAAATCTGCAAGTGTAAAAAAAATTATACACTGGTAGTGTATAACAAATTACTCATTAAGTAACTCTAAATATTGGCAAAAAAAAAAGTAACTCTAAGGGGTTGCTTGGTTAAAGGGTTTGGGATCACATAAAGGAATGAACCCCTTATTTATTGCTTGGTTAAGTCTATTGGAATGCAAATTTTGGAATCATTTCTAAAAAATCGGAGTTATCCCATTTTCAAGCAAATTAGGAGGTTTTGGACAAAACCCTCAACTTATTCCCTCAAACAACATTTATAACGGATTTACCCTCTCTTTCTCTCCATCACATGCCGCACCTTCTGTTCTTCTTCTTCGTCAGATTTCCTATCTCTTCTTTTTCGTCAGATTTCCTATCTCTTCTTTTTCATCATATAGTCTTCATCTGTAATCCAAAATGTCTTGAAAAAAAAAAGATCTAAAGTAGATCTAAATGGATTAATAATGGGCAAATATTTTCAGTGGACAAATTGTTCAACAAGATCTCCACCAGAAAGATCTCTAAGAAAAATTGAAGAAAACCCACAACCCAAATCCAAGGGGTTTGTGATTTTCGCTTTAGGGGTCTTGTTCAGTGCAGGAATGATGATTTGCTGTGAATTAATTATGAGATTTTAGTACGAATTGTTCTTTGTATATTAAGGACCTACTCAGTATATTAAGAACCTCAACCCAAACCTCAACCCAAAGATCTTCGTTTCAGGGGTCTTGTTCAGTGCAGGAAGGATGACTTGCTGTGAATTAATTGTGAGATTTTAGTACGAATTATTTTTTGTATATTAAGAACTTGCTCAGTATATTAAAAATCTCTTCGTTTCAGGGGTCTTATTCAGTACAGGAATGATGATTTACTGTGAATTAATTGTGAAATTTTAGTACGAATTGTTCTTTGTATATTAAGAACCTGCTCAGTATAGCATTTGAACATAGTTGCGGTTGGCATATTAATAAAGCTTTATAGTTGATCATTTCATGCAAGGTTTGATCTTTTGTGAAATCTTTTTTGTTCTGATGTTGGGTGGAACGGAAGAAATAGAGAGTCAAAAGTTGATGGTGATAGAGACAGCAGCATTGTAACCCTTCATTCTAAAGTCATAAAGAGTTGGTGTTTTATTGGAGAACAGGTTTATTTTTATTTTATCCGATAAATAAATCCTTATACTATATAAGAATGTGTTTAGGACTAGATTTCAACCGCATGGGTGAGGCTATTTTGAGAATGTGATAGTATTTGAAGAGTAATTGGAACATTGAGTACAAGTCATTATAGCTTTAATTTCACTATAATTACTTACATAACCTTTCAGACATTTAAGGTTAGGGGCATGTTTGGTATGTTACAATGTTTGGTGTCAAGTTGAGTATCAAGTACAACTGAATAAAGCTTGTGTTTTGGTAGAATTACATAAAAGTCCTTTTAATCATTTATTACCTTATTATCCTTATACTATATAAGAATGAGTTGAGAGTAAAGATGTTCTTTGGATTTCAACCGTAAGGCTAGGGCTATTTTAGGAATGTAAAAGTATTTGAAGTGCAATTGAAGTATTGAATACAAGTCATTATAGCTAATTTAGTTTTGTTGTAATTACTTAGATGTCCTTTTAGACATTTAAAATTAGGGGTGACAGATATCCGATTGAACACTAGGTATAACTAAATTCAATTTGTGTTTTAGTGAAATTACATAAAAGCCCTTCTAATCATTTAATTGTATTAACATCCAAGTCTCTTAATTTTCTAAAGCATTTCTCATCAGTTATTTGCAAACTTATGATATATAGATATTAAAACACAATTAATGCCAATTAGTAGAGAAGTTTTCTTTCTTGGCCGTTACCCCCATCTATTCAAATTCATTTCATTTACTTACAACTTTTTTCCACCATAATCATGTAACCTATTAAATTCGGATGTTGCTACATTAGCCACTCCTCTTCCCTATTTTGCAACACCTTTCTCAATAGGTATATTTTCTTTAACCAATCTACTTTTTGGTTGTAAGAAATCTCAATAGGCATGTTTTCTTTAACCAATCTACTTTTTTGTTGTAAAAAATCTGTAATCTTGATGGTTGTATGTGCGATAATTTTTTAGTATTTTAATTCAACTGTCCATGTTAGATAGGCATGATAGGGAGGAGATCACATTTGTTAATTATTATTTGTGGTTTAAAGTAAGTTTATCATAATAAATTTTTTCATATGCAGATTGCATCTATTTTTGTTGTTTTAACTATTAGTTATGATAATTTTCAAATTGTTGGCTATTTTATTGATGATTCCATTTAGGCAAATTTTTCACTTCATTTGATTTGCCAATAGGTTTAGCTATCTACTTAGAACTATTTGGTTGCAAATCTAAAGTATGTACTTCATTACTTTTAATTGTTTTCTTGAATTGAGTGGTCTAAGATGTCTTAGTACTTTATTTGATGTGGTTATTCCTTTAAATTAGCATGTTAGTTATTGTATATCTTTGCAACTAGATCAAAAATATTTAGTTATTGTAATCCATATCGAGAAGGAGATGCTTAACTATATGTTCTAAATTATACAATAAATCGTAATTGATTGATTGGTGAATGTGGAGGTCTCATGATGATATGTTCTTAGAATCAATATAAATTTAAGAATTTGGCTTGCAAGAATCGAAATTCCACTAGCAATAATTTTTTTCAAATATGCTTATTGTTCAAATCTCACTTATATGACACGATAATGTGATAAACTGCCCTTATATTAAGATCAAATTCAAACTAAACAACAGATTTTAATATCCATAAAGTACATGAGCAGATATAAGTAGGTCTTTTACTTTATTAGGTTAGGTGCAAAGTAGTTGATCATATCTTATAATTCTGTTTCATTGCATATTAGTATATTTTTTAACTCAATATGTAACTTATGATTTTTCTATTTAATATCATATATTAAAATTGTCATACTTCAATTCTTATACTACAAAATACCAAATAATAATTATTAATCATCTTTAATTATAGGCATTAAACTCCCACGCGTCGTGCGGGCTTTTCCCTCTAGTTTGTTTATAAGAAAACTAGCAAAATATGACCGTGCTTGTGCACGGTGGAAAAATATTTTTGAATATGCCCAGTAAAAGTTAATAATGACAAAAATTGTGCTTAATTACTTGTTAATTTCTTAAGGAGAATACTTTTTGGTAGTATAATTCAGTAGTTGAAAATAAATTGCACACATGTTTTAGGCCTTAGGAAAGAATGAAGCGGTACTATAATGAAGCATCTTAGCAAAAGATGGATGCAACCTCGAAGCCAACAAATGGGTCAATGGTGGTATAGGTAAACGATTAACAAGAATGAAACTTGTCTAAAAGCAAATAATTCCAAACTTTATTTTATCTATCTTGATAAGAAAAGCAATTATCCTTAATTTAAATAGTAGCTAACATGACAACTAATTTTACACTGGCAAGCTGATCAGTCTATCCTACTTGCAAGTTGGCCACAATCTTTGGAAATTGAGCAAAACTCATGCTTGCTCCGTTACAATTGTTTTTTACCCTCGCTCAACTCTGAGAAAGTTAAAAAAACCAAGAAGCTAATCTAAATACATGTGTATCAAATGTAGCAAGAGTGACAAATCATTCCCATCTGAATTAACTTGCCCTGTAACGTTCAATGGATCATTCTACATAACACAATTGAGCCATTGGATCTGGAATTAAATTGCCCTGTAACGTTCAATGGATCATTCTCCATTAACACAATTGAGCCATTGGTACTGCACACAACTCCACTGTTGCCGTAGTTGCCTCCATTTTCACCAGCTCTAGGCAGGATTTACCTTCAAACCTTTTCGCCATAACCACTATAAGCTTGCCTTAACAATCACATCAATCCCACGTGCCACCAAGTTAATAAGTACAGCTCCATCAAAGTTCGCTTTCATCAATACCCAAATTTGGACTGTATTAATTTGCTGAGACCACTGCTGACACATTCCACCAGCTCCACTCGCTTTCCTTAATTCTCCAAGTAAACTAATTCCAAAAGGAAACCGTTGCAAAGGATCCTTAGCTTGACTCATCATGAAGCACAACATTCCTAATGGATTTGATTTTCTGTAAAGTTATTGAGTAAAATAGATGCAACTAAAAAGATAGCAACAGGGAAAATAACATAGCTCAATAAAATTTAACACGCGTGGAGTAAAAAAACAATTTAAGAATTTTAATATTTACAATAATGGATTAAAATCTATATCCAAAACTAATAGGCAGCGCTCACCCTTTGTAGCAACACAAGAACAAACATAAGTAATTTTCTATTACACTGTATATTGGCTAATATTTACAGCCTTATAACACAATGCAAATCTTTTCAGTCAGAATCCCTCAAATTTAAACAAGAAATTCGATGAAAGGTAGACTGCAAAACTTCCAAATAGTTCATGTTTGCATTGTCAACCGAACAGCAAATATAGGACTCTAATAGCAAAGCAACAAGTGAAAACACAACTACATACGCATATACCACCAATGGCACTTCAGGAGAAACAGGAAGACGCTTAACAAATTTGCTTCATGGTTCAAGGACTGAATTACAATAACAAACTATTGGTACCTAAATTTGATCGTGATGTTAATCTAAAAATGTGAAGCTTATTGCACCAGAAATACCTCATCTTTTTAAGGGGTCCTGCAATTTCCTGGATACCCATCTGTATTGATACGACTTGGAGAGAGAGCTCTTTTTGTTATTCAAATGGATTTATGAAGGTTGTGCTATTAGCTGCTGGTTTATGTTTTGCTTTCTTCTTACATGGTAGAGAATCGACTCTTCACAGCATTATCAATCCTATTTGTACAGACGAAAATTAGGCCACACCAATGAATACCTTTTATGACTAAGTCTAAACTGCTCAGAATTATTGAAATACTGAAAAAGTAGATCTGATCACCTTGCATCAATACTTGCCTAAAAACAATCTTGCAATTTTAGTCCATCTGTTCGCAAATATCTTGTAGGCTTGCATATCATGTTTAGATTTCAGAAATTTAATAAGATTGGTGAAATTATGCAACCAATCCTAGATCCAATGTCATGTAATGGAAAAATCAATTTAGCATATTTGAAGTCAGGGAAAAAAATGGAAGCAAACATGAATAACATCCTCCAGTTACTCTATCCACTCATTTCATAAAACTGGATGATTCCATAAAGACGAAAATGTCGCAAAGGCCCCATAATGTGCGAATAGCCAATAGCAGCAAACTAAGGTAAAAAACAGATGATACAAGGGTAAAAGCAAGCAATAGTTAGATTCCTAGAAGCAAGTAATAAATGTTTAAGCATTCTAGATAACAAAAAATATCTAAAAATCAATTACAATGGCCCTCAAGCAAGCCCTGCCCATATCAGAAGTCAGAACATTTATTAATTTTAAATTTAATCCATGGCAACCCAAATAACCATTTCCATTCTATAGAAACAAAAAAAATGAGGGAAACTGTGATAGTAAGCCAGTTATTCAGAGGTTGAGTACGTAAAGTACAACATGAACTTAAGCACCTAAGATCCAAAGGTCTGGTTGCTTAAAGAAAAGACGCACAAAACCTAACCTGAGAGCAAGCTTTGGTGTCGTTCACCCCTTCACTTCCCCTCGCTTTCTCTTCATGGCTTTGGTGTCGTTCAAGAGCCCTAGCAAGCTTAGACTGCCGGAATATGCCATGGCAATGAAGTTAGTTCCAAGGATTCTTTGAAGTCAAATTCGGGCGACTTCAGGAAAGCATTCAGCATGATTGATGGGTTAATTTCTCGTCCCCTTTTCTCCAGATTGTCCATTGATTGATTAAGGAAGGGGAGCTTTTATCCCGTCAATGTAGAAGACTGAAGTTTAATATGAAAAGAGATGATGATCATGGCAGTGGGTCATAACAATTGTCTGGGGTTTTTAGAGAGGGAAAAATGGAGAGGCATGAAGGAGGTTGAGTTGCAAATGGTGATTTTTGAGAAATGAGAAAAGAAAGAGAAGATGCAAATGGTAAGAGAGGAAGGAGGTGAATAAAACGAGGCTTTTGCCTCGAGCCCCTTAAAGCTAAAGCATCGTTCATTTTTTATGCTTTTCATATAGACATACTTGATTTCTTTTGGGTTCCAAGACGCAAAAAAGAGCTTTTTATGTATTTTTTTTCCCTTTGAGTTCCAAGACGCAAAAGAATTCTACCTAAAAACAAATTCTTACAAAATATGCATGTGCACTGCACATGGGAGGACGACCAATGTTTTGGCAATCTCCATTCCCACTTTATATACATTCTTTAAATCTTTAAATGAATGGGATGCAGGCCACGTGATTTGCACACGAGCTGGAGGACGAAAGACCAGCAAGAACCCAAGCTCCATTCCCACTTTATATAAAGTTCTTTATATACAGTACTTCCAAAGTTAATGAGTACTCTGTTCTTATAATGGAGGAAAACCATAAAGAACTAGTCTTTTATGAAAAAATATGACTTTTGTGAAAGTGATAGCGATTTGGTTTATGAAATTATGCCAAAAAAATTTAGAATGAATTTGTTTGTTTTGAAAGTTGTATAACGGTCGTTAAACTTCAAATATCCATTCCTTAAACTTCAAAATCTACAAAGTCTCATATTTTTGTTAAATACAAAACCTACCAGTTTCTGCAATTATCCCTTTGTTTTATAAGAATTGTTATATCAGGGGTAAATTTGAAATTTAATTGCATTTAATTTCGAAACACTCATCAAACCAAGCATCAGGAATTGGAATGATGCTAATTTCAATGTGTGAACCAAGCTAGATATTGGAATGAAAAGTTTAATTCCAAAACCAGAGTCTATGATTCAATTTCCATTTCCGATTCCAATATGTGAAACAAGCATCCCCTAAATTGCTTAGACAAAATTTAATTAAGAACATAAGTGATAAGCAATTTACTTGTCACTTGCTACAAAATACGTTATATTCAAATGCTAGGATTTTATTTTTTATTATTTTAAATTTTAAATTTTAATTTTATCAAGAGCATCTTAAGTGTCTCATTGAGCTTTGAACCCCGTCCTTTTTTCTGGATTTTTTTTTGAAATTTTATACCTTTTGATTAGCTGGTTTAAAATATATCCATTTATTATGTCTCATTATTTCCAAACTTAGGTTGTAAATTTGGAAATGCAAATATGAAAAAAAGGAAACAAGTACTATTTAGGCATTATTGTACCAATACTAACAAAGACAAAAAAAAAAAAATCCTACCAAAAATACAACAAATACATGTATATTGAAAATTAGTTATTATTAAGGAAACAAATAAATATATCATTAATGACTTATAAATCAAACAAGAAAAGGTCCACCAATAAAGCCAAAATGGTCATAACTTTGTATAATAAAAAAATTAAGAAAAAAATGATCTTATGTAGGATGGCAATGAAGAAAAAAAGTTTATTTGATTATTAAGTTATGATTTACATATAGAAGATTACCCTTCTTTAAGCGCAGCTTTATGAAGGAGAATGATTAAGGTGAAAAAAAAGCCTTTTTTGATTTTATTCCCTATTTAATAAATTTAGATGCAAATTGAATAAATGTTTTAGTAATGGTAATCAAAGGGAGGGGAAAGTTTATTTACAAAGGAAAACCCTTCCTCACGTGCATTGAGTTTTTGTATCATTGATACTGTGACAAAACTTAAGGAACCAAATATGATTATAAAACAGACAAGAAAAGGTCCACCAAGGGGAGCTAAATGGACCCAACCTTCCACTAGAGGTGGCAAAATGGGTGATTTGGGCGGGTTTGGGTTGGGTAAAATGGGTAATGGGTATAAGTGAGTCAACCCATTTATATCCATTTAATTAGATGGGTATAAATGGGTAAGTCAAAAAATGAGTTGGGTAACCCAATTATCCATTTATAACCCATTTATTCTAATTTTTTACAAGCTCATATAAATTCATTTTGTAAACTAAATTATCAATTTATACCATTTTACACCCATCATTAATTTTAAATATTTACTTATTATGCCAAATAAGTTTAATTATCAATTTTTTTTCCTTCCGCGTGCCATGTTGCAAAATTACATATTATTTAATAATTGAACAATGAGAATCTAAAATTTTGGACTAAATAATATGAAAGTTAACAAAAAAATTTAATCCAAAACTTTGAACCCCTAGTATTTTTTCGTTTATAAATTTAAAATTTCATTTGAAAAGGTAAGAAAGGAAGCTAAAATTTGTCATAAATTGATGATGCTAAAAAATGATTAAATTAATAAATTACAAGGAAATAAAGCGATAAGATAAAAACCAACAAATAAATATAATAAATAAAACAAAAATACTTAACATCAAAAATAGTTAAAAATCCTTATGAAGACTATCAATCACTTCATTTAGCATACAAATAAAGACAAATTTTCAATAAATACGAATAACAAGCATTCAGCTTCTCAAGCTTCGTACAACTGTATACGACCATTTCAAACGCCTGTAGTAAGCAGCTTGAAGGAGTGCCAGTGACAGTACAAATATCCACTTGACAGTAAAAAGATAGCAACCTAAAAGTTTGCTACTGGCTCAACACAAAATAGAGAAGATTCCTGGCAACCAAAACCAAAACCAAATTCAAAGTTCTCCTCTCTCGTATTAGCTCTCTGCCGACTCACGAGTCACGACCGATTCTTCTAGAGTGAGGATTTCACTTGGTTTTTATTTTTCTAGAGCGAGAATGTAAATTAAATGGGTTAAATGGGTTAGATGGGTTACCCAGCTAAACCCATTTAATAAATGGGTATAATTGGGTAACCCATTTATATCCATATATAAAAATTTAATGTACCCATATCCAATTATTAATGGACGGGTATGGGTAAAATTAATTAAATGATTTTATTTGACACCTCTACCTTCCACAAAGAAAAAGATGAAGAAAAAATCGATTTTATGTAGAATAAAAAGAAAAAAATAATTTATTTGATTATCAAGTGATGGAAACGAAAAAATGTATATGTCGGTTTAAGACGGAGACCTCTCCCACGTTTGAAGCTAAGAAAGGAAGAAAATAATTTGCTTTTGTGGTGAATAGCAAGAATGTAATATTATTGTTAATTTGACATCAAGAATGTTCTCTCGCTTCATTTGTAGCTTTCAACGATTGCTGAACTGATGGCAATCTCCAATGTATTCCCGGATCAAGAAGCAAGTGCTGGGACTGACGCCAACATTTTCTCCGTTCTTCTTCTCATTTGGAGCAATTAAAATTTTGGTATTTTGTAAATGAATGGTTGGGCGACGGTCCGGAGAAATTATGTGAAGTGGCTTTGTCTTTACCCATTAACGTGTCCAACAAATTCATTGTCTATATATAAACTTCCACCCCACCGCGGCCCTATGTCGTCTGGAGATAACTGATAAGAAAATTTTCCCAGATTCTACCAATTATTAAGAGCAGAGGATTTATTACGCAAAGAAAGGTGCACGAATTGTACGAACTTTTCCAGTATGCGTGTATATAATAGCCTAGAAGCAAAAAAGATGGGCTTGCAATTTGGATGCTGACATCTTCTTATCCTTTTATGTCCAAATCCTTCCAGTTTTTGCACAAATAGCAATTCATTCCAATGATTGCAGTGATAAACATGGTTTGCTAACGACCTAATTAAGCTGCCTGACTCCCTTCTTCAGCCTTAATCTGCCCTTAGTTTATGTTTTTTGACATGAACCACATGTTTTAGATGTCAATAAAAAAAAAAAAGGGGTTGGTGGCGATTTCAAGAACTAGACCGTGATGAAACAGCATTTCAAAGTTTCAGCCCAAAAAGACATATATATACACAGTTCATTTGAGAAGTTCAACATTTACTGTGGTATTGGATAACAAATTGATGAATTTTAAATGTCTGCCCCTTTTTCTTTTTGTCATAATCTGATCTTTCTTTTTTGGGATAATTTCAGATACCTCCCCTGAGGTTTCTGATAGTCTCATTCTCCTCACCTGTGGTTTCAAAAATATCACAAACCTCCCCTGTCAGAATTTTAGGTCCCATTTCTTACATCATCATGGCCAAAAAGACTTAAATACCGTCACAAGTTAGCTAATATTTCGTGATTATCAAGACAAATTTGGTGAAGTTAGTTATAAACACAATTAATGTAATTAACGATAAATTAGAATCTTTTTACCAATATAGAAACGTGAAAGTAACTAACATATAACATAATGTACATGTTCGTAAACCGATTGTACATCATAGATCACCCCGTGTAAGGCGTTTATAGGCAAATTAGTATTAGTCACATAGATAAAATCACTAATGCAAGATAATCAGGGCATTTATGGTATATAGTTGTTTCTCTCTCCAACTCCTCATTTTTTGTTGTTTGTATTTTTTAATTGGAGCTACCTTGAGACAGCCTATTTAGTTTTAGGGGAGGTTTGTGGTATTTTTGAAATCACAGGAGAGGGGAGCGAGACTGTCAGAAACCTCAGGGGAGGTATCTGAAATTATCCCTTCTTTTTTCAACAGAAGATAAGAAGGAGTGTTTAAATTTGGGTGAGATGTATTTTGCTCGTTTGTCACGTCAAGAGCTTTGAAGGCGGATTCTAAACTTGAAAGTCTGATTACGTAATCTCGACCTGCTTGCGCAATGGGAAAACTCTGGCGTCCACGTGAAGTTTTGCTCATCCTAGTCGGCGACCGTCTCAGCATTTTTGCTCAAGAAAATTATTACGTAATCACGCATCGATGTCCACTCAAAAAGTTTGAACAGGCAGTAATTATCAATAAACATAGGCGATTGAATAATCTATTAATCACGAATTATCAAAGCTGTGCAGCGGTGCTGGAGAGTATCATCAGCTTCTTTCTCCATGCTAATCCTTTTACTATTTGCCAATTTTGATGCTCTTTCTCTAACAAAACCATACGAACGCCACACAATGCTACGTCTTGCTTCTTAATCTTTCAGGTAAAAGAGTCTTTATAAACCTCAACGCATGTTGGCGTTTATTCAAAGAATAGTCTATTGGTAAGTGCATACATGGTGGAAACTGATATTATACTCCTTAATCACGGTTGCCAAGAGATTTCCACTCCAGGAACTATGCTGAAGTTGTTTTCATAACTTCAAGATTCTGTTTTTTTTTTCCCCTTTCTTCCCAACACTACTGGATATTAATAACATCTTCAGATTTGTTTGGAAGTTATAGTCCACATCATAGCGTGCAAGGAAAAGGGAGAGATAGCTTCAACTGCCAACCCTTCTAAGCCACCAGGGCCTATTCCAGATTAACTTGTAGTGTCAAAAGAAAAGGCCTAGTGTCGCTTTCGTTTAAATTTCTTGGCTTCAACAACATTTTCTTCTTCTTTACAACAAAGCCTGGACGCCTTGTCATATGATTATCTCACTAGCTAAATATTGTGGGATAACTACACCTTACCCCTTATATATACACTCCAACACCTTATTCATTCCAAAACACAAACCAATCAATTTCATCAGTTAATATTCTTTTTTTGACTCAAAAAAAAAAAAAACTCGCCAATGAAATTAGTTTTGATTGTTTTCTATTTAACATGTCTATTTCTCAACTCAGAATCCATCAGCCGTGATGATTTCCCGGATGGCTTTACCTTTGGAACTGCTTCTTCAGCTTACCAGGTGATCTTGTGTGACTTCTATAGTTGCTAATTCCCTTCAAAATTCTGTTTCTTCTATGTTGCAAGAAGAAGAGGCTTCATTAATCAATGAATCACTGAGTCATCTAGTGTGTGTGCTGTGTGATAGTTTGAAGGAGCTGTGGATGAAGGAAGCAAGGGACTCAGCATATGGGATGCTTTCATTAAGCTACCAGGTACCAAAGGACTAAAAAAGCTTCTTTTGATACATTAGGAGTGGAAGGAATGGTGAGGGAAACTGGCGTTGTTTACTTGGGAAATGGTAGACCTTGCCATTGGTCCAACTCCTTGCTCTTTTAACTCAAATGGCAATCCCACGGGCTGATGAATAATCCCCTGTTTCTGTCTGAGTAGGTAGAATTGTGGATTTCAGCAATGCAAATACTGCAGTCGATCAGTATCATCGATTTAAGGTGAACTTCGAATACAAATTCACTCGTAATTTGTAAATGCTGGACTGTTAGTCTGAGGATCACCTAAATCGTTCTTCATTCTTCTGTGGTCCTTCAATATTTTTTGGCCCTTTCAAGTTTTAACTTCCTTTGGCTTCATGTAATTCAGAAAAAATTGTGCCACCGGAAATGATGATGCATGATCAACTTTTTGAGAAGCCAAAACAAAGTAAAGTCGTCACCCGCACATCATAGAATGGCTCTGCAGCTGATGTACACATTGGCTGCATTACATTTTGCATACATGCTCTAGCATCATCAGTTCCCTAAAATAAGTGCTACCAGAAGAAAAACGAAAGAAAAAAGAAATGGTACTGTAGGGTCAAGAAATCTTTTTAAGATAAACGCTACATCCCACATCCAGAATCATGAAGATAAGAGCTTAAATTTGGACAGGTGTTGCCCAATTACTTCATAATACTGCAACAAATAAAAAGTAGGAATATCGCGATTCGTACAAGATAAGAATAAGAATAGCTTCCTATGCTGACAATCACCACACGCATATGAAGCATTAAAATATCACTTTAGTCAATTTAATAGTACGCTGATTTGTCTTTTCCTAACATTGAGAAAACGGTGTGCTGTTGAAATAACAGAGTGACATAGACTTGATGACGGATTTGGGGATGGATGCCTATAGATTCTCCATATCATGGTCAAGAATCTTCCCAAGTAAGAGATTCCTTGGTTTGCATTTACATTTTTCTTTGAAGCTTGAAAATGTTGCCCGCCTTAAAAGCTACTTATTTGGTCCCGTTCCAACTGTCTTAGTGCTTCTTTCTGTGTGCTTTTGACAACTTTTTTTTTTTTTGAGCAGATGGCACAGGTACACCAAATCCCGAAGGAATCCAGTACTACAACAACTTTATTGATTCTTTAATTGAAAAAGGTTCCCGAATCAAATTGATTTATCAATGTCAACATTTCGCCATTTTCTTGTGTGTTGTTCAAAATTTGATGTTTCTTTGGATCAGGAATTCAGCCCTATGCTACTCTTTATCACTGGGATCTCCCGTTGAAGCTTCAGGAAACATATGGTGGATTTTTGAGTGATCAAATAGTGTTTGTCCAACCCCTCCAACTAAATTTTTTGTGTTTACGATGTCAACATATGATCTTGTTCATTTCAAAGATGCAAGTTAAAAAATTACCATTTTTTTTTCCTAAATTACAGGAAGGATTTTGAACAGTATGCCGTCACCTGTTTCAAAGCTTTTGGGGATAGAGTGAAGCATTGGATGACCTTCAACGAGCCTCGTGGTTTTGCAATTGAAGGTTATGACTTGGGTATTCAAGCCCCCGGAAGGTGCTCTATCCTGGGGCATTTATTCTGCAAGGGAGGAAAATCATCTGTTGAACCATATATAGTAGCTCACAACATTCTCTTGTCGCATGCTGCTGCTTACCACAACTACCACAGAAACTTCAAGGTACTCTTAGCACAAATAAATCAGCTGTTTCTGATACATACTTTCCTTACCTTCGTAAAATGGACACTCTTTTTTTCCTTCTTGTTTTTTCCAGAAACGCCAAGGAGGCCAAGTTGGCATAGTACTGGATGCCAAGTGGTATGAACCGATATCTGACTGTGACGAGGACAGGGATGCTTCAAATAGAGCAATAGACTTCTCTCTTGGATGGTAATACATTTAGATTCAGGATAAGATTTAAGTATAGTGTAATTTATTTTTTGATGAAGATTCAAGAATCAAAATATAGTCTTTTGTAACACACAACAAGTGAATCAGGTTCCTTGATCCACTTCTTCTTGGGAATTATCCTCTTTCAATGCAGAAGTCTGTGGCTGAGAGACTACCAGAAATCAATCCTGAAGTTTCAAAGTTCCTGAAGGGCACCTTGGATTTCATTGGCATCAATCACTATACCACTTTGTACGCCCGAAATGACAGAACTCATTTTAGGAAGCTTATATTGCGGGATGCTTCTTCAGATTCAGCTGTAATTACTTCAGGTAAGATGTCAAGGCACCAGAATTTCTACTCACTGAATAAGTTCAAGGATACTGATATGTGGTACTAAAGTACTTCCATGGCAATAGCTTACAGACACGGAGCTGCTATTGGAGAAAGAGTACGTTCTAGCTTCTGAATTAGGCAAAAAATTTTCTTTTGTAAAATCTGTGCAAAATGGTCCTTAATGGTGTATCCTCCTCCAGGCTGCATCTGTCTGGCTACGAATCGTCCCATGGGGCATTAGGAAGTTGGCGAGATACATCAAAGAGAGATATGGGAATCCACCAGTGATCATCACAGAAAATGGTGAGAACTTTTCCTAATGTTGTTAGCTAATCTAAATAATAGACATCATTATAATAACAGTCTATTGCTTAATTTTGGCATCAGGTATGGATGATGCATCTCACTTATCACTGAAGAATGCTTTAAATGACCAGAAAAGGATAAACTTTCACAGGGACTATCTCTCAAATCTGTCAGCTGCTATAAGGTACTGCCAAATGACTACTTCTTTTGCAGTTGCTTCTGTCCGATATACACAATCCTGCCCACATTCTAACTGCAGAAGGCTGCACTAATGCAGGCAAGACAATTGTGATGTCCGGGGATATTTTGCGTGGTCATTGCTTGACAACTGGGAATGGAACATGGGATACACCGTCCGTTTTGGATTGTATTACGTGGATTTCAAGAATAACCTTACGAGAATACCCAAATCTTCTGTTCAGTGGTTCAAGGATATGTTAAGATCAAGAACAGAAACGAGATACCAATCCGACGCAGCATTGAGATACCAGTCATAGAACTTCATCACTATGGAAATGCATACGCTATGTACCCCGCCATACAACACGAGAAAGGCAATACATTAGATTCGATTCAATTGTTTATATACAGTTCCATGGCTAGGTATAACGGACAGAGAATTCCGTCTAACAGTTCCATGGCTTCTCTTATTAATTTCCTCAAGTCCCTGTGTACTTTTCAACAGTCTTCATTCTATCATATTGAAAATTATGGCACTAATAAACTTGAGTTTTCTTTTCCATTTTTGGTCATAAATTTGGTTTATGACCAAACTTTCTTTTCCATTTTTGTTTTGAACAAATGATCACTTTTGTCCTGATGCTATTAAAATTTAGGTTTTCCTTACTTTTCTAATTTTCCGCAGTTAAGAAACCAAGAGAAACCAAAATGCCCACAAATTAGGTCAAAACGTGTCACCCATTGCATAGGGCAATATATTGCTATTCGACTCCAACAAATGATGTACTTTGAGAGAAGGATTAACGAAGACCAATCACAGCTTTCCTCAAAACCACGATGGAAAGGAAAAATGAAAAAAGAGCAAAAGCAGGGGGACAAGGACCAACGCAGCCCATTGGAATGGAAACAATCAACTTTTTCACCTAATGAGCAAGGCAAGTAGGCAATCCATAGGAAAGGCTCCCTATCCTTCGGATTAGGCACTAAGCATTAGGCTAATCAAAATTACGAGGTGGTTGGGAGCAAAGGGAAGGGCATCTTGACAATAGGACGCTATGCCTTCAATCAAATCTAAATAGAAGATTTATATGCAATTTAGACAATTTTCTTCTGTTTAAACAAACTAAACTAAAAAAATAATTAGCAAAAACATTGGTCGAATTAGATATGTTCCCTTCTACTTAGAGAGAGCCACTTCGGTACGGTAAATAGTATTGTCAGCGAGTACCCACCCTTTTGTCTTAATACTGGATACCTATATAACTATTTGGGACTCTCAGGGGCAAAATCAATCACTTATTGTAATTTGCGTCTGTCGAAATTGGCAATTGGCAATTTGGCATAGACCCTTTTCCCTCCATTGCTTTTTGCGCATAACGAAACTGTTGTACTGCAATCTTTATTGAAGCTACTCGCAGCCCATAGTAGTATCTACATCTGCAACACAATCCGATTCAACAACTCCCTAACTGAAATCCCAGAAGCTCTGCAGACTTTTCACTCAAGTTTTCGAGATTTCCATGAAGCGGAGCTATCCAGAATCGTCATCTTCGGGGTCTTTTGAACCCCCTCAATCGAAACCCAGATATAATCCGGACGGTAATTTTACGGTCTTGAATTTGCTTTTAACATATTTAAGAAAGAACCCTTTTGTTGAATTAAGCTGATTTTAGGTGGGTGAGGTTTTTTTTTTTTTTTTTTTCCATTGATTTAGGTGTTTGAACCTGGGTTTTGATAAAGTTTGAGACTTTGCTCATCAGATTGTTAAGCTACATGGTTATATTCCCTGTGTAAATGGCCTAATTGGTGGAAATTCTGATATTAGGATTAGATATATGAAGTGAAATTGGGGGCACATTTATTCATGAGAAGCCTTAGGTTGAATCATGTCTTCTTAATTTGAGGTATTTTCTCGTCTGTGATTAGGGGATGGACACTTTCTAGAGGATGAGAGTACAAAGATTTTTGCTAGGAAAGTTGCTGATCATTATAGTGCAAGGACCAATCAGACTCTTGAAGAGCGAGAAGCAAGTCCAATTATCCATTTAAAGAAGCTTAACAACTGGGTATGATTTGTATGGCAGTTACTTGATCATTCAGTTGGTAGAATTGGGCTTAGTTTTTTCTTCTTCATACAGATTAAGAGTGTCTTGATTCAGTTGTATGCCAAAAAAGGTGATGCGGTTCTTGATCTTGCTTGTGGGAAGGTACCATTTAATACTTGTGTGCACGAACATATTCATGTGCTTTCATTTTTTGTCCCAAAATATTTAAATAATTAATCTTTTCTTCTCTCTTTTTTAACACATTGGCACAGGGTGGTGATTTGATTAAATGGGACAAAGCTAAGGTTGGATACTATGTTGGAGTTGATATAGCTGAAGGCTCGGTAATTTTCTTTCATTCAGCTATCTGTCTTCTGGTCACTATAATGGCTGCTGCAATTAGATGATTGCATGATTAGCAACAAATACTGTAGTTCTTACTAGCGCACTCATCATTAATGTGATAAGTTTCTACCACAGAACACATTTTTGTCCAATGCAATGAAAAATCTGTTTTGCTGGATTCTAGGATTAAACTAGAAATTTTGACTATTTGCCCAAGGAATGCAGATAGAAGACTGTCGTACACGCTATAATGGAGATGCGGACCATCATCAGCGCAGAAAAAAGTTTTCTTTTCCTGCCAGACTTATGTGTGGAGATTGTTTTGAGGTAAATATCATTGCTAGCTTAAATTCAACTCCATCTTTGGGCTGACCATGTGCCTATTGTTACAGTTACTATTCATCTTCTGGTTGTGAGATTCACATGGACTATCCGCTTTCTGTGTTTGACATTTTTGTCATTAATTATAGGAAAAGTTCTGTTTTGGCCATTTTGCATGATTTCAGGTACGCTTGGATAAAGTTCTATCAGACGATGCCCCTTTTGACATTTGTAGCTGCCAGGTTAGTCATTATCTTGGTGTTCATGACATTTGTTCCTTTACTCGCCAAGACATGCTAGTCTGTGTTTTCTGGCATCAAATCTTTGTATGTAACTGTTGCTTTATCAATTGTTGGATGGGGAGATATGCTCAACTTGTTATCTTCTACACTGGAGTGAACTAGAAAAATCTAGGAATTGCTCTAAAGATGACCAATGTCTGTTGATTTTTTTTTAATTGAATTTATAGTCATCCAATGATTATTGTGGTTTCACAAGCATTCATTTACCTTTTTTTGGAATGAAATTTTTGGAACTTTTCAGCTTTGTGGACATTATTGTACACTTATGGATGGTGATATTTTCTTTCTTGATCCTTACCATGTTTTTATCTTTTGGATGAGGTGTGTTTGAATATACTTTGCAGTGAACTGCATTTTTTTGTTGTTATTGTACTTCTTCCTGAAATTTTTGGGTAGTTAATGGACCTGCTTTGGCAAGATATGGATTTGATATTCTTCTGATGTTCTGTTCCTTGATCTTGCTAGCGTAAATTAAAGTGCCGCCTTCAGGCTGTCAGGGAATAGGGTCCATTTAAAATTATCACACAAACCAATTGGACATTGCAACTGATTCTTCATGCTTCCTTCTATTTGGATCAGTATAGTTAGTTGTGGTCATTAATCATTCTCTACTGTGCACGGAAAGACCTGTTCTTAGTACTTCAAGATTCAAAAAATTAAGATTGTAACTCATCAAAACTTGCAAGTTTGCAGTTTGCTATGCATTACTCGTGGTCGACCGAGGCACGTGCACGGAGGGCTTTGGCCAATGTATCAGCTTTGCTTCGTCCAGGAGGCATCTTTATTGGAACAATGCCAGATGCCAACGTCATCATCAAAAAGCTTAGAGAAGGTTTAATTTGTTTGTCTTGTTTCTAATGTTTCTCCCTCATCCTGATTAGATTGACAAAGATTGACTTGGTGAACTTTCTGAAGGTAGAAGTTTTACCATAGTAAATACAGATGTTTGCTTTCCTCAGTAGTTGCTCATTATCTTTTAGTAGTTTGTCTCCTTGATTCTGTGGTTTGATTGGGAGAATATGTTTGTGAATGATGATGATGCTGCATTAACGATTTCAGTTATTTCTTGTATACCAGATGCTAATATTTTATTTTCAACTTTTCTTTGCGTCTTTTCCTTGTGCCAAGAGCAAATTTTAATTGACTAATTCATCAATGCAATGTTTAGTTTCACCTGTATGCTCTTTATTGAATTTTAAGCTTCATGTTTACTTGTCAACCAATGATTTAGAATTTTTTTTTAGTGAAATTTTTGCCACGCAGTTTGCTTTACCTGCTCATGTTCTTGTCAAATAGAGATCATGTTGGAGAAATTTTGTGTTAGCACATGAATAGTTTTCCCTCTTTGCCATCATAAAATTAAAATGGGAAGATTTTGAATGCCATTTGATGTATGGTAGCTAAATTCTATCTGGTATATGCAGCTGAAGGGTTGGCTTTTGGTAATAGCGTCTACTGGATACGTTTTGACGAGGAGTATTCAGAAAAGGTGAATTGCTTTTCTCCAGCTAGCTAGAATGTCATGTGGCCTCAAATATCTTATTAATTCCAAGCTACATATATTTTATAATGATTTTTATTTCTATTTGTTTCAGAAATTTAAATCCTCAAATCCCTTTGGCATCAAGTATAAATTCCACCTTGAGGTACTTAATTCTTCAACTTAGCTTGTCGTTATTCTTCTCAAAACTAGATTTTCCTTGGTTTTATTTGGTGTTCCGTACAACTTTTTGGGAAATTGTGGTATGACTATTTCCGTCTAATCCAACAATATTTTGTCTAGACTCTATTTAGTAACGATATTATTTCCATCTGCAGGATGCAGTAGACTGTCCAGAGTGGATTGTTCCTTTTCATGTCTTCAAAGCGTTGGCTGAAGAGGTATAAGAGTCGTGTTGAACATTTATAGTATGTCTCAATTGAAATGAAGGATTGCCATGCATTTTCATATTTGTATCAGTTTCTTACATCTCGGCTAAAGGAAATCATGAGGAACTGTCTCATAGGATATACCCTATCTTGGGATTTTTACACATAGTGCTGCTTAACAAGTGCCTTTTTATGATTCCTGGATGTTTACTATGAGATACGATGCAAATCCGTAGTAAAGAAATGATCTGATCTCTAGCTTTGGTGATGAAGTGCTTATGTGTCAGAAAGGTTTAGAGGTTCACAATTAGTATATGTACTAAGCTTCACGATTACCATACATACTTAGTTTGGCATGCTTTATCACTTTTCATTATAGTGATAAAGCATGCAAATCTGGGGCTTTACTGCTGCACCTGAAAATTTTCTTACAGTTGAATTCCGCTGATGCAGTATGACTTGGAGCTAGTTTTTGTGAAAAACTCTCATGTTTTTGTGGATGAATATCTAAAGAAACCTGAGTTCATTGAACTCATGCGGAGACTTGGTGCTTTAGGCGATGGAAATCAAGACCACAGTAAGTTTCTAAATCCGAGAACAGACTTAGCTGATAGTAAGACGTGGCATCAGTGAAAGCTTCTTTTACATTTGTTGATTGTGAAATTACTTCTTGATGAAATTCAGGTACACTATCACCAGATGAATGGGAAGTAGCATACTTGTATTTAGCATTTGTTCTGAGGAAGGTAAGTTTGCATAAAATCTGTATCATCTGTCTTGTAACCTGTGGAGATGCATAACTGTGATTTAAAAGTTTTCATATCGACTCTGATTTGGGTGGGATTTGTTCTTGCAGCGTGGGCAACCTAACCAAACAAGAGATAACAATAGACGCGACAAAGGCAAGATGCATGTCGATAAGGAGGATATCATGTACATCAGCTGAGCTCAGATTGATGGATGATGGATCAGGCCACCTTCACTAAATAGTCCCAACCAGGTCTAGTAGAAGAGACGTGTAAAGAAGAACCAAAGTCTTCCGTAGAAATGGGTAGCAAGCTTTCACTTGTATACCAATTACCCAGTAGTCTCGAGTACTAAATGGCTGAGCAATTTTGTGGAATACTTAGAATTGTAATGTATCAAATTTCTGACGGCAGCCTTAAACAACATGAAGCTAGATTAGCGTTCCTCCTCCCCGCGGCCTAATATTCTAGTGATTTTGATGCCTTGTAGCGATGTTAGTAGCTGGTCTTAAGGCTCCAGTAGACCAGACGTAGAAATTTTATCAATGCTGACCTCCAAATGTAGTCAGAGGGTTCAACGCAAAAGAGCAAATAAGAATGACAACAGTCAAATAGTTATTCTCTAACCTTTTGGATTGATTTTTAGGCTCATCTGCTGTTAGTATTTCTTTTTACATGCACCAGATCGATGATGCAGGGCAGTTGAATTGGGAGAGATCAACAATTTCAACCTTTAGTGACAAGAATTCTTAGGAAATCCAACACAATGCACATGCACTGTTCAATTGACCTTTGTGTTCTTGATCTCATTGACAGAAAGAAAGGCGCTAAAAATAAGCGTTGCTTGAGGGGTTACCAATCATTTTTTTCCTTTGGGCAAAACCATCAATCGTTTTGCAAAGGCCAAAGGGAATGTTTATTGTTAGTGTGTCACGGACACTGCCAACATGATACCATCTTGACCACATCAAAGACACGCCTAAATTACTAGCAGCATTTGCAAGCTGCCACTACAAGCCACATCAACCTCTGAGAATTAGCAAAACGAAGGCTCTCTAACCCAAAGATAATCATCAAATTTAGTCAAAAGGAGGACAAACGTTCTGGTAAAGAAAACGTGCGGAACCTTAACAGAAACTAGAACTTCCCGCTTCATATGTACACATGAGCAATTTCCAAAGCTATCTTAGATTTCTCTACCCCTTCTGGAAAGAACTCCTGATGTAGACATGATGTGGCTTCGGCAAATTCACAAGCAGCAAATGGGAAAGACATTAATTATTTATTTAGCTCGCTTTAGCACCACTACCACTATAACCATGACAGCCAAGCCCATTAATGAAGGCCCAAGAGCCTTATCCACAAAGCCACTGAACACATTTCCATTAGTATCTGCTGCTCCTTTATTGTTAGAATAACCCCCAAACAGTGCCTGAAAGTAATCAGACAAACTGTTCATCATATCAACGACCGTAAGCTTAAGCTCCTGCCAGAGCTCCATAAACCTTCCTGTGGAGTTGGATTCTCCGTACTCGGACTCAGCTCGATCGGATGATACGCTCCTAGGAGATCTTGGCGAAGGAATATCACTATCAGCAGTGGAACCCTTTTCATATTGATCCGTAGTTGAGGAAGGAGCACCTGCCAACAAGAATGAAGTTAAGAATTTTTCCCCAAACTACCAAATAGCAGAGTAGAAGCAAAAGGGCCACAAACTAATCTTACCCATCTTCTGTGACTGGATATAATCCTGAAGTGTCGGATTTAGCAGTACAGCATTCCAGACATTCGGATCTGATGCAATTGAAGCAACAACACTCTGGAGAAAAAAAAAAAAAAAAAGGCCAGATCCAACACATTATTTGGAGTAAATACGGGTCACTGGAAAAGCAACACCAACAAACTATGAATGGTACCATGACTGGTGAGCATAAACAGATAACCAAAATAAATCTGTCCCTAGGTTACCAGAGATTGCTAGTATCAATTTCAAATTTAGTTCTAGTAAGTGCACTGAAAAATTATCCACAACCACAAGGTTTAACCCAGCTGCACTCAAACACATACACAAAGGGGAAAGCAATCAATAATAAACAACAGGTCACCAAAGAATGTCATGTATATAGACAAATCAAGCCCAAAAAATACTAAAAAAATCCCGCATATCATTGTATCCTCCTTTCCAGGATACCTTCCCCTGCCTAAATGACACTAGAGAATTTCAAAGCTGAAATGCTCTAGATATCTCCAGAACACAATATTGTGAACAAAAGGCGTAAAAAACGGATGAGCGTGCCAGTAGAGAATTTAAATGCTGAAATGTTGCTGATATATCTAAAACCAACATGGAGAATGTATCATGCAATATTTCACAGTCCCTCAAATGTAGCAAAAATATAGTTGAAATTGAACCTGAACTGCAGGGCTTTCATTCAGAAACCTAAAAGCTTGAATTGCATGCTTTGGCGCAGGAGCAAGTATGGTCTCGCTGGTTACGCAAGCTTTGGTCTCTGGCACTTCTGACCTAGAAAGCCCTGACAACCCAGTTTTGGGTGTAGAGGGTGCAGAAAGATATACCCTAACAATTAACAAAGGGCAACATAAAATATTCAGCATTTTTTAACTGTTAACTGTTAATTGTAGCCTATCTAAAACCGAAGGAAAACAATACCATATTCTCGAACAAAACAACGCCAAGTTCTTTTCTTGGTTTTCTTTATCGTTGTCTATTGTGTAATCTATTGGAGTCTACCTAATTCAACAAACGTGAATATATAACTGTAATCAAGATTGAAAAATGATTACAGTGATAAAAAATCGGCCCAATTTGACAATAACCAAGAAAACTACTAGAACACTCGTGATACCAGCGAACTACTGTGCATAACGTAATCATAGGTCGCCCCAGAAAATAAATTAAGGAAAAAAACACTACAAGAAAGAAATCTAAAAACACCTTATCAGTAAAAAGAACTAACATTTTAACTTGAAACAGTCTCAAAAAATGTAAATAACTTTTCATATAAAGAGATAACAAAAACATGTAGAAATGCATCGCAAGATCATCATTTTACGTGTATTTTATTCAATAAAATCAGATAAATTTCTTTTAAAAGGAGACAAGATTGAATCTTGGTACTTCTCAAGAGCTTCTTTGAGTTCATAAGTGGCCTCTTTGGCTTCGGCGATACTTGGGGCACCACCAAACACAAGCCTCGGCGTCGACACACCGGAGCCGCCGAACAAATCCTCCTCACCTCCGGCCAACTCCCAATCATCAAATTCCCAGCAGGGCTTCTGCACCGGAGACACATCGATGGCGACGGCAGCCTCCTTCACGTTTTCAGGGGCAGAAGAGGAGGCCAAACCGGTGACTGGGCGCAAAACTTTCCGCATGGCCGTGGAGGCAGGATGATCAGGCACAATTCCACGGAGACCGCCGTTGAGTACTCCAAAACCAGCGACTTTGGCCGCTGCTCTCATCGCTCCTCCGCCTCCCATGATATAAAATGAAACCCGAATAGCCCAGAAAATGTAAAGGTAGAAAATTGGGAGCAAGGGGGAAAAAAATCTGAAGAGATGAGGATCAGTTCTCCGGGCAAATGCCACCGAAGAAGGTGACGTTTAAAATATTGGAGGCTATCACGATTCTCACCAATCACACACGTCAAAGCTGGGAGGAATTCAATTCCCTCAGGTTAATTGACATTTTTGCCCTTGGCCTTCCAAGCGAAACAAAAACTTTTCTCTCTGTTTTTTTTTTTTTTGGAAGAATGAAGCAAGAATTAGCAAAACTAACAGTACAAAAAGGAGAAAATAATAAGCTTAATAATCTAAAATGGCATTCAAATATAATCAGAGACTAGAAAATAGAATCTAGGAATAAAATAGTTACTGGTTACTTCGAGCAAGAAAATAGCAATTAACAATAACAAATCTTCCATGGATCAAGTCAACTATAAGGGTAAAATTAAGGCCAACAATAACAATTCTTTTATTTTCTAGAGACGTTCCAAAGAATCTAGGAATTTGCGGGAGGCTACGCAAAGTATTACATACGCAATTTTCTCACAGAAGATCTTTATATGCATTAGGAAGTCATACAACAACTTTTTATTTAACAAAAGCAGATTTTGGTAATGTTTTGAGAAGCAAAACGAAATGAGACATGGGGATCAAAACATTCAATTTTTGTTTGATCTATTGAATAGTCAAAGATTTCATTTCTTTGGACTATGATATGAATATAAAATGATCTCTGCCTAAAGAAAATATATATATATATATATATATATATATCCTCCCTTCAATTAATTACGAATTTCTAATTGATGTCAAGTTTAGTTTTGCATATTTGGGGGGCGATAATGTTGATTAAGCTAACACCATTTTAAGCATTCTTGTTCAAATCACAGCGGTTTGCACATTTAAACACAATTAGTTTGAAATCATTCTATGAATTGATGGATGGATGGATCTCATCTCACAAACAATTCTTCTCACCAACAATCATAAATAACACACACACACTACTTAAGGGAAATTCACAGTCTAACCCAAAAGACATGCTGACTTTCAAATCTCAAGTAATACACGTACACACCACTCATAATCGATGTTCACAATCGACCTGGGACAGAGGGACAAACAATTCTTTTCACGTAGGAAGATTTGGACTTGGAGCATCGGATCGCTTCATGGGGACTGAAAATGAAGCCTAAAACTGTTACTAATGCTCTCCTTGTGATAGGTCCACTATGATGGGCATAACTTCCCTCATTTCGTGCAACACATTATATTTACGTTTAATTGTGTAGCCCAACAGAGCCCATTTTGCTGGTACTTTTTTCTCATTTTTTAGGTTGTGAGTTCCGACAGAAGAAGCTCTTCTTTTGCCCTCTAATCATAATAGAACCCCCCCCGGGGGAGCTTATAAGAGCGAATTTCTTCAAGCAAAAAAAAAAGTATATAAATAAATCAATAAAAGGAAATTACTGTCGCAAAATTAATGAGTAGAGATAAGTGTAGATGTCTATTCATCTCCAAAATGATACATTGGAACATTTGTTTTCTAGAAAAAATTCATTGGCACATTCTTGTGGTTTTTTAATTAGCTCATCTATGAAGGTGCTCGTTCATATATTTGAATTACTAAATTCACGTATTCGTGTTTTATTTTTAAGGCGACATATTTTTTGGGATATAAATTTTTGAAATACAACTTGAAAAGATTTTATTTTATATTCCAAAGGACGGTGATTTTATTTTCAATGGCCAATAAATAAGAGAAGGCAAATCAATCTTCCCAAACGTTTCTTCTTTTCTTTAAGAAAAAAAAAAAAGTGTCATTGGAGAAAGAATCGATCATGCGACCACGGACAGTTGGCCCGTGAGAATACCAGAAATGAAGGCTGCTCATAGTCATAATAGTTAGCCCGTGATCGCCCTGAATATACTTAGGGGAAAACATATATATACACTCAGCTACTTGAGCAGGTGGAAAAAGTAGTGGGAGGGAGGATATACACCCGACCGTAGTATGGATATACTTAGGAAGGTGTGTGAAACATGAACATGACGACAGTCTCAATAAATCCAAAGGCCCTGAGGACGGACAGTCATGATGCACAGCACGACACATCGCTAATTTCGAGTGGACCCACTTTGATGATGAGTTCCGGAAATGGACCCCATCACACGGCTTTCTTTTTTCGGACGGCTAAAATGATAAATATGGAATTAACTGTACGTATCAATCTTAACCATTTCGTTGACAACAGTACTCCCTCCGTCCCATTTTAATATTATTATTTTTCTTTTTCGTCTGTCCCAAATTATAATTCACTTTTTCATTAAAAAATATAATAATCTTTCAAATTATCTAAAATACTCTTATTAAATATCTTGTTATTAATACATTATTATTAAATACTAACCCACTATATTAAATATATTAAATTTTTTCAATACTAACCCATTAACTGTAACTGATATTAATTGACACTCTTCGTGATTAACACAAGAATATTTAAGAAAATTATTAATCTAAATTTATATTTCCAACCAAATTAATTACACTTTCTTAATCTGTATGAAAAAAAAAAAAAATCAATACTAACAAAACGAGACGAGAGGAGCAGCGTATTACGAAAAAACATGAAGTTGAGGAGGTTTTAATCGATCGAATAAATAAAAGGTAGAAATCTCAAAACGAAGTGAACTACGGTCGAGATTGATTTTAGGCATGCACGACGACACCAATTGCTGTCAAATAAACGGACGAGATTATTGTCTTGTTTTAGAGGGGTAGGATGGTTTAACATAACCGAAGGAAGGAGCATAGTAATAATATGTTGGCCGAAGAAGATCGGACATAATAGATTCTTTGCTTTAATATGATGTAGTAAGCTAGAATTTGCTTTTCCTTTTTTCGGTTTTCTCCGGTCTATGAGATTATATGTCATCAAACAAAAAGCAACTAAAAGTTAGAAGATTAGCATTTAGCGCTTCTAATGACACTACTGGACATCTCATTCTTTACAGCCCTACCAACATGCAATACTATAGCTATATATATATATATATATATATTATGACCCAACTGCATAGCTAAAGAGCGGCATCTTTTATTTTTTTCTCTGTGCTTCGAACCCGCCTTCCTTTCTTGTAATCTTCTTGAAAATACCTGCATAATCAGAATTTTATAAAATTAGAATCAAAAGATCAGAATCTATAACCAAAAAGATTCAAAAGAGATTAGAATCTATGACCAATAAAAAATCGAAGGAAGATTACCAAAAAAAAAAAAAAAAAAAAAAAATTGAAAGAAGACAAGAATCTGTGAACAGGTTTAGCTACAGAAGATCGGGGTTTGAACCTTGGAAGTTATCATCTAAGGATATAGTTTCCAACCGAATTAGAATTCTTTCTGGGATGACTTGTCAAACCTTATCTTATCTGTGATGTTCTCCGCAAATGACAAAACACCATCAATTTAAGATTCATTTAAGGAGCTACGAAGACTTGATGTCCTCGAAATCCAGTCCCACAGATTTCTACCCCCAACAAAAGTCTAGGCCGTATATGCGGGGGCCCCCCACGATAAATGTACAATTAATTTATTTACTTCCCTTAATTGGTGGAAATAAATAAGTGCACATGCCTCATAATTATGGAAACTGAAATGAAAATGAAGCAGCATTGGTATATAAATAGAACAAAATTAAAGTGCTCATCCAAGAAGAAAAATTCCTAGTTATTTTTTTTTAAAAAAAAAAATCAAGAAAATCAAGAATTCAACACTCGTAAAAATGGAAAACATTCCAAATTTTCTGCCTTTCGAATCTTTACTTTGTAACTTTCCTTCTTGTCAAATACAAAAACGAGAAGTCTTCTACCTATTGAGTAACTGAAAATTTAAAGGTCATGGAATTGGAAGTGACGTACAAAAAAGCGAGAGTAACTTTTCATAAAGCAAAGGATCCCGTGTTAAACTTGTCCCATATGCTTACCTGAGTATGTATACTAAAATTCAACCCACAGCATCAATCAAAAGCAGTTCTGAACGATATCTATAGTGGAATTTTTCCTTGTACCGATCGAACAAGTGAAGAAGAAATTAGATA
Organism: Coffea arabica; assembly: GCF_036785885.1. Taxonomy (NCBI): domain Eukaryota; kingdom Viridiplantae; phylum Streptophyta; class Magnoliopsida; order Gentianales; family Rubiaceae; genus Coffea; species Coffea arabica. The sequence continues at coordinate 47,323,056 of NC_092319.1, read as the reverse complement.
TAGTCTTAGGCTACTCTCAGCGACTTAATGCTACGCGTCGCAATGAGTTTGATCCTTAATCTCACACCCGCTCAATTAGGAACTATCAAAACCAAGAAGCACAGCAAGGAAAACTTTAATAACTTGAGATTTTAAGATAATCACAAGGAAAGAGTTAGCGTAATTCATTAACTTAACGCGGCTTTTACCAGTCAACCCGGCCAAAAAAGGGAAGCACGAAGGGAATTGAAAAGGAAAAAAAACCCTGTAAAAAACAAAAGAGAAACTGAAACCGAGAACATGAAAGAAGATACAGCTCCCCCCCCCACCCCCAAAAAATAGCCAATCCGGTGGAAAAAAGAGCGAAGCAACACTGACCATCTTGTTTGCAGTCCGGTGGATCTTCAAAGAGGGAGAGAGAAAGCTGTTTATGAGCCAATCCAATGTCAAAAAGAATGAGACCAGACTTCGGATCATCAACAATGATATCTTTAACCGGCACCCACAGAAAAAGCTCTTCCTGAGAGAAGCCCTCAACTCCAGTGAGCCCTCCATAAGTAAGATTAGCCCTGACCACGCTTTCATAGAAAGCCATGGTATCAAACTTGGTTAGACAAGGGCCTTCGAGAAAGACTTCAAGGAGTCCATTCTCTGAAAGCGTGTACGACTTCACGTCCTTTGGGAGGAGTCCCGCTGGCAAGCCTCTGGTTTTGAGGAGGTCATGGATGGACAAGGGGTGAGAAGAAGGGAGAGAGATGAAGAGGACGAGGAATCCTAGGGAAACTAGAAAGCGATGTTGAGGGGAGCGAGCCATGAACGAACCAACCAACAAATGAAAGAAGGAAAGAGAATAATTGTGTTTAAGAAAAGATACAAGAGAGAAGGAGACGCTTTAGGGAAATATGGAGGGAGCTTGGAAGGTATATAGACTGTTTAAAAGAAACACTAAACGGGGCTTATTAGTGATTTTACTCATTTGTCCTTGCTCGTGGGGACTTGAATACTGACTGGTGGTTGGCCATGCATATCAATTAGTATATTTTTGGCTAGTAGGACCTGTAAATGCTAAACGGCCTTTAATCAATTTTGTGGGGACTTGGTGAGGGGGAGGGGGGACACTGGTCTTGATATTTTTTAACGACTTGTACATTTTTCATTATTACATTTTTTTGTACACTTTGCGGTACTGTATCTCTTGTTTTCAAAAGTTGTTCGGGTTTGGTAGATGAGTGAAGCTGATACTTTTAGATTTTAATTTGTAATTTCATGTGTTACATGCACTCAACCTTCTTAACATATGCATTGGTATAATATCTATATGAAAGTGGCAATTGCCATGTGAAATCGTGAATTACTATACATTTGTAGAATTAGAGCTTGTCTCATTAATAATAGGTGCTTAATAGTGAGGAGGGGTTTTAAATAGAAGGAGTAGCAATAAAAGTAAGCGTATACCTTTAAATCATAAATTGAGTAGATATAGGCAAATCCTTAGCATTATTACAAAGTTTCAAATAATAAATTTGACAAATGGAAATTATGATCCAAAATATCTCTGTCGCCGATTGGCATTTTTGTAAGCTTAATGGTCACTAAGACTCTTTTTGGGTTATAGATCGGGAGTTCAAATCTCACATGTAATGAAAAAAATTTAAAGGAAATGTTAGAGTTCATCTTTAGTCTAGTCAACTCTATATATCTGTCTTTTTAGACTTCTCTTCCCTATATAATGTAACAAATTAGATTATAAAAATATTATCGTTACTGTAAAAAAAAAAAAAAAAAAAAAAGACTAGCATTTTTGCACATAATATGGCACTTGCTTTTGTCGTTTTATATTGATGTGATTTACGTGTTTTATATTGTCTTTGCATCTTCACATTCAACTATTAAATACCTCAACGACAAATACTTGTTATAGCTCTTTTAGTTCATGACAGTGGATAACTTTTTTTTTTTTTTTTTGATACTCAGTGGATAACTAACTTTTTTTTTTTATATTCAGTTATAGCTGTTTGGTTTTTTTTTTTTTTTTTTATATCAGTTCATGCAAGTGGATAACTAACATATGTGTACTTTTATGTATGCAAATTATTCAAAACACTCCAAAACTTCGCTACCAAATGTGTGCACTTTCGTCATAAAAAGTGAAGTGAGAGAGTATTTGGTGCAAATCCCACAAAGAGTTACCATTTTTTGAAAGATTAAAGTCCCAATTATGCGTATAAATCCTGAAAAAAGAATGGGGAAGAGAGCGTGGAAACTTACGATGAGAATGAGATTCGACAAGTATGGAGACACCGGTCAAACGACGGCAGATGATCGTGTTGGGATGAACAAATAAAACAGGTGTATTATTATTATTGAGAATCTCGGGGATTTGAATTTTGTCGTAGAAAGTGACAATTCAAAAAAAGTCACTGAGGTGAAAAATCGATATGAAAGTTTAACTTCATATCAATTAATACGGTACAGTAAATGAAGTCAGCATTCTTAAAGTACTTCACCCCAAATGAAGATAATATCAAACAGACATAACTTTTAACAAAAAAAAAAAAAAGAAAAGAAAAGGGGAAAGGCTAGAGTCAAGAAAGTCCGAAAGGTGAAAGAAATTCATCATCATCACAATCGAAGGAAAGAAGATATATATACCATGGATCACGAACTTTATTGACGCATCTCCATGTTTTTATTTTCCGCAACATACAAGTCTCAGTTTAAAGGATTAAGGCCTCTACAATTATGAGTAACAATTGCAGGTTAAAAGGACTACATCAAATCAATAGATGTATACACAGGAACAATAATTGTATACATCTAGCAAATAATTGTAGAACAACGATTGTTTTGGTTGCATTCTTAATTTAGAGCTGTGTACAAAAGTCAATTACAACCATTAAATTCAAAAGAGTATACGATTTATACCCTGAATTGCACTTGGCAATTATACTTTCTATTTAAGAGACATACACACACATACATGTGTACATACACATTTCATACGAAGATTTTCTAACTAGTGTGAAATGTGAATGCATATTGGTCGGCAGACATGATACACAATTCTGCATCCTAAATGCACAATCCGATGCGTTTGGAAAAAAAAAAAAAAAAAAAAGAGTCAATTGCCGTTTACCATTTCTGCCACTGACGAGAGGAAAAGAGCTGGAATGGGTATAGCAGTAAGCAGCGTCCTGGGGACAGAAGCTTTAATGGGCAATTATCAGCCAAAGCCACGCGGGACCTATGCATGCTTTGTGCGACCGCTTATCCATGTAGTAAGTATGATTTGAGATATGGATGGGGCCGGCCAATTGAACTGAAAGAAACGGGACAATTTGGTTAAAAACGCAGCATTAGGTCGCCGACTTGCATTTGCATCAGCAATTTTTGATTACGTGCTAGTACATTGCTCAGTCTATGGTATTAAACGATGAGATAGCGAGCAGGGATTAGCCTACCCATGGGATGAATTTTGGCTCCTTGGATGGGAGGGGAATTGAGACATCTGGAAGTGACTCAGAATTTGATTTTAGAATGCATGGGATTTTGATATTCAACACTTTTTGCATACAAGTAGAAATTTTGTCAGTTGGTGTGGCAGATGTTAGCTTGTATTTTGCCAGTATAGTTTCTGCATATTTTTAAAATTTTTTCTTTTACGTGGACTAGTAAAATTGATCTATATTGCCTGAGAATGGAAATATTTTGAAGCAAAAAACACTAGTAGTACGATCAATCCATTTGAAGGAATGCAGTTGATCAATTTTAATCGAAGTTTAGCTAGTAATGGAAAATCGTTTAAAACGTCTCTTATATTTTGTAAAATGATTTTTTTCGTCTCTCACATTTAAAAGTGTAATTTTACGTACTTATAAATTTGCATTAGTCAAATTTGGTTCCTACTCAAGTTTCGGACTAATTTTTTGTCGGAATTCATCACGTGCCTTGCATATAATCATTTTTTTGGGGACAAAATTATCAAATCAGATTTTATATAATCTAATCTATAGTCCATTACATTTCACAAAATAAATTGTTTCGTCCCTTACATTTAACAAAATGAATTTTTTCATCACTTACATTGCATAAAATAAAATTTTTATCCCTCATTGACCATGTGTATGAATAGTTTTTTTTTTTAAATTTATGAATATATCTATTTGATTTCATCTTGACAGTACGAATAGCATATAATATATCTCTATTTGATTTCATCTAAACAGACTAATTGTAGTTCTACACATGTTATTCAATAGATATATACATGGGTTTAAATCTAACAATTTTATTTTAAGCCTATATATATATATATATATATATTTGATTTCATCATGTGAATCTATTCAATATTTGTGACATTTTCTCTTTTGGTAATAATTCATTTATTGAGTTGTGTAATAAAACCATCTAATTAATCAGTCTTAATTCGAATTCTATAGTTATATTAACAAATTGCAGTTTAACTTCGAAATTTATACTTGCTACCTTTAAGACCAACAATTGAATTTTTTGTCTTGTGATTGTTTTAAAACTTGAAAGCGTCAATCGCTTACTTCTTTTTGTCATACATTTTCTTTGTTTATTTTTTCTGTTCAAATTTAATTCAATATAAACACTTGATAATATTTAGAATTAAATGTCTTATTTGTTCTCAACTTTTAAGTAAAAAGAAATGAATATGAGTGAAAAACTAACAATTTTTTAAACCCATGTATATATCTGTTTAATTTCACTTGAACATTACGTTTAGACGAAATCAAATAAAGATATATTGCATGCTATTCGTATTGTTCAGATAAAATTAAATAGATATATACATGAGTTTAAAAAAAAATTATTCATATGCGTGATTAATGAGGGATGAAAAAATTATTTTATAAAATGTGAGGGATGAAAAAATTCATTTTGTGAGATGTGAGGGATTATGGATCGGATTATGTAAATTTTGATTTGACAATTTTATCTTTAAAAAATGATCACGCGTGAGGCATGTGGTGGATTCCGACCAAAAACTAGTTGGAAATCTAAATAGAGATCAAATTTGACCAACGTGGATTTGCAAGGGATGTAAAAGTACACTTTTAAAAGTGAAGGACGAAAAAAGTTATTTTAAAAAATATGAGGGACGTTTTGAATGATTTTTTCTAATTTTAAGTTAAAGTAGAAAGATTTAAGCATCAATTAATCGAAAAAGAGTAAACCTTTGGTTCATAGGATTCTCTGATGCAAAAAGAGAGAAAATATTCGAGATGTAATATCTACATCACGGGGCTACTGCACCATATTATGCTGTATGACACGTACGCTGGTATTGGGTCTGAGAAAAAGATTTAGCACAAGAACTATGAAAGATCGTCCTCGTCCAAATAGTGGCTGATGTCTGAAGCGTTCATGACATTATTTGCCGATGGAAGACGCAAGACGAAAAAGCATATATTATTATTATTATTATTATTTGCCTTTGACCAGGGCCATAGACAGGGGCCACAGGTCTCTCCTTCCCCTTTATCGGATGGCATGCAGCGGCGTGTCCCTGCTACTGATGAGACCCTTTACCAGCTACCACTTCCATTCTAATGTCTTTACTCACAAAGTCGTAGCCTGCTGGTCGATCACGAGTTCGTTTCTCCAAAATAAAAAAATCTCAAGAGTGTGAACTAGGGTAGATGATTACTAATTCGCATGCATGCAGATCATGTAATGTTCGGTGGGATAATATCAGAAACCTCCCCTTAGGTTTCTTTTAATATCACTTGATACCCCTAAGGTTTCAAAAATATCACTTACCTCCCTTACTTTAGTTATTTGTGTAACAAAATTTTTAAAAACCCTAAACTATCCTTTCACTTACTAAATAAAAATATTCCTAAGTCACTTTGTTCACTTCAAGAAAACCATCACTTCAAAAGCAATCTCTTGTAGTACTACCACATCACAATGCTATACCCCATAAAAATATAAATTTGAAAAATAAAAATGATTTTTGAAAAGAAATACATTTGTATTAATTCGATATGCTCAAAATCGATTTCTTATGAATTTACATTTTTTCCACCATCTTCTTAACCCTTGCTCAAACCATTAAATTATACCAATTATTATAAAAATCAACTCAAAATAAGCAAATATATAGTACCCCACTTTATCACAATCACAAAAAGTAAAAAGATAAATAAAATTTAATTTATTATCATTTATAATATAATATTGCATATTCATCAAAAAAATATGAGTAAGAGAGAATGATGGAGATAAGGGAAAAAAAGAAGAAAGTGACTTCCATTTCTTTTTTTTTTTAATTTTGAGCTTCATTTATTTAATATGTTGTAAATTATGTGTTAAGTGAGGGTTAGTATAGTCTTTTTATAATTATTAGGGGAGGTAAGTGATATATCTAAAACCTCAAGGGTGCTAAGTGATATTAAGAGAAACCTCAAGGGAGGTTTCTGATATTATCCCAATGTTCGGTAGTCAAGCCTAAACTGATATGACTGCGTTCGTACAAAACTCAGATGCAATCGCCGTCAAGTTTAACTGTTGCTTTGATGTTCCGTATTCTACATTTGTCGCTGATTCACCATCAGACCGTTTAATTATCAGTCGGCATGATGAAACGTTAATTCATGATGACAGAGAAAAAGGTAGAAAAAGAGAACCCAAAAATTAAAAATTTAAAAAAAAAAAAAAATCGGGGATGAATCCATAGTACGAGGGCCACGTTCTATGGCTGCGCCTTGGACTCAGATAGGTGACAATTTTCAGCATTATTTTTCAGCTTCAAAAGCTTCTGCTTCGCTTTGATCCACAACTTCTTTGCCCCGTGGGATGCATTTATTTTGAAGGTGTAACTTCGAACAAATTTCTGCCTTCTAATTGCTGCATGATTAATTTTTTTTTGTAGGGCTATTCCTGACGGGAGAAAAAGGGGATGAGCACTCCAACTTGCTTTGGTGACCCAATTTCTTCTCCAAGAATTCTCTATCGGATTGAAAAGTCCAGGGATGATGACGATCAAGCTTTATGGCTCCATCCGTAACGGGAGCTTCAGCTGCTAAACCCCCTGCAGCCATGTAATTCCAGCACATCATCTTCTAGTTTACTTCTCCCAGGCTTTACGGGATGGATGGATGGATGGTTGTCTCCTTGATTAGTTTGTTCTCATGATTTGCTTGTTTGGAGAATTGCTGGTTCCTTAATTATGAAGTTTACGTACAAGTGATCATCCCTAATTGGATTTGGAATCGTTCTTAGAATAGGACGGGGAATGTTTCCTAATCCTTGTAAACCTGGGCTACCTATAACTGGGAGGAAAATTTAAATAATAAATTTGTTAACATGAATTACTGGACGTGTTTTTGCTCCTGAAGAGTACTGTACCAAGAGTATAACATGAATTACTGGATGTGTTTTTTATTATGAGGTGATTAAAATAATTCCATTGCAAATTGCTAAAACTTTTAAAATAATTCCATTATGACATCTCAACTATACCAATTTGACAAATCAGAAAAATAAAATACCGCTCACATACATTCGAAATAATGAAATTTTGTGTACGTTTGTAGTTCATCATGGTTACACTTCTAAACTCTAATTGATGCAGGTTTATGTACTGTTTCATTCCTTCTCCTGCAAGGTAGGCAAGAAGACAAGTGAGATGTGACTCAAAATAAAAAAAATATATATGAAATAATTTGTTACATTTTTCCGCTGCCAGACTTCAACCTGGATTCCTTTTTAAATACGTTTTTTTTTTAATTTTTGTTGATAATATATCATACCTTTAGTAAATCTGCATTACTGATAAAAAATGAATCATAATGCAATAGATTTGAAACACAATAACAGATACTACATATCAGTTGGGATCCTCTATGCCACTGTTCGATGTCAAATCCAGTGCCAATCCCACTTGTCACGTGATGGTAGAAGAAATTTAAATAAACAGGGCACTTGGCATAAATACAGAAGTGACGCTGAGGATCCCGTGTGATTAATACTAGGCCTGATCTTGTATTATATTTAGCGGCTATGAATGCATACAACATGTGCAAGAATTAAAGATCAAATTCAAATTGGATGGGGTGACATGCATCCATATCTATTAATGTGCAGTTACTATATACAAAATTAACTCTTAAAACTATGTGCATCGAATTGGCATAATATTAATCTTAGTGTGCGCGTCATTCTTGCACAGGGCCATGCTAATATTATTCTCTGTGTGATTCCAATTTTATCCGATGTCCCCGAACGGACTTAATCCTAGTGACTGTATACATATTCCCATTAAAAAGCCCAGGGATGAAGCCTCAATGTCTCTAACTGATTAATTGTGATTAAAAAGCTATTCACATTTTTCTCAAATCGGACGTAAACTTTTCCCAGTAGACGTAATCTTCAAGTTGTTAAACAGCATTCCTTTTATTTTTTTTTTTAAACATTCTTGTTTTGAGTTAACAGTGATACCCTGGGTTAATATAGTCAACATGCATTATCGTTTATGAAAAGAATCTTACAAGCGTCGTGCTGAAAATTCGTCTCTCTAACTCTGCATCTTATTGTGCAAGGGGCATAATCTAGTTCAGGAGATCAATAGTGGTGGCTGCTACGTGATGGAATATTCCTGTGGGTCAATTTTGGAAGAATTGGACCATTATTTGATGCTAGCTTGGGAGATTCGAATTGTTTATCGAGGCTCTAAGATTGTAATAGTCATATCATTTTGTGAGCTAGCAACGCAGGCGGCAGAACAAGATTCATTTCTTTCCGCGAAAAAACCAGGCTGATGAGCTTGAGGAAGAGCCCCTTCATTACCTAACATCATAACCACAGCAGACATGTTGGGTCTATCTTCTGGATATTGTTGAACACACAACAGACCAACATGGATTGATCGTAATACATCTGTTAAACAAGTGCAGTAGTTTCCTAGGCTCTCGTCAACTAGTTCCAATGACCTTCCTTCTTTGTATAGTTTCCACGCCTGCACAACGAAATCGGATTAGGAGACTTACAATTTCATGCTTAGGGCACCAAAACACCTGCGATAATTATAGATTACCAATGCAAAACTCACATGGCCTAGAAGGCTGTGGTGGTGACCAGGGTGGACAAATGCATTATTTTTCTGACCACTGACAATCTCAAGTATTGTCACTCCAAAACTAAATACATCAGATTTTACTGAAAAACGGCCTTGCATTGCATACTCTGGTGACATGTAGCCACTGCATCAAGAAAGCAAAAAATCAAGACTAAGTGGTGATAGAAGTAGAAATGATCAATTTATGAAGTTTTCAATGGATATGCTTACTATGTTCCAGCTACTCGGTCTGTCCTAGCTCCAGTCTCATTACCTATGAAACTTCTAGCCGTTCCAAAATCTGATATCTTTGGGTTCATTGTGTCATCTAGCAAAATGTTGCTAGCCTTTAGGTCTCTATGGATAATTCTCAGTCGTGAATCTTCATGAAGATATAAAAGTCCCCGAGCTATACCATTAATTATGTTGAATCGCTGAGGCCAATCAAGCAATCTGCTTCGTGCTGGATCTGCACCAAGTTTAGGTCTTTCTTATTCTGACTCCAAATAAACATGCTTGAATGGGCAAGGAAAGGATCTCAAATCAATCAAATGACTCGATCCTTGGAGATTACGGTGAATCGCCAGCACCGTGTTATTAAAGTACTAACAAGGGGGCAAAGAGGAATGGTTAGTTTAAGCTGAATTAAGTTGGAAGATAGTTTGAAGCTGTACCAAATATAAAGGAATCCAGGCTTCGGTTGTGCATGAATTCATAGATCAGCATCTTTTCTTCTCCCTGAATGCAGCAACCTAACATTTTAACAAGATTTCGATGTTGGAGCTTGGTGATGTATATAACTTCGTTCTTGAACTCATCAAGCCCTTGAGTGGAAGTTTTTGAAAGTCGCTTCACTGCTATCTCCTGTCCATCTTCTAACACGCCCTGAGATTACAAGTTGTGCATCTCAGAATACTTCCTTTGCAATATTCCAATTAATGCAGCACCCTATTTTAGTTCCACATGAATTTTTTGCACAACAAAGTCAATATGCTACTGAGGGCGTTCTGCTTTCTCCGTGCACTTAGAATCTTTTAAAACTCACATGATGAGCACAAGAAGAAGAAGGGGGTCAAATTTGACAGATATTAACATGCAGACGAAGCGATCTACATATAGTTAAAGAAGCTAGTCAAGATTCATGGTCTTCCATCTAATGTTGGTAAGAACTTGGTATTAATTGAAGGACGAAGATCCCAAGATTGCATTATATAGTTACCTTGTAGACCGGCCCAAATCCACCCTCTCCAAGCTTATTACTGGGTAAAAAGTTGCTAGTAGCTTGAATTAGCGTGTCTAAATCAAAGAGCACCAGTTCTTCATCCTCGTAATCCTCTAACTTCCTTCCTGCAGATGAACAGTGAATTGTTTATTTGAGGAACCTTTATAAGGATGGTATCAGTTCACTTTTAGTTGACACAATATATCAATCTGCTTACCTTCTTTTTTCTGCTTCAAATACTTCTTCCGTTTGCGATATAGTGTAAGGCTCAGGCCTAAAAGAAGCACTCCGCTCGATAGTGATACACCGACTATACGTGTTACTCTTGTCCTCCAGCTAAAGCCGTTGCGAGATACTGCCAAAAGCCAGAAGAAAAAAATGAAAATTGTATTTGCAGGATATTCTCAAAAGTAAACAAGCGCACATATTCCTTCTAAAGCCTATAGGCTGACAACTGTTGCCACTTTCCTTGCCTATTTCTATAATATTCATAATTTTGTCTTTGTCCAAATTAGCCTACTTTCTTGTAGATAGAACTATACTATGAACATGTTGTTGATTACACTCATCTAGACATCTAGCGGTACATCTTATTCTATTGTATTACTTCTGTTAACTTTTGGTTTTCAAAAAGTATGAATTGACTTTTATTACTTTCTTAATCAAAAGCCTCACCTAATTCAGTTGAAGCCAGCCTAATGTAGACATCTTGCCCTTGAGAATTCTCTCTGATGTCAATGAACTGTTCAAACCAAAGCAAGCAGCCGCTTCCTCCATCACGTGCATCTGGATTTGCATAAGCCGTACAAGAGCAATTCTTCAAGCAGAGAGTCTTGCAATCTTCAAGAGCCATATCTCCACTGTACCAGGTATTTTTTGTTTCTGGAAACGTAAAAACAGAATACTTCAAGAAACCGTTTTCATCTCCGTTCTCGCAATTCAGGGGCGTCCTCCTGATACACCCACCTGACCAATCTTTCTTAACCCATCGATGAGGATATTTTGGTTGAAATCCTTCCAAACATCCACATATTGGATCATTTGCAATATTGCAAGCACCATATGGTCCACACAGTCCATAAGAATCACAGGTATTATTTGGTATATTAAAGTGAAGGACCCAGCCTTCTCTTTCATCATCGAATAGTAACCAATTCTGTGCAACACCACTTTGATTTAATACAAACCTTGAAGCAAAAGAATTCAGGAGTTGATAGCTGAAATACAACTCTCTCTGGTTATAAACTAGAGCAAACGAGTATACAGGATTTTTCCCAGTATTTGGAGCCCCACTATAATCCACAGTTTCAATGCCAGTCCAAGGTAATCCTCGACTTATCACAATAGGGCCCTTTCTCAGCACGTGTTCCGCATATCCAGTAATATCTGTGCGATATGTAAACTCGCCAGGTGCTGGATCATTCTCGTTCTTCCAAGATGTCAGATAGAACTCCTGGCCGGTTTCCAAGTTCCAACCAAGCTTCATGCCAGGTAAAAGTGTATCAGTTGGATGATCGAAACTCTGCCAGAGAAAATTATCCGAATTTTCACCTTCCGAATCTTTCAGGATAAAATTCCCAGAATCTAAAAGCTGAGCAAACGGATTCTGCGCAGGTCTGGACAAATTTGTAGACCAGATGATGTTATTAGCATAATCTAAAAGAGTCAACTGTCCGGACTTAGCAACCTTCAAGATGCCTGATGCATTGGTAAGTGGAGCCCCTCTGTTGGCAACCCATACCACGGTTGTGGAAGATATGTTGTTATACCATATACCTACGTATCGGCTGCTGGAATTGCCTGGGCTGAAAAATCCCAGTTCAAAATTTCCACCTGAGGAAGTGATGGTTTCACCATCTCGGAGTGGTTCAGTGGTGGTTATTGTGTCAACTGCATTGCAAACGTGTGATCTGCAAAGTACTAGAATAAAGGAGAAGAAGAGGAAGGGAAATCTTTCCGACTCTCTTCTCAACTTGATTCTTGGTGGAAATTGAAAGAACATAACATATCCTTTCTGTTTGTGGCTCATCTTTATAATGAGATTGAGCACGTATAATATATAGGACACTTTGAGAATAGCTCCTTCTCTCACAATTTCTCTACTTAGGGAGAAGTACTTGTGGTTATCTACAAAAAGTTTTGGAATCAAAATCACATCTTTAAATAGCAACTGTGAAGTGGAATTTTGTGGAATAATATTTTATCATGCATGCAGGACCAGAGTTATGGATAAATGTTTTTTTCACAGGAGCAAGACTTTTCCCCGAGTCATATAAGAATTTCAGCCCTGAGAGATTTACGTAAAGGTTGTTGCATGCCCGGGGTGTCAGGCGCAGCCGATAGATTTGAAGCTTTAAGCAGAATGAATTCTGGGTCGATATTGCTGCGGGCTGCCGCCTGATTAGAATGCTCACCGTGAGATTTTCCATTTTGGAATGATGTCCTAATTCAGGGTATTGAATTCGTTTCTGCTCCTTCCCCCTCCAAGTGTATATATTATATTAACCCATGCATGCTTTTGAAGATTCGACGAGAAATATTTCCTGTATACAGTCTATGGATGCTTTGAAGATTGACGGGGATAATTTCGATTTCTTTTTCTAATGTAGATATTTAACATTAAAATTCTAGATATTGGTCAAGCGTTCTAGCTCTTTGGTATGAAACCTCCTTGTCACACATCTCCAGCTGAAAGAAATTAGATAAAAACTACCTCTATGGGACGGAATATCGTGATATCTATTACTATCTAACATGTTTTGTAGTTGATTTTCTACTTGACTTTGGTCTTGAATTATATCAGATTACTGCTAGCTATTGGAGTAATTGTGTTAGTTTTGACGTTTCTACGTTTCTATCGAGCACCAATTGCTAATTTAGTCATCCGACTCTGTTATTCTTCTTTCTGCCTCCTTGCATGAAAAGCACTATATTTATGGGGTGGTTATATATGCTTAGGATAATCTTCCTTTCCGTTGCACAATACTTATCCCACCACATTTGGCTTTGCTGTGGCAGTGTTCTGATCTTAAAAAAAAATTCAGAGAGTACTATATTTGAAGCCTCTTCAGTCAAAACCAAGATTGCGTACGTACTAATTCTCAACTTTTCCTTATACATATTACCTCTGTTTTGAAACTCGGACCGGACCGGCCGGTCGAACCGGTCGAACCGAGAACCGGCCAGGTAGCCGGTCCGAGTCTTATTTAAAAACCGAAAATTTAAAATCCGGTCAAAGCCGGTCAAAAACCGGGTTTGATCGGGTTTGACCGGAAAAAAATCGGTTAACAGTAATTTTTTTTAAAAAAAAATTCAAACTTTATAATATTATGTTTTGACCCCCTAAATTGTTAAAACTTATCGATATACCTCAAATATTTGATACTTTATAAATATTGTCCTAAAATTTGATGTTATTTTTCAATTAAACTCATAATTTTAATTCTAAACTTGTTAATATTTATTAAATAATATAAATTGCTACTTAATTGTTCTAATTTCTTTATATTTTCTTGTTAAATATATTTGAAATATCAAATATATATGAATATACCTTTATTAATATCAATATATTATTAGATATTATAAATATAATATTTTAATTTTTAAATAATTTTTATTTATGACGTCATCCGGTTCGACCCTTATCGACCCCCGGTCGAACCCATTGACCCCTGACCCCTGACCTTGGCCGAGTCGCTATCCGGTCCGGTTCTGAAAACATAGCATATTATTGACGTTTTATCGCCTTGGAGTTCACTTCATAGTTGTTCGGTTTTCATCTCTTTTTTTTTTTTTCTCTTGAAAAATATGAAAGAGTCAAATTAGGAACCGTGATTTGAATTTTAGCCCACAACTTTTTAATTTGAGGGCTTTATTCTAACCTGAAAAGTAGAGAAAACAGTGAACTTTTGAGTGCCAAAAATCTATACAAAAAAATAGAAGTTGAGATAAAACAAGGACGCAGTCCCGCAGGTGGCATGAGAATGGATACCTGTGTTTGTTTCTTCTTTTTTTTTTTTTTAAACTAACATTTTGTAATGTGGTTTGGCAGAAATATGTATTATAACATTAATTCATTAAGGCATGTGAAATAAAGTGAAAATTGAACGCGTGAAGAATAATAATTTGGAATTATAGCTGGTAAAATAAAAAATGAAAATTGACAGGGTGACAATAAAAACAGGAATGAAGAGCCTAGTGATGGCAACGAGGTGGATTTAGGGCAGGGGAGGGCTGCCCACTACTTCCCCCGGCCCCATCCCCGCCCCGCCCTGCTTCCCCTGCAGGTGCTTCCGTGGGGTTAATAAAAATTTATTATATAATTTTATTGTAATCATGTTTTAGCAAATATTTAAGTATTAAAATATCAATATATTATCAAATCATTATTCATTGTAATTTTACAATTGAAACTCATAAAAATAATCAAACAAAAACTATTTGAATACAATACAATATAATGAAACAAATACAACTAAAGTAGTCAAATTTTCATTTTTGAAATAAATACAATCACTAAGTTATTATTGTATTTTTTTTGAGAAAAAAGTGTTATTGTGTTAAGTGTAATTAAGGATTTAGGATAAATATATTTGTAAATTTAGTACAACTAATTAAGTAATTTCTATTAGTAAACATGTATAATTATTAGTATAATTGATAACATCAAGTATATTACATATATATTATAAAATACTTATAACTAATAATATCATTATTATAAGTTTATACCTAATTAAATTAAATATTATACACACATACACATATATATTAATGGGTGGCGGGGTGGGAGTATACTCCTCCGCCCCCCATTAGCTTCCCTGGCACCCGCCCCAATTGCCATCCTTAGAAACGCCATAAAATTTCTTCTCGGATGTTGCTGTCTATGGTTGATCAATTTAATGTATAAAAGTGTAATGCTCTTTTTTTTTTTTAATGTTGAGAAGTAATTCTAATTGCTGCAAGATCAATCACTTGTTTTGATTTTTCTACTTAATAAGTGGCATATTAGTCGTGTTTAAGTATATTTAATAGGAAGGCACGCACAGGAAATAAGAAAACATAAAGCAGTTTTAATTGTAGAAAAGGAAAATTAGAAAGTAGACAAAAGCAATTAAAATGGGCTACATTCAGAACCTAAAAGCTGAAGATGCAAGAAAGAAAATGGGCCACAACACAACACAACACAACACAACTAAAGGGCAGATGGGTAAAAGGGACAATCAACCCTCGGTAATAATGAGGTACCACAACTACGATGTGAAATTGTCCCAATAGTCCAATAGTCAAGACGGAAGGCGGAAGAAAGGCGCCTCCAACTTGAAGCAATATGTTATTGAAATACATCCCCTCAGGTGGACCTGGATTTCATTTATTTTCAAGACAAATATCAGAATTAACAAACATTACTCTGATTGCTTCCTCTTCGCAGTCGGCTGGCAGCAGACCTAGCTAGGCCCACATAGGAAATGGACTGAGAGATCTCTTGGGCTCTCTTAAATTGGGCTTAGAACAAGTAAGTTTTTTTTCTGGAACAAGTAAAGTATGTTCGCCGCACGAATATCGTACATATGCCCTTCGGGCTTGGTCTAATGGTTGAAGTTGTTAAAGATGGAGTCTTAGGTTCCTGGTTTGAACTTTGCTGCCAGCAAGTTATGGAGGATGGAAAATAATTTGCGAAATCTACTCCCTGCAGGACATTCTTAAAAAAAGAAAAAAGAAAAAGAAAACACAGGAGTAATAGGTAATCAATCGCATTAATTAATAATTTAATACCTAAATTTGTGGATATAAGTCTATGCGGTGGAGGGCATAGCATAGCATACCATACCAGCTGATAACATACTTCCTTTTATCAATCTCCCAAGAAAGAATTTATTTTCATTTCCATTTCATGTAATAATTAATATTTAATATTAACATCATTTTACAAAATTAAAATCTTTTGGTAAACACACCATTACGGCTCGAAAGTAGGGGGTGTAAGGCGTCAAATCTAAGTGCCTTTGAGAGCACGCTTGATCTAGCAAAAATAGTTCTAAAAACTATTCCAAATCTCCACTAAACCTATTTCCAACACTAATCTCCACTCCCTCATAAAAAAAAATAAAATAATAATAAAGAACCGATCTCCACTTAATTTTTAAAAAATAAGGCCATTTCCAGCGATCTGAATTGGAGTGAGACTTACTACTTTTTTGTCTTGGAACCCAGAAATCTAAACTTTCAATAGTAACTCTTTATTTTTCAATAGTAGTTGGATTGTAAATTATTTGAGATATTTTTATTGTAGTATTTTTTGTAATGTAATGTATGTGAGATAAAAAGATAATGGAGAAGATAAAAAGGTGTGTTAGAAATTATAATGATGATGTAAGTAAATAATTTTTGACAAATAATCCTCTATCCAAACAAACATACGCTAAAAATGGTAACTTCAAAGTCACGAACACACATACAGCTCTCTAAATCGTTACTATTTTATATCGTTAGGAATTTTAAAAATAAAAAAAAAGTAAATAAGAGTTATCTGTAATTTTATTTGGGAAGATAATAGTACTAATTAAGAGCAGTCAGTCTACAAAGCTAACCCATGCTTATTTTCCGTCTTATCTTTATTAAAAAAAAAAAAAGAAGCTCGTGCAGCACTAATTGAGGTAAATACAGGATGCACGGCCTGGATTGGGGTGGTTGGTGGCCGGTGGACAAGTTCGATCGTTCTTCCTCCTACTGCTGCTGCGCTCAAACGTCTGACACGGCAGTACCGGCAAATATTATCATCACCAATAGGCAATAGCCCAGGTAAGTAATTAATAAAACGCCGGAAAGCCAATAACAAAACCAAAAAAGAAAAAATCTGCAAAATCATCTAACCTTTTTCTTTATTGTTTTTTGGTTGGCTGCTTTGGTATATTATCCTGCCGACGAGTAAGTACAGTTTTCAATTTTAATTGATTGCTGTCTTTCAAATTCTTCTCAGCTCTTTTAACGTGATTGTTATCACTTAAAGCTCTTGGATCATTCGTGAATCTTCTTGTTTAGCGTTTCTGGTGCGCTACGTCTTTAGGCTCAGATGCTCGTTCTTTACTTTTGGCTGTTAACTCTTTTGGGTTGTCACTTTCAGTCAAAGCTTAATGGTAATCTTGGGGAGAATAATTAATGAGAATGCCCAATGAAGTATTATCCGGAAATGTCCTATCTTTTTGAATTTTCTTCCACACCATGTATAGGGGCATTTCTTGAGGAAGCAGTGTTTGGTGAAGGTGTCAAATGGGCTTCTGATTTTTGTACCTGTTTTCATGAGCTGAAGCCCCCCCAAGATTATCTATTCTGATCTGCGCAGATATGGCACCGGATTGGAATGGTAGTTCTTGGCTTCTACGTTTCACATCTTCACTTTGACTTTGGGGATCATTGTCTATCGAAATCTGTTTATATCCAATCTGAATGTTCTGTTTCTTGTTCCTGTTTTATTATTTTTAATCAATGTCTGATGATGCATTCTGCTCCACAGGAAAAGCTATTGTCATAATGGGAGTTAGCGGTGCTGGGAAATCGTGAGTCTCAAACCTCAGTCAAAAATTCTATTTGATTCCATTCTTTTTCACTAGTAGTACATCGTTAAATGTCTGTTTATCGATACAATCATTTCTGAGGTATTAGTTGTTTGTTGTTGATCTTTTCATGGCCGCAGAAGAATGGTATTGATCTTTCTGTTATACATTTCGTTTCCTTCTTCTTGCTCCAGGTGAACTTTGAACTAGGAAGAATGGAAGTTTTACATGTCCTATAAATTGTGTCGCCATAGGAACCTACTTTTTCATTTAACAATTAGTAATCTATCAAAAGTTGCAATATTTTCTAGGTTGTATTTCTGCATCTCCGTAGTGTCCTGAAAGTTTCTCATTTAGGAAGAAAATGTAAATACTTCTGTTACATTTCCAAGTTTTTTTTTTTTTTTTTTCTAAAGCAACAGCTAAACAATGGCACGAAAGTAGATTCTAGATGTTGCTCCAAGACGTATTTACCTGGCTTTATTGGTTGCCCTGCTAAATTTTGTTGTGAGGTTACCAACGTATACACTTTCAGCTCTATACTTCAGGACATTAGCCAACACCTGCTTCAGTCAACTAAAGGTTCCTTTGTTTCATGTTGCTTTTATGTAGACAACTAGATGAGTTGTTTAACTCTGGATATTTACGTCTTCACTGTGTTCCAGAAAACTAGTGTGATACTCATTTTCGATTGGTATTATTATTTTGCATTTGCAGAACCATTGGTCAGATGCTAGGTGAAGCTTTAAAATGCTGCTATATGGATGCTGATGATTACCATCCACAAGCTAACAAAGGTAATTCTTTCTGCCGGCATTTTGCCTGCCATGTCCACCTGTTTTGATTAGTGACAATATTGACCGGTGAAAATTGCATTAAAATCAGAAAAAATGAGAAATGGGATACCTCTATCTGAGGAAGATCGCATACCGTGGCTTGAAACACTGAGAGATGCCCTAAGAAGAAGTACAGGGAACGGAGGAACTGTAATCCTTGGTTGCTCAGCTCTACAAAAGCACTACAGAGAAATTCTTAGATCTGCAGACCCAAGTTATGAACCAGGTTCTTACATTTCTATAGTCAAATTTGTATTGTTGCATGCTCAGGCTGATGTGCTCGCTGCTCGGCTGGAGAAGAGAGCCGCAGAGGGGAAACATTTCATGCCCGCAAAGCTCTTGCAGTCCCAAATGGATTTGCTTCATATTGATGAATCTGAAGGTGTGCTTAAGGTTGATGCTACGCTAGAACCCCAGGCTATTGTGAATATCATCGTACAAGCTTCGATCATCAAACCTCAGTCACAGCGAGGTCCTTGAATACCTCATTTGACCAGTTTTTCACAGGCCGTGGGATAAAGTGGTTTCTACATTTACGACTGCCCCCAGGCAGATTCACTCTCCTTGTAATTTCAGAGAGTACCACAAAGTTGGATTTCTCTGTTAATCTCAACCATTTTGGTTGTCTTAAAAAGAAGATTTTGTCTTTTTTTTTTTTTTTTTTTTTAAAGAAGCTTTCTATCATGGAATAAGAAATGCACGATACACCGTGTTGCACTTCCCTAATTGTTCAAAGCGGTTAACTGCATTTGCTGTAGAATTTCTGGGAATTAGACAGCTCAAAAGAATCTGTTTGGAGCAATCTGTTGTTTTGGAGGTGGGGGGGAACAAAGAATCTCTCTTCTGATAGCTATTCGTATCAAAAGAGGATTTTGCGCTGCTTATCAGCAATTTTTTGTTAAGCGCAGGAAGCATACAACCAAGTAAGCGTAGTTTTGGTTTCACGCCAACATTAATTGTCATTAACATGGATGCCCTTTTACAGAAACTTCACTGTGGAACTCGATGCGCTGGACATTGTCATTAACATGGATTGACCGGCCCATGAGGCCGCTGGTGCCAGCGATTGACACTTGGTCTGCTCCTGGTTTGGGTCTGGACCAAAAAAGGCTCTGCTGCGTGACGTTTGAGTTTGTCCATAGGATGGATACGTGAATCATCGAATTTTTTTTTTCCCAGAAGCTGGGGTCCAAAATCATCTGTTTTTTTCTCAATTAAAATTTAATTAAGCTTGGATGCCACCGCATTTTGGAGATAATTGCTTTTGAATCCTTAAATAAACAGCAGCAATTTTTCCCTTTAATACTGAGACAAAAGTCATCTGAGGAGGAAGGATTAATGATTAATCAAACTGCGCCATGCAAATTGCCCCAGTTCGACCTGTTTCTTGATAATTCTGCAGCATATGCCACCGGCCAAAGATCTCATCTCACTCACTCACCCCTTGAAAAAGTCCAAATATTCCGTGTAAAATTTCTACATTCCACCAACTCCTTTAGCTTTAGGTTTTGAGCATCGTTATCATCATGTATTATTAAACCCAAGAAAGATATTTATACATATATGTGTATATGTATAGTCTCTCTCTCTGTCTTCCTGCAGTTTATTCAAAATGGAAGCCTGCTGTGATTTCAGCAGCGGACTTTTGTGCATACCAAACACTTAAACTAAACTTACAACCAACCAATTCATTGGCTAATAAATTAAATTAACGAGTTCCAATCGTAGCAGCAGTCAGGTGAGGCTGTCACAAAATGATCGAAGCAGGTTTTGATAACCACCCCCTTGTGCAATAACTAAAGGAAAAATCTTTGAGTCGAGCCTACCAATACCACACACTTGTACAAACAGCTACTACTTAACAAGACAACAAAAGCTTTATTTTAATGCCTTCTCTCTGTCAAACATTATTATTGTCTCAATTGCAGCATTCCTTCCCTACATTTCTTATCCACTTCGATTTGATAACAAATTTAATTCGATTTGATCATGTCATTATCATGCATCATCATTGTGAAGACCTTTCATCATATATTACTGCTTTAATTCTTCTTTCAAGCCTTTAGATCATCTCTGACACGAATACAAAAACCGCTTGTCCGCTGCTAGATGTTAGGAGTACAAAATTAATACTTCCCAATAGCTTCTCGTCACTTATCGGGATAACATTAACAAACTACAACTAAGGACCGACGTTGTCTTAGTCGTGCGCTTTGGAATCTTTTGCAGCATCAAGTGCCATCTTCTACGCGTCTGAATATTCTACACATCACCTCAAAAACAATTCATGGGCACGTATTTATACCATTGTTCACTTTCTTCTTTATTTGAAACAGTATATGCACTATTTATTAGTTAGGGTCTACAAGATTCATTCTTAAAATAAAGTTCATGTTCTGGGATTTGACCTAACCCCCAGAAAAGCTTGTTGTGGCATTTGTAGTCAAACAAGTTAATCTTTAACATGTTCTGGAAATGGGAAAAAAAAAAAAAAAAAAAAACAAGAAGAAAGAAAGGAAGTTAATTAATATTTATTATTAAGTTAAGAAAGTTTGTCTAATAATACAGAAGGCAGCATAGCATTATTGTGTCACATATGACGACGCTATGTCACCTAAACAGGTTCATGCACATAACAACAACTACTAGCAGTAATCGTAATGACATTTTTCTTCTGGATTATACGTGCTTTTGAAGCCGGAATTGCCTGTGATGCAAGCGTTGCGGACGACTGCTGGAGACAGCGCTTTCGGATGGGCCAACTGGGCCTCTCGCACAGGGCCCGACAAGCAAGCATAAAACAGAAAGCCCTCACGTGTGGGTGGGGCTTTTTAAGGTCCAGGCAAAGTCAACATTCTCTTTAGGGTAGGTCCAAGTTGCCGAAATCCAGTGTCTTTTTCGGGTACAACACGTGTGAAGTGACCCGGAGGGGGCTGCCTTGATACTTCACGGTCACACAACTTCACCCACAAATGTGGACATTTCACGTGATTTTATCATATTTTTAGCTAAAATCCGGGCTTTTGGTTGAGTGGTTCTTAACTAATCCGTCACTAATTTATGAGCTAGTAATAAATTTCTGTGTTTATCGTTCCATGCATTGTCTATTCTTCGGGGGTCCGAATGTTTCAAAAGATTTAGGTCCTACAAATTGATTTGATTTAATCAATTGACAATTAAATACGTCATCGTTTCTACAGTCACATATGTAATTTGATCATGTACTTCAAAAGACCTACCTTTTTTTTTTTTTTTTTTTTCTTCCTCCTCAAAGCACAGAATCAGAGAATAATACTAAGAGGAGGCATGGAGGAGGGTGACCGAAGTGAAGACTGGCTTTTTGATATACATATGTATTTATTCCTATGAACCTTTTTTAATTAAGCGGCACCGGCAGAGCGCTTATAAGTTCATTTTGACAATTAGTTTGACAATTATTGGGAGTGAGAGTAGTGACAAAATTTTCGCAGCTGCACGTTGATTTGGAATTCATGCTGGAGGATCGTTGTAATCAGAAATCCTAATCCTCCACGCGGATTCGTCGAATCTGTCAGTGTCCAAAATCTCCAATTCAAGAATTGTTTGGTTTTGGATCCAAGTCAAATCATGAATACCCCTTTTTGTCTCAGCCAGCGCCCCGTAATTGGAGCCTCAAGTCACTTCGTGCAGTGCACATGCCGATTGCTTATTATACCTTCCAAATTGGTGAAATCGGAAAATCAATTGCTGCTTCCCAATCAGCAACTCTCTGTAATTTTACTCTTTCTCGAGGAATCAACTCCCCGACTTATTAGTCAGTTAGTTAGTTAGTCAGTCAGTCATATATGTTCACCGTCTTCCCTTCTATATATATATATATATATATATATATATACTCGCACAACACACACACATGAGAGCTGAAGAAATTATTTATAATCTCATATACTAATAATAAAACAATAATGAGATGGGATAAAACAAGAGTGATAGATAGATTTTCAGTTCAATCATCACAAATATGTTTGGTTGTTCTAATTTCAGCTGTATGCAAATATATATATATATATATGTTCAGTGGATAATTGCAATCATAGTCCGGTCCACGCAGAGCAAAACTACGAGTCCACGCTTGAGTAATTAATTAGATATATCCAAATCAAGTTAGGCTAATTTTGACTCATATCTCGCCTTACCGCGCATGCTGCTGTTATTCATGGCCAATTAATTAAGATTATGAATCGATTAATTATCCTTGGCAGATGGCCCTTTTTGGACCATCGATACCCATTCTTTTGATTATTATTATTATTTTTTTAAAAAAAATTGTGAGTAGAATACTAGCTAGTATTATTTTCTTTAGTCTTAAATTAGGGTCATCCCATTACATGTTCATATATCCCTAACTGTTTGACAATTTATTTATTAATTTTCCGAAGAAAGACTCTGTCTCAGCACATAAACTTTTAACTATTTTTTGACGTAGAAATCGTTGTCCGCCTGACCAACCATGAAAGCAGGGTCAGCTTTAGTCGAGGAGGTAGGATACAGAAATGAGAGGGATCGGAGCTTCTTATTAGTTATTATTGCTGTTGTTACTATTCACCAGCGTCGCCTTCTAATTAAGTCACCTTCATGGTTGGGTGGACTGTCTCCAAAAGCAGAACTCAGTTTCACTATCACTCTTTTAAAGTTTTTCCATCTCTTGTTTTTTGGTTTCAAGTCTTTCTCAATCGCCTTCGGAAAAAACTCCACTTTCGGTCACCATTATTGCCCAAATATATCACGGATATTAATGCATGACCTCCAACACCTCTCTATCATGCATGATGCTTTTGTAATTCAACGGACCAAACACTCTCGCTGCGACTGTGAGTGATTATCAATTGAGGTTTTGTCCAATTATTAACTTCCATTTCCAAAGAGGGTGCCATTTCTTACCAACTTCGGTGATTTGCCATCTCCAAATTCAATTAACTGGAGGAGTATTTCAGAAAAGCACATTGGCATAAACAACAGACGCAAATTCAAGTGAGAAAGCTAGGACACGTTCTCGTTGACTTGAGAGGTGCATTATGAGTTGATCAGGCAACTTATGAACATATGTATATGTATATGTATGTAGGGGTGTGGATTGAAAGGATGGGTTTAAGTTGCAGTACTTGTCAAGTAAAGAGAGGACAGGCTAGGCGTTAAAGAATGAATGATGCATGGGTTCCATCTCCAAGTATATATATATATATATATATATATATACGAGCAACACCTGAAAGTCACCTCACAACGTTGTAAAACTAAACTGGTTCAGTATCTCATAATAGTAGGATTAGCGGTTATGTTCTTTCTGATGGAAGCCCTGAGCAAGATCTCACCTCAGTAGAAGACACCGATAATGCATGGATAGACTTCTCTTTTTAATTTACGCAGAAATTCTATCTACTCGACAATGATGCACAGACACGGCACCAATTTCAATTAAGGAAATGATTTCAAATGTCCTGGACGATTGAGATACACACACTTTTCGAAGAAACATCTTATCTTGTATATTTGATCAGACGGAACATCATATAACAACAATCTTTCCACAATGAAGCCTCTTGACGTATCCTGCAGTTATGTGATGCGCGCAGTAATTAGCACAACTCAGCTCAGATGTTGGATTGTGTCTGACAATTTGCATGCTCGGGTATGATTGGTTCAAGAGCTCACTTGACTCCATTTCGTATCAAGTACTAAATGAATTTGAGCTGGCTTAAATTAAAGAACGGATGCCATCATCGTTAATACATTCAGTATTCATACTTTTTAGCCAATCATATATATATATACACATGTACTTATTATAATTATTGTCCTCTCTTATATTTATATACTTTTCCTACTTACTCTTACCTACCTTTCTTTATATTTATTTATTTTTTCTAATTAATTTTATATTTTAAAAAATATAACACCTGAAAAATATTTTAACCGATTTCAGACAAATCATAAATTAAGGCCCCCGTTTGGATTGCATTTTTTTGTAAAAAAATTACTGTTGCGATTTGATATATGTGAGATAAAAATGCGATAGAAAAATGTGTTTAATGAAAACGAAATAATTTTTTTTTGAGAAAAATCGCAATCCAGACGGGGCCAGTCGAGACTCGCGTGTCTATCCACCCTACAACTCAAGATGTCTCGTCAATTCCGATTTGCACCCTCATTAAAATATTTATAGATTCGTAATCCTTAGTATATAGAATTGGAGGTAGATAATTTTGACTGAGGACGAAGACAAGAAAGGAGCATTTGATAAATAGAAGAAGAGTGAACTTAGAAGAGCCCAGAAGGAAAGCCAAGAGCAGTTGTAACACACTAGAAAAATGGGGTGTGGAGAAGACGAGCCCACGTGGATTCCTGTTTTGTGATTGGGTGATTTGTTTCAGGGGCCAATCATGCATCCGCCTCATCCTTTGTTCTTTAGCCATATCCGGAGTCAGGAGTCGGGGACCAAGGAGAAAGAGGGAGAACTAAAGGGCGACGTCAGGTCAACGATTACACGTGGCGGAATTTTAGACCTGGTCCCCCGCCAAGACTCAGCTCCAGCTGAATATTTTTTTCCGGATTTTACGCCTCCTAGGGAATCGCAATTGCTTGGTTTGCGGACCCCACAGACAAAGGGATCTTTGGTTACGTGGAGTGGTCTCCATTTCCTGTAAGTCTTCCTCGTTTTGGATTTATTATTGCTCCAATTTCTACTTACTACTTGCCACCACCACCACTGCCTTGGATTTTTTTTTTAGAGGTAATATATATAATTGGTGTATGCATATGTGTGTGTGTGTGTGTGTGTTTGTTTTCATACAAAAGTGCTGATAAGTGATGGTAATTGAGTGCATTGCAAATTTCCACTGTTGTTGTGCTCTATTTGATTATTTGCGCTATAATTCAAGTTACTATAACTGAAGAATTATTGTGACTCTTTTTTTTTTTTTTTTCATTAACATTTAACATGTTTTTCCTTGAAAGTTAAATGTGTCTCCAAGAATTTGGACAGATGTTGGAAACTTGTTCTTCAAAAATTTCAAACACATTTTCTTTCTAAAAAAAATCCAATTCAAAACAATACTATTAAACAGTCACTTTCTACTGATCTTAGAAAAATAAAAACAATATTAAAAAATCTATGATAAGATAAACACAATATGCGTGTGCAATTAACAAGACCATACATATATAGAGTTATTGTGTGCGCATATATATGTATGTGTGTGTGTATATATATATATATATATAGAGTTATTGCATATCATATTCCAATAAAAGAAAAGGAAATACTAAAATTTTGAATTATGTGTTGTTGAAATTAAACACAAATTATTACAATCCTTTTCCAAATATATTGTCAACTCGACCCTAATGGGAAGGATTATAATTTTTTGGATCTTTTGCTAGTCAAATCATAATTTTCTAAATTAAAATACATATAATTTGGATTTTTCAGTTTACCCAGAAAGAGAAAAATGTTTTTGTGAATATTATAAATAAGATTAGTCACTTGTCATTGTTCATAATCATATTTTTATCTCACGTACATTAAATCACACAAAGTATTATAATAATCATTTCAAATTATATTTCAAATCGTACTCTATCCAAATACACACGCAGTGTAAACATCCTCGGCTGCTTTAAGGAATTGAGTTTGGGAATGGAGACCTCAAAAATCTTGTTCGAGGAATAGAGCTCACCATCAATGAAGCATGCTCCAAATTGCGTGAAGGAAGGAAGAAATATGTGGAAGTGAAATGATGAAGACAAAATGCAAATGATGGATGATTTTACAGTCGTTGCAAGTTTGCTTCAGTCACTACCGCTGCTACAGAGGCACCAAAACAAACACATCACTACAATTCAAAACCCACTCCCTCTTATCTTTCTACATCATCCTCCACATCAAAGCTTTAATCAGGATCCTTTCTCTGAACTTGTCCCTGCACATGTCTCTCTGCTTTTCCTCTCTGTGTTTTCAGAGCAGTGCCGTTTGTCTGAATGCCCTGCACATTGTGTTTTTTCCTTGTTTCTTTTTAACAAGGCAAATTGGGGAACATTTTCTGAATTAAAATCGATCATTATCTTATCCGTCCTTCACCTCTCTTATTTTCTTTTTTTCTTTTCTTTTATGTTCTGTCTTCTGCCTGCACGTATGTCCTTCTGTCTTTCGAGGATTTTCTGCTTAAAATCTGGATTCAGGGCCAATTCCACACACCCCAGCGCCACAAATTCAAGAGAAGCTTTTCACTGTAAGTTCACAATTATCAGCTAAGAAAAAAAAAAAAAAAAAAAACTTTTGAGACGTCGCTCTGGATCATGGATCATGCTCTGTGTGTGTGTGTGTGTTTTTTTTTAAAAAAAAAAAAAAAAAATATTTTGGACAAACATCATAATAATAATAATAATAACAATTTACCATCTAGTAAAACAAAGGGTAAAGTGGATTACGAAGCTTATTTGTCATTTTATTCTACCACCGGAAAATCTCGCGTTGGAGGATGTCACGACGACCATTCTTTTTTGTATCAACTTCTCACTGCTACTTAGACTTGTCTAATCAGAGGGGAATTATTCTTCATAACCCACGAGAAAATTGAATGGAGTAAAGAACATCAACGAGTTGGGTATGAGATTTATGTCCCTAGTGGGATATCTTTTAGATGTAAACTAATCAATTCTTGTATTTTATCAGCAATGGTTGACTAGCACAACTACCCGACTCATTGCTATACCTTTTACTTTTAGCAAATTGAAGAATTGTTTCTGCTCGCAATCCGTTTGTCTCCGTCTCCATCTCAAGCGAGACAATAATGGAGCCCAGCATCAAATTGCGAAGCGCAAGTATCAAACTACATCGACCGGAAACGTTGCATAAAAATTCCTTTCTACGTGGCTTGATTGCAGCAGCAGCAGCTATATGCAATTTTTAGTCCGCTTTGATCCTGATACTCGAAACATCTATTATCTTCTTTTCCTCCTTCAGTGCCAAGTATATTTTTTATTACATTCATTTTTAACCCCGCCAATTTCTTGCCATCGAGGGGCTGTTTGTGCTCGATCAAGTTTGATGAATTTGTAAGCCGACCATGATGACGTGCTCCTCCAACTTAGACTTGAGCTAGGTTTAGATTGATTGAGCGCGTGTGTGTGTCTAAACGTAGACTCAATTAGCTTGTGTGCGCTCAATAAATCATGAGCAGCGGCCTTGATTCGTCTGCAGTCATGCTACCCTCTCTTATAGAGTAATAATAAAATAAACATTACAAAAGTAAGCTTGCTAATCCATATTTCAAAAAATAACAAGGTCAACGCATAAATTACTAGTCCATGTTGAGCTCAAAATTCAGGAATTTAATAACATATGCTGTTATTCAAGGCAACCTAATTATTATTTACACAAAGAGAGAGAGAGAGAGAGAAAAGGGGAAAAAAGCATAGGTATGCTCTTCGAATCCTTGGCACTTTAGCGACTTTGTGGGCTTCATTTCACAAGTCAGATCAAATACAATTTCTGAAAAGCATGATGCAATGCAAAATACTTGGTGCGGAATGGATTGGCTTACTGCCACCCTATCTTCGAAACAAGACTACTATATGTTTTATGGAATCATTTAGCTTATGGTGCCCTATTATTTCATTTCTGATAGGTGTCAAGCACTACAGGTTAACGTAGGTTTGCCCCCCTCTTCGTTGGATATATGTGAAGAGTTGGAAGCTCAGCACAAAAGCAGCGGTCGCATCCTGGCATTAAATCCACAAGTGAACACACTGAAATATCCAAAAGGGAAAACAAGAAAAGGAGACGAAAGAAAGAAAGAAAGCCA
Organism: Coffea arabica; assembly: GCF_036785885.1. Lineage (NCBI taxonomy): Eukaryota > Viridiplantae > Streptophyta > Magnoliopsida > Gentianales > Rubiaceae > Coffea > Coffea arabica. The sequence continues at coordinate 47,294,533 of NC_092319.1, read as the reverse complement.
TTAATTACGACCTCCCTTCAGTCTTACTACATGCCATAGACAAATGGGCAATTGACACTTTATCCCAACAACAAGAACTACAGGAAAGTTTACGTACGCTATAACTTTCAATTAATGAATCATCTAAAGTCTCGGCCTTGGGTCCCCTGCTGAACAGGCTAGAGGACAGCTTTTTGTTCATAAATCTACTTTTAAGAGTAAAGAATTGACTGAAGTTGAGGGCTATCTGAGTGTTAACAAACGTTTCCAGTAACTAGAATACCAATGAATTTCTCGAGTCTGAGCTAAATTATGAGGGACATCATAAAGTTGGGTTGCTTTTCCTAAAAAGTAAAGGGTAAAAGGATTTTGAAAAGCAAATGAGGTATGCTTTCTATGCAGTTCTAGCACACAAGCTCATGAGAGTTAAGTGGGCAGGATTCCTGGCTGGAAATAAGAAAACAATTCCCATGAAATTAATATGTTAAATTTCCAGCTAATGCAGCTGGCACCATCAGATGTGCTGCACATACCCAAAAGCAGTGAACTAAAATTAAAAAAATTATATATATATATATATATATATATATATATATATATATATAGGTTCCTCTTTGGAACCATCCAGTCAACAGTGGGCCCTGTTACTTGGATCATACTACTATAATTTCAGTGGAGCTACATTTTTTTTTTTTTACTAACCATCATGTGAGCCAACCTAAAAAAAAAACACACACACACACACACAATACTACCACACCTGTAAAGTACATCGGTTAAAATAATCTCTACGAGTTAAAAGCAGCATAAGAGTAAAATGCAAAATCGGAAGAAGCCAAGGGCCTTCTTCCTCCTAGAACAAGAACCGCTTTATACAAGGGGGTTAAATAAAATATCTATCATAATAAGCAGCAGTTAAAATTGAACAAAGATTCAAATAAACATTAAAATCATGGGGGGTTAACCTACACGGGGCTTTAATTCCTATGCACTAAGATGATCACAAGACAGTTCTCTTTTGTTTTTTTTTTTTTTTTCCCTTAATTTTCAATTTGGGGAGGGGATATCCAAAGACAGCTACCAAGATGAGCACTTCCAAGCTTTCCTTATTTCACGTTGATATTCCACTGCTTATGACCAGCAATCCACTTGGGGCATTTTGGACTGGAGTAGCTGGCCTTAACCCTCGAGTTCAGAAGTTCAACAATTGGCGCAAACTTGACGCAACGGGGAGTTTTATACTGATTAATTGAAGCTCCTAAGATGAGGGCATAGTCCATAAGCTTATCAAATGTGCCAGCCTCCACAATCTTGATCTCAAGAGGGCCGATTGACTTGTCAGAAACACGACCCTGGCGGTAGACACTGTTGAGCGACTCCTCAACGGCCAGGCAACAGTCCTCAAAAACTGAAGGAGGAATTGGGGTCGAGCCATTCAGGCTAAGCTCCCAGAAAAGAACATAATGTCCAGGAATTGTAGTGGTATCAGCATAGCTAGTGTAATCTGTCACCTGGGCATCAAACGGGACCAAATGGCTCTCAGCATTTTTCACTGCATTTTGTAGCTCAACCTCATCAGTCTTATCAGCATCAATGCTTAAGACCACATTCTTGCGGCATATGAAGTTGAATTGAGGGGCCTTGTTCTTGAATCCAGCAACCCTTAGTACATCTCCCACTCTATAGCGATAAAGGCCTGAAAGATTGACCACCCACCCAAAAAAGGAAGGGAAAAAAAAAAAAAAAAGGTTAGCACAGGATTGCCATTTTTGAAAACGGACATACAGGCTTGAGAGTATTTTAACCATAGTCTTATTAGGATTAAAATATGAACAGAATATTACCTGCATAAGTGGTGACAACAAGCTCGTACTCCTGTCCAAGCTTAACATCAGCGAGATCAACCAATTCCTGTTTCTCCTTCCCATTGAGGGATTTCGGCATGGAAATACAATTTGTAACGCCATTGTTTCTATCAACCGGCAAGAATTCGAAATATCCCAGGGTGGGAATGAGGGTATAGGAAACTTCGCTTGGCTTGCAAAGAGGGTTGAGATTGACACCAAAAAAGCACTCTGAAGAAGCATACATGGTGCACACAAGAGGTAGGCCATTGCTATAGTAATCCAGAGTTGGTATGTACTGTGACATGGTCCCAGTCACGATAACATCGATATACTTGGTGTTTGGCCACAACCTAGTAATAATCCCTTGCCAAGACTCCATCCCACATTCCCCCTCAATGAATTCAGCAAGTTGTGGGTCAGGCTTTAGAATTTTCATCACTGCTTCCCTCACAGACGGGTCGGTAATTCGTGGGTTTAGAGTTCCAGTTCGGATATCATTGCACAAAAGTGACCAATGCTTTTCAAGAAAACGGATTGCTCGGATGAAACCCGAGGCAAAAACAGCACCAACCCGGAGGACCTCTTTGTTTAGGCACAACCCACAAAGCATTTGGGAAAACATGCTCTGATAAGAGTCAGGGCACAAGATGGTCTCGTTTGGGCTAGTGTAGTTCATGTAAGGGTCAAAAGACCTGTTCTTAAAGTGGGAACTTTTGTAGTAACTAGTTAAAACAGGACGAGCCACTAGCCCACCTGGGGTCTTAGCCTCAGATTTGATAAACAAGAAATACATTCCTTTGCCTCTCTCTAGTCCGGGAACAAATTGACTCATCACAGGCATCAGAAGATTGTAAAGCAATGATCTCCTTTCTAGTTCTTCCTCAGTTGTAGGCATCAATTTCCTCTCTCCACCAGATGTCCCAGAACTGTATAGAAAAAAGAAATTAGATACATATGTAATATATGTAATGATAAGAGGTAGATACTATAAGAGACAACTCTTTTTTTTTTTTTCAGAATAAAAGGAAAAAGAAAGAAAGGAATACTGGCAAAAAAGAATATGTTAAAGCACATGCAAGAAGAATGACACAAGTCACATGACCAAAAACAGTGCATTAGTTACAGAAAAGAAAAACAAACCTTGTCAAGAACTCGGAGATGGGCTGTGAACAGATGATTTGAGACTTGTCCCCATTAGCAATACGGTTAACATCAGGCTGAATATCCTCGTAAGTGGTGACAGGCATGATTTTCTTGAAAGTTTCTCTATCAGTCTGACCATTAAGGCCATGTCTTTTTAAGCACTCGACATGGGCATTCCTAGACAAGATTTCAGCAAGAACCCTTTTTTGGACCTCGTCAGCGTTAGCGGTGACTTCTTCAATAAACTGAAGAAATTTCTTGTTTTTCTCCTCAGCAACACTGTAGATAGTGTTAGTGTCGTGAGCATGAGCATAAGCCCCCTCATCTTTTGGTGCCTCAGGCATATTGATTGCTCTTGTGGTAGGAAAAGAAATACTGGCAAATTGGTGACAGAGAAAATAACTATGAAAGGAAGGAGGGAGGAGTGAGGGACGGAGGACAAGAGTTTCTACCTTTGCTGGCTGTTCCGGGTATGGGGTGTGTGGGGGAGAAGGGAAGAGAGGAGGGGGGTTTATATAGAGAAATGGCAACGGGAACGGGGTGATGTGGTCCACTTACATAGCGTTTAAAAGTGCAAAGGAAGAAAAAAAATGGAAAATGGCCAAATGGGAGGGGATGCGAGAGGACTGAGGAGGGAGGGGGAAAGGGGGAGGGCCGGGGGGAAGGGGTTAGGGTGGTGCTCGAATGCCTTTGATAGCGAGAGACTAACATGGGCCTTTGTGGCATTTGTGTTTTCCATTTCGGAACATTGCCTTTATGACTCACGAAGACGTGAAGCTTTCATGCTTCATATAATTTGTCTGTCACAATTCTAGCAGTCTACCAAGTAAGTAGTACCATTTTCTTGCTTTCTTGCATTTTCATTTAATGGCCGTAGTTGAGGTTAATTTCATTGAATCTCCTTGTTAATTTTGTCCATGGTGCTGCTAGACTAGTAAAGCAATTTCTAACCCTAAAAGTGAATTTTAAGCTATTTTTCTGGAAGGCGAATCACTTTTAAGCTATTTTAATCTATTATGCAATTTTTTTTTTTGTTTTTTATAACAACATCACCGAGAAAGACATTTCTATCCAACAACTGTCAAGCAGGACCTGATTGCTATTTGCTACCCATTTTTTCAGAAAATGAACAGTAGAATTTAGGCATATTAAGTCCGTCTCTATTAGCTAGGTACATTATGAGGATGAGTGATTGATGCATATGTGAGGCTCTACCGAATGGACTTGATTAAGCTCTATCGAAAGAATTGTTTGTGTAAGCAATTCAGTATTGATCGACTGACTATTGCTAGGAATTAAAATTAAGACAGCAAAACTGGTAGGTTTATAGTAACAACTACTTATATTGAATAAAGGCAGCTCTACAGTTTCTAATAGAAGGAAATTGGCTACCTAAGATGGTCATATTTCAGATATTCCAACCCTACTTTTAGAAATTTTTGTGTTTAACTTCATCACACGCCAATTTTTAGGAATCGTCATGAGCTCTACAGGTGTGATTATGAAGGCAGCTCATAATTCTATAATATAAAATGCCTTCTTCATGTTTCTTGGAAATTTAGAAAATTCTAAATTTTCCTTTTTAGAAAAAAAAAAATTTTTTGGCAAACACAAAAGGCTGCAACAAACTATTCTTTTGCCCGCTTTACCCAAATGGTTAAAAATGAAAAGGGTACGCTTTCCATGAGTTTTAAGCTTAAAATAAACACCCCGATAATCTTTAATAATTATGTGTATTTAATATATTTTATCACAAAAAGACTCGTCTTATTCTCTTTTTTTTTTTTTCCCCCTGTAATCTGATCTCGGAGGTGTCGTCAGAGTGGGGCACCAGCAGTCACTTTAGCAACAAAATTCCCCCACATCATAATCCTCCTCCTAATTTTGGCTTTGATACGCTAAGTCGCCAACTAACCGGTGACGGTGACCCCAAAATCGGAAGAATATGCCCTCAGGGGTCCGGTACCAGTAAACTGCCCCGTTACCATTCCCACATACACGTTAATTGATACTGCTATTGTAATCATTGAAGAACAGAGAGAGAGAGAGAGAGAGAGAGAGAGGGGGGGGGGGTTTGTAAATTTCAGGTTACCAAAATAGTCGTGAATTTAACTACAACTGCATGCGTAGTAAGCAAGTGCCTAAACAATTAAGAAAGAGATTATAGTTAACGGGAAAAATCTTTTTTTTTTTTTTTTGTTTGGGGAAATTCTTGGCCTGTGTAATCCCGTACTGTAGCTTCATTAATAATTTCTGGTGAATTTAGCTCCTCCCACATGATACACATGTATCTCGTTCTTCTAATTGGCTTGTGATATTCTTGCACCATTAATTTTGATGCTAGAGTTCTCTCCCTCTCTCTCTCTCTCCCTCACTCTTTTTTTTTTTTTTTTTCTAACTCAAAATGAAAAAATGACCTTTGTCACGTCAATTCGTCATAATATATACCTATATTATACAAAAAAAAATTTGGAGGACTCATGATGTAACGTTGTTTTGTGATTTATCTGTTTTACCCTTACAACAAAAGGCGATAGGGTACAATCATATTTTTAAAAATATATCTTTTTTTTTTGTTTTCAATTTTAAAATAGTAGTGTTGATTGCTACCTGCAGTTGTAAGAAGCTACCAATTAACTTTAAATATCTATGCATTTTCAATTTCATCAAATTTGCTAAGGTATTAATTTTCTTAGTGCAAAACAAATTCCTACGAGAAAGTTTTACGAATAACTAGAAGTGGTACTCGCACCATGTAACCTAGCTTGCATTAGACTTTATGGTGGAAATGGTTGTGCTTCGTCTTGCAAGCGGTTAAATGAATTCACCTTCTCTTCTCAACGAAAATTTAAGGCCGCCCCCCCCCCCCCCCCGGCGAGAGAATTGAATATATATATATATATATATATATATATATATATATATATATATATATATATATATATATATACAGTACATGGTACAGTACATGGGCTGGGTGGTAGGCTGGCTGCCAGAAATGCAAATGGCAACGCCCTCTAATTTCGGTCTGGTTACATGCGTGCTTGTACTGCGGGTGTTTTTGTTCCTTAATATACCAGCACAGAGTCTCCTCGTTTCATTTCCCGGTAACAGAAAACAAGCTCTTTCTCCAGTTTTTACTTTTCCCTTACTGCACTATAAATAATAAAGTACTACTACCGCTGCTGCTGATCAATGATTTTATTAATTAGTCAGTTAGTTAGTGGCCATCGTATTAGTAGTGGCCTGCTTGAAAGGTTTTTTTTTTTTTTTTTCTGATTACTACTTGTGAGGCTCGTCAATTAATGCTAGTACTAATAATCAGATGTTTACACTTGAGTAAATCCGATCTTCAAAAATTCAATAGTACAAATTGTGCCATACTTTGCATCAAATGGTGTAGAATAATTTGAGCTATTAAATCTTTGAACTGCGGGTTTATCCAAGTTTAAGAAATGTAAACAAATGGGTGGTGTACGGTATGTCCCGATAGGAATTGACAACTGGCGGTGGTGTCTCTTTTTTTTGAAACGTGTTGGAATGGGAACGAACTTCAGGCCACCTGACAGCTGGATCTCAATTTGGCTTCATTCACACGTTTTAGAAGAAGCCATATGGTATGGGTCCGTTTATTAATCACTTCCCATTCATGACTGGCTACAATTTGCCAGCCATGGAACCATTGAGCTTTAGCCAGTGTTGTTAGACCCGAATCAGACCGACCGATCGATCATGAACCTACTTTCTTTTCGAATTGATTTGCAATTGGCTTTGATAAAAAAATCAGTCAAAATTATCAAAAATCGATTAAACTAGTGATTCGATTTCACTGGTTGATCTAATTCTCCAACTTTTCTTTTTTCTTTTTTTCAAATATAATTTGAATTACCTAAATTGTAACATTTTCATTTATTAATAAAAATAAGAAAACGCCACCCATTTAGTATAAATATCAAAATTACTCGTTTTTCTAAATGATCTCTAAATCAAGATGTTTTCATCCCTATGATCTCATTAATTTAGCATCTGTGATTTCAACTTGTTTTAATTTAGTTTTCTAAGTAATTTTGGAGAATGGACATATTTTAATCATGAATTTAAATTTTTATATATAATTATTAGGTGTATATTTGATTGCAAGTTTAATATTTTTGGAACCTTTTTCATGATTGGCCAATATATAACCAAGAACTTAATTTCAATATTTTTGAAACTTATAAAAATATAAAATAATTATAACATCATGCTGATGTAAGTGGATTTTTGAGAACTGACCTAATAGTTTAACCAAATCGCTATCCGTTCTGAATATAACAACATTGACTTTGGCTCAATGACTACTAAAAAGAAGATTAAGTATTCTTTTAGACTGTAGATCGGGGTTCAAACCCCACATACAGTAAACAAAAAAATTCAAAATAGATGTCAGATCATTCCCTTAATCTAATCAGAATTGTATACCTGCTAAATCTTTATACAATTTCTTTAGGCTCCCCATTGCTGCTATAGAATAGGATAGGCTCCTAATCCTTGCCGTCGAATATGATAGATTAGGTTCTAGAAATGTCACGGTTGCAACCAAAAAAAAAAAATATTTTTGCTAGTTATGGTGACTCCCTCTTCTTCCTTGGCATTACAAAAAAAAAAAAAAAAGAGTTCAGGGAAAGATTTCGTTTAAATTGATATTTTGTGAAATTTTTATAGAAAATGTACGGTAATGATTAATGTATGTGAAATAAAAAAATAATTGAAAAATATATTCAAAAAAAATGTAAAAAATTTTTAGAGAAAAATGACAATTCAAACAAGGCATAATTTGCCATTGTTTCTACAAATAGGTAATTCAGTCTTCACTAATTCCTTTGTTTGTAACTTTTTTTTTTAACAAAAGCAAAACATACTTTCACTCTATAAGATGTACATTAATGGCAGAAAATATAATTAAAAGGCAATACATACAACAAATATGAAGAATCATTACTTGACAAACAGTTCCGGATGAAGGTACCAAAACTCACTTTGTCTACGTGATCAGACATTAGAGTTATGCATTATGTACGCAAATGACCGACAATAATTCATTTCTCCATTTTTCAGGTTTTACAAATGATGAAGGGGGTAAAGAAGAAAGTTGAACTACCTTCCTATTATGGAAGGAATACGAGATTTTAAAAGTTAAAGCTAGAACCTCAACATCAATTTAAGTGACTTCACGGCTATAAACTACTATTAGTTTGCGACACGTTGTCTTCTAACCATCATTTTATTTTGTTTCGTAGCAGTGCTGTGTAACCGTACAGATGGTTGCTAAAGTCACCCCTCACTCAAATTCCGGGTATTAGGTTTGCAATTCAATCCGTTGTTCAGCCCCAAGAATGCTTCTTTTGTACACATTTTATTTTGGGTTTTTAGATATATTCCTTTAACATATATGTATATATGTATATATATATATCAATCATTTTTTTTATCTCACATAAATTACATCTAATCATAAAATTGTCATAATATTATTTTTCTACTAAATTTCTCAAGAACTCACAAAAAAAAAAAAAGAAAAAGCAATTTGAACCGATTCTTAGATTGTTAGCTTGCTAAAATCTAGTTGATTTTTAACTAAATCTGTTGAGAATCACCAACAATTTCTTTGGGAAAATCATACAAATAATCATTCTCGTATTAGTTTTGTACCTTTTACATACTTTACGTACATAATGATGATTTTTCATCTCTCATATATTGATTTTGTATTTTTTTGTCTTATTTTTGTAACCAAGAATGTGACACCAACCACAGCTGCCTTCGACCACCGTGCTGGTAGTGTCGCCATCGGCTGCTATGATTTTTTTTTTTTATTTTATCAATAATACTTCACCAAAATTTTGATGTTATTTTTTTTATTAAAAAAAGAAAAATGAAGGTGGGTGAAAGTTAAAGAAAATATATGGTGTACAGAATCTAACACAACTAATATCGAAAAAAACATTCGCTAGCATTTTTTCTATTAGTTGCAAGGTTAAAGAAAAGACACTAATATTGAAATTAGATTCTACCCGCTAGTGCTTTTTCTATTTTTCACCCATATTCATTCATTTTTTGTAAAACTAATATCGAGATAAGATTTTATGCAAAAAGTTGTGTTGGAAGTTGAATTTTAATGAAATTTTATAACCAAAAGTGCTGGCTGCCAACGCTTAATGGTGACACCACAAGCATAGGGCCCAGAGGCAACCGTGACTGTTTCTACATTCTTGGCTAGAAAAATAAGACCAAGAAAGAGATGTGAAGGACATTTTTTTCCTCTTTTTTTTTTTTTTTTTTTCTTGCTATCTTCTAATTCAGCCTCTAAAATTTATAAGGCATGAGATGCATGTTATTTATTTCTGACAAGAACATTAGTAGAAATGAATTAAGGGACTAAAAATGTATGTTTTTTATTTGCGAAAAACGAAAGTTATCATTTCATATGCAAGGAATATAAAAGATGCAAAACTGATGTGTGAGAGATAAAAAAATTACTATTATTTTACATGCGACGGATATGTGAGGAACCGTTTCTATAATTTTTACCATTTGTTTTTTCAAGCCAGAGAGTTGATTTGAATCAAAATTAGAGCCAAAATATCGAGAATAAGACTAGTCGAAGTGATAGTGATCATAGATTTGCTTTTCTCGTCTTTTGGATTTTTCCTGTTCCATTAGAGAAATGTTAGCTCGCTCATTTCCAATGGACCAAGGAACAATCAACAAATTGATGTCCTCTTCCCTTGGGGAACCTCGTGGTGCAATAGATAAAAAGTTAGAATACGCATTGTATTCATGGTTGTACTACTTTTGACAAAATGATAAAACCGCAAGCACGAAAATGAGCTATAAAAATGAAAGTGACAAAACATTGAACTTTTCCAATTTTGTTTGAAGAATAACTAACTTTTGACTTTAAGTGTCTAAAAACAAAATTTGCCAGTGGTTGACGTGAAAGTTAGGACTTTTTGTACACTAGATTAATACGAACACAAATGTTAGGTGCAATTTTGTTACTAACTGGACTCAATCATGTATAAGGCTCACCTTTCCGCCTTTCCACCACACAAAAATTAATTTTTAGATTTTCTGTGAATACATATTTCAATCACCTTTGCATCATCCCACGTACAACATCAAATACCGGAGGAATTGAAGATAGAATTAGCAGATCTAGTGTGGTTTAAGCGTGTCCTTCCCCAGCATGAGATCGAAAACCGAAGTTTTGCTTCCTTAGCAGACATGTCCGCTAATCAATTAGTGCTTTAAGAAGACATGTACGCTAATTACTCAGTCATTTAGCTTACAAGTTGTACTAAAAAAGGGGTTTTTTTTTTTTTGGAAGGATAACAAAGGTTCATCCACCATCGCAACTTATTTTATGCATTTCTAGAATTTCAATCAACATCATAGGATTATAGGAGCATGAAAGAGTAGCCATAACAGCATTCTTATCCGTTTTCATTTGCCCAGTGGAATCTTTAGATCCCAAAAACTAGCACTAGCTGGGGTTGTATCGAAATCAAACCTTGCCTTCTAATAATTGGTCCAAACAAAAGTTTTGGATTGTTTTCCATGAAAAAAGGTGAAAACCATCCCAGCCAGGTCAACTCTGACAAATTCTCCAAGTCACCAACATCATCACCGAAAGTTTGCATTGAACTTCTACTACCACTACTCAATTTCCATGTTCTCAGCTTACCTTCTTATCCCTGAAATGAACCAAAATACCACCCGACTTCGAGACTAATTGTTGCCCCAAAACAGGGTCCTAAATCTCACGTCACATGCACGTCATGGCCCCTCCTCGTCGCCACGTGTCCTGTCCCTCGCTCTTCCCCTTCTTGGGCCGCGTCAAGTCAACTATCGTTTAGAGTCCTATAGTACGATGGCCGACTTTGACCTCTGAATTGTCCTTGACCACCAACGGTCCAAGTTCCTCCGTTCCCACGACCGGTCACCTGATCCAACGGCTGGAAGGGGAGACAAACTAGTGTGAACGTATTCAATTTTGGAATTAATAATTAAAAAGAAAGAAATATGAAAAGGGTTTTTTTTTTTTTTTCCCCTTTTTTGGGGGGGTTGTTTTTGGGGGAGAAGTGTTGCTTAGTGGAGGGGGAGAAATTGAGGGAAGGCGGGTGCACCAAGGCAGCAGGTAGGCCCGCACCCAAGTGGGGCGCCTAGTGCTTGGTGCTGTGAGGAAGAGAGGGATTTTGGTTTTGGGGAATGTTTATTTTGATCAAAAGAATGTATGCAGGTATTAATGTGGGTTTGATGCGGGAGACAGGGACAGTAATGCAAATCTTTGACCGCTGACTTTCACCCCCCGGATATTTTATTTTGTTTTGTTTTTATACGTTTATAAAAAAAATTTTAACGTCTCGAGGAAATGTCAAGGAATTTTATACTGCCACCGACCCAAAGATCAATTTTAGAAAAGAGTGGCTGGGCAAGCCTCTGAAACCACCTTCGCAATCCCTGCTCTTCCAATCTTGTCTGCCATATTTCCAGCTTTTCATTCTCCTTCGCCTGCCCCTGTAGCATAACAATCAATAATGGCTCTAGAATAGAATTTTGACAAGTTCTTTTTCTCTCTAAAAACTTTTTTTTGTTGACACAGTTTGTATCTTACTTCTGCTTTGCAGATTGGGATTGGGGGTCTATTTCTATATCTAGTAAGGCAGTGACGTTAAGTAAAACAAGCAAGTCACGCATGTTCTGGTTTTGGGGCAAGGGTGCTCATAACTACACATGGGTATTTTGGTTGAGATAAAATTTCAGATTTTGCGAACAGACAGTCATGTTTTCGCACGCAAGTTTTAGCCTTGGAAACCCACCTAGCTTCTTCTTTTTCTCTTTCATTTGAATTGCAAAAAATAGAAAGCCAATTTTGGTTTTAAAGGGAGCGGAAATAAAACCCCGCTCCACAGAAAAGGAAAAAAAAAAAGAAAAAAAAAAAAGCAAGCCAACTTAGGTGTAATGCTTTGATTATTCTGTTAAATGATTGATTATGTTGATTTGGGTAGGTAGTTAGTGCGAGCAATTAAGGTAGATGAGTACTTTCATGACTGCGACCTCCTTGAACAGAGGAAAAGACTTTCTTGTCGAGATTGATTATCAAGAATGATTCTGTCGTTGTGAAAGATGACTAAAATAACGAGGATTACTTTGGTGTCTACTCAAGTAGCATCGAGTAAAACTGGATGACTAAGGTAAATTCAGCTAAAGATGATTGACAGCAAATAATATAAAAAGACATGTGTGCCCAACTGTGAACAAATGTATTTGGTGGAATAACCGCAAGAATCAAATAGTTTGGTCCGAAACAGCGATAGATGATTTTATTAACTTCTTGATAAAATCATAGTAACTGACCATGATTAGTGAAGATGGATAAAGGATTATTCACTTCGTAGAACCCCTACATCAAGTTCCCATGGTTGAAGTTGGAAAAAGGTTAATGATGGATTAGACCATACTCAAACCTCCCCAAGCTAAAGCCTTCTACTTCCAATCTGCAGTAACCTAGAATGAGCTTCAATTTGTGAATACCAACGGTCTATGTTTCATAGAAAATCTAGCAAAAGCTAAGCTTCATAATTTGCCAAGAGCATTGCTCTAAAAAGGGCGTGTTAGCAACAAGATTGACGTGGTGCCTTAAAAGAAAAGGAAAAAATGATTGATGTGGTAGCAGCTGTAAGAATCTTACAGCGTGCATTTGATTATTGCACTAGTTAATAAAATGCACAACATATAGTCCTCATCCTTTTTGACGAGTTTCTTTAATCTTTGTACCCACATTATCTTTTCGTTTACGGTAAAGTGAAATAAAAGTAGTAACTTTGCTAGTAGCAAAACCGAGTAATAGTACTGCTCCAAAACCATGCACAATTGAAGCAAGCTTCCATGCAAATATTTTCTGCACTCTTGTGAGCGAGTGAGTGAAATTTGGTGAAATAGAGTCTGTAGCCCTAAAAACGACCTGTTTTTGATAAACAATGTTTCCTCAGAAATATGTTTTCGTAGAAGTATATAGTAGCGATGCGCGGGCTATTATCTATTTCTTTCGAAAGTTTCTTGCTATGTTTCCAGTCATAACATTAATGTTTATTATGTCGCAATAACAGAAAGTGTTTTCTATAAACAACTAAATTATTAACGCTCGTCCACCACTGCAAACCATGCAAAATGTATCAGATCTTCATGCAACTATTCTTTCTGTTATCCGTCCTTTTTCCCACGTAAAGTAAGCAAAACGCCATCACGTGAGCTGATCAAATTTGTTGCTGAAAGCTTCTTTCTCATTTTAATGGTGGTCTCTGTCTCTGATCAATAATATAATATCAACTGTGTGTGCGTGTGCGCGTTTGTGGAGGTAAAGCACGTTCAGACAAGATCTTGTTGCAGAACCAATGGTTAATGCAGTACATGAAAGATTCACCTTTGTCAAATCTCCGATGCAAATTCCTGCCCGCATCATAAGAAACGCAAACATTTGGCCAAAACTCCATTTTAATAGCACGACTTAATCAGCTAGGAGACCAATTATGTGGTCCCTGATCATATATGTTTCCTTTTCAGTATAGCAGGGAAGATAATTGCCAGTAAGATAAATGTTGTATACTAGGACTATACCTTTTAATATTTTTTCGTTATTCCAAAAAGCTGCGATAACCGTATCGTTAAGGCAGGATCCTGCCTATTGTGTGACATTCTGGCAATAATCCATAATTAATTGAGAGCCAAGTACGCGGATTAGACTTCACTTTGATTGGCTACTAAAGATTCACGTCTATGCGAATTTGTATAGCAATCTCTCTTTTATCACATGTACTTTCTTTCTTGGTTCCTCTTACTTTTCATTGCACAGAAGCCATTTTATATTTTCATTTTGTTTGGACGAATCAAGAATTTGGTAACTAGCCATAGGTTTTAAAATGCAACAATTTTTTTTTTGGTCAAAAGTAACAAACCAGAATAAATTACATTTATGAATTAATGTTGTATACACTATCAAATTTTCAAATTTGAAATATAAATTTTGCACAAATGACATGCATCCAAACCCAATTAAATATATGCAATGTCAATGAAGAGAAGATTAATCCTTTATCTAAGTGGAGGGTTGGGTTGAGTGGTAAGGTGAGAATGATTGTAAGTAGGAGAACATGGATTCAAAAACTCTCACTTGTTAGAAAAAAAAAAAATCCTTTATTTAATGCTAGGCATCAAACCTGAGATTGCAAATTACATCGATAGCATTTGCTTGGGTGACATTGCTGGAGCATATGCTGGCAAAGTGGTTGAATTTTGTGTGTCTAGCTTCCACTTTCTAGTACAGCTTCTCATCTTTTTTGCAGCAATAAGAATAGGAATCATGGTTTTCATGGGGGTTTGCTTCAAACACAGCCCCCCGAGAGAACATAGTTTCCAATGCATTTGTTATAGGGTAAAATACACTTTATCCCCTTTGTGGTTTAACACTTTTTCACATAATTCTCTTGCGGTTTGATAATCTATATATAATCTCCTAATAATTTAGATTAAAGTGTCAAAGTAACGAAATTTACATTCTATAACGGAATCACTTAAAATGTCAAAAGTATTCCTCTATAAAGTTGAAATTATTAATTAACTACGGGGTGTTATATATATTTTGAAAACCATAAATGGGTTATGTGGTCAAGCACTAAACTATAAGGGAGTTATATAGTAAAATATAATATCATGAGGCGTTAAAGTGTCATACATATTTCATTTATATATTTTAGTCATTTCAGCTATTTTAGTTTTTAAATAAGGATATTCTCAACATTCTTTGGATTCCATTACAAAAGATTCTTTCCGTCACTTTAATACTTTAATCCAAACTATATGGAAGGTTATATATAGCTTTAAAACTATAGGGAATTATATAAAAAATTGTTAAATCACAAGGGGTAAAGTTAATTTCACCTTTTGTTATGTGATGGGCGCTAGAGTCTAGACTTGTCAATGTGTCATTCAGCATCCCAGCCCGGTTGAATTATTGATCGAATCTTTTTGTTCTTCACCAGGTAAAAAAGGCTAGCCATGCAATAGCAAAATCATGAGGGCTATGCAACATATGGTTAAAGGATAAAGAAAAAAAACTGTGGTCAAGGAGGTTGAGGTTATCAATGCTTGGCAGCAATGTACACCAAAAGAAAGACTAAAAAAAAATAAAGAATAGAAAAGTTGCAAACACTAGGATACTACCACTGTGCATTGCAATCCAATGTCTCAAAATAGTATTACTTACCGGATGATGCACTAAAAAGTAAAAGTTGCATACCATGCAACTTTTATTGCATACAATGCAAAGCCCGATTAGCCCTAAAAAGTAAAAGTTGCCGGATGATGCACTAATTGAGGAGGCTGGCTACATTACTTTTGTTGGTCGTTCATACAGAGAGTTGTCACACAAAATTCTAATCATGCATGGTATTTGGACAAATATTTGAGACAAGACCTTCATACTTTGCCGACTAGGGCTGGAGTATACAGTTGGCTTTTGTTTCCCAGCATCTTATATCCCTTTTTCTTTTGGGCAAAAATTTTTTTTTTTTTCTTTATCCGTGGTTGCATTGGCAAGCAAATTTCTGAATGAGGATTACAAGTAGTCGACAGACATATTGAGGGGTGAATATTGTCATTAACCACATCCATTGCCGCTTCTTTTTGGGATTCATTATTCGTCTTGGTTTTAGAAGAGATTAGTCTTAGACTACGGTCAACATTTTCATTCGTCATTTTTGCTGAGCGTTCATTTTCCTTCATTTTGTAAAAGATCTTTTCGCTATAACGAAGGCCAAAAAAAAGAAAGAAAAGAAAAAGTAATCCTGAGTGATTGATGAAACCATTGTGTGGCTTGAATATGCCACGGTGATGATAGCGTGCAAATTCACGCACTAAGATGGAAAGCTATTATTATGAGACATTTGGTTTTGTACGTGGTTGTACAAATATCCGGAGTTCCGGACATGGTTGTCCTTGCATTTGCATGGACACACTAAAATCCAACTATGTGTAATAAAAGAAAGAGGGGAAAAAAAAAAAAGAAAGAAAGGAAAGCCCTTGATAGATAGGTTAAATAATTTGATGTGATCGTGTTCTCCACTTCGTGTAACAACTGGATATCGCGGTACACACTACTGTTGCTATCCAAAGTCAAATTGCTTTTATTTTAAATTTTAGTGTGTGCTTCCTCTTTCACTCTCCCACAAAATTATCAAAAGCACTCAAGTCTTGATCATTGCTCAACTCATATACATTCATCGTCTTGTGCTTTTCTCTAGTCATTTGAAAAAGGGTTTGGTGTCAAAATTGAAGTCCTTATCTGCAAGTTATAGCAAAAGTCTTGTGAGGATAAAAATGTCGCCGATGAGTCGGGCTTCTTCTTTTCTTTTTTCCCTGTGTGCCTGTACGACTTGTCGTCAATTCAGCTTTATGGTCTTTATTTCACTTTCATGGATGGTGATTTTACCCCAGATGAGGAATAGGTGTTTCATCCTTGAATCTTTCTTGTCTATTTGGCCATCTTTTTCTCCACATTAGTTGGTGAGGATGAAATGGATTGGGGTGGAATTGTTTGGATGGTGGTCTTTATCCTCTCACTGTTTTTGCACTCTTGTCGGTCAAGTGCTCCAGGAAAAAAACATTACGGACACTATTCACGCACCTGTTGTTAAATAAATCTGCAACTGCAGAAATAATTTTGTTTTCTTTTCCTTTCTGCGGCCAATGCTTCAATAAGTCTGCTGTACTGACAAAACAAAACAAAACAAAACAAAACAAAACAAAACGAAAAAAAAGTTTCCCTTTACTTTTTTGATTTTGAATGAACTGTCAAGATTCCAGTCTTGTACATTCATTGTTGTCTCTGAGTGAAATGGGATTCATTTCGTAGTTTGTGACTTGAATTTCTGATATCAACAAAAAGCTTTACAGTTAAATAGATTAATACAACGGATTTGGGAAATGAGCTCTTCAGTTAAGCCTTTCGGAGTACAAAAAGGTTAAAAGTAATGACTGCCTCATAGACCTGAAAATTCCTTAATTCTTTGGTTTTATTTGGATCGACCATATATCATATCAGAAGAAAAAGATGATCCAACAAGAATGGTTTTTTTTTTTTTTTTTTTTCTGAAATAAGATAAACAAATTCATACTTCTGACTTGCCCTTTAGGTCTTTCTAAAGGTCAACTGAGGGAGAGAAAGTGCGTATAGGTGGTGGTATCAATGAAAGTCTAATTCAGAGCGCGCGCGCACACACACATATATATATTGTTATTCTTAATTTCTTATTATTATGATTATTATTATTTTTGTTTGGTTGTAGTTGACAACAAAAGAGTCACCAGTTGCACGAAGAGAAGGCTTGTAGATTACAAATAGTTGCCTCAGTTGACTTGGTATTAATTCATTTTCAGATAATTATGGATATCTAACCATCAATGGACGGTGCCGCTTAAACATTTTGGTGATGCCTTTTACAAAATGATTAACACTCGAAATCCTATAGCAAGAGCGAGGCATGGGGTTGTAATCATGAAGGTTAGCTCCGTGGAGCACCCTAGGCTAGGATTAGCAAAATATATCTCAATATTTAAGTGGCAAATGGCAGCCCCAGCTTAATTGCCAGATGGCCTACATTACAAATTCATCTTTGGAAAGGAAGGGATGCTTCCCAAATTGGAAAGAAAAGCATAATTAGTGGCTTGGCCAGAGTGTGTTAGTAATAAGACTAAGGGTGTGTTTGGATTCCCTGTTTTTGGGGCTGTTTTTGAAAAACTGTTTTTCACATTCCAAATGCTACAGTAAATGTGTATTTCCAAAACAACTCCAAAAACACCATATCCAAATATTATATCAAAAACAACTACATATGTATATTTCAATTTGTATATTATATATATAAATATATATTATATTATGCAATATAAATTGAAATTTACAAATTGAAAATTATATATATTATATATTATATAAATATTTATATAAATTAATATTATACATAATACTATATATTATAGATAATATAATATAATATACATAATATGTAATATTGTATACATAAATGTGTAAATATTTATACATAATATATTATGTACATTATATTATAATATATACATTATTAATGTATAATATTATTATGTACATTATTGTATATAATAATGTATAATAATGTTATGTATAATATATAATATACATAATATGTAATAATGTATATTATGTATAATATATTATATTATGTATATTATATTATATATATACAATATAATGTATATTATACAAATTGAAAATTATATATTATATATTTATATATTATATATTATATTAATATTTATATAATGAAAAATACAATAAATATTACAAATTGAAATATTATATAAACACCACATTTATAATATTATAATATTTATAATTAATATTAAAGTATATTATGTATTTTAAATATTTATATATTTATTTATACATATTATAAATATTTTTATATATTTATATGACTATTATATGTTATATAAATTATATATAATATAAAAAATATTATATATTATATATATTATACATTTATACATAATATATATATTAATGTATATTTATAATATACATTTATATTATTTATTATATATAATATAATACATTTATACATTTATATTAATATACATAATATTAATTTTATATTTATACATAATATTTATACATTTGTACATTTATATTAATTATATTAATACATTTATACTTAATATTAATATATATTAATAAAATTATAATTTATACATTTATATAATATTCATTTGTAATTTATACATGTATAATTATATAGACTTATAAGTTTATAAATATATTTATATTATGTATTTTATATAAATACATAAATATATTTATTTATAAATATTTATAAATGTATTAAATGTATATTTATATAAAAATATAAAAATATAAAAATTATAATTTATAATTTATACATTTATATAATATTCATTTATAATTTATACATTTACAATAATATACACTTATACATTTATAAATATATTTATATTATGTATTATATATAATATAATAAATTTATAATACATTTATATATTTTTATATAAATATATAAATATATTTATTTATAAATATTTGTAAATGTATTATAAATGCATAAATGTATATTTATATAAAAATATAAAAATTATAAATTATAAATTTTAATTTATACATTTATATAATATTCATTTATAATTTATACATTTATAATAATATACACTTATATATTTATAAATATATTTATGTTATGTATTATATATTTATACATTTATAATAATATACACTTATATATTTATTTATAAATATTTATAAATGTATTATAAATGCATTAATGTATATAAAAATAAAAATATAAAAAATTATAAATTATATAAATACCCTAAAATATGTTTTAAAAATGCCTCTAAAAATAATTCAAAAAACATTTACAGTAAAAGTTTTTCATATAGTTTTTAAAAAACAACTCCAAAAACAACTAATCCAAACGGACTTGTATTTCAAAAACGAAAT
The DNA here is from genome assembly GCF_036785885.1 of Coffea arabica. Taxonomy (NCBI): domain Eukaryota; kingdom Viridiplantae; phylum Streptophyta; class Magnoliopsida; order Gentianales; family Rubiaceae; genus Coffea; species Coffea arabica. Next base: position 47,274,976 of record NC_092319.1, on the reverse strand, counting down.
GCTACAGTACTGTTTTTGAAAAACAACCCCAAAAACAGCTAATCCAAACGGAGCCTAAATTTTGCAGAGGCAGGCGCCGGGGAACAAATAAAGGGCGGCCAGACATACGGTCACGAGCTAGGCCGCGGCTACAAATCACATGATAAGTACCAAATAAAATGAGTTTGTCGCTCACTTTTGGAGGTCAGGATTGGAAGATTGGAGATAATGTTTTGTGTGTTGAGAGCGCTCCCAAGTAAAATTCGACTATGTAGGAGAAGGTTAACATCAATCCTAAGTGGAAAACACGACAAGATGGATCAAAAGTATGAATTAATAAAGACGAAGGAGAAGAAAAAAATAAAAAACCTTGGTGTCTTGCGATTCCAAAGCACTAAAACTTACGTCCTTAATTACAAGTTTTAGATTCCCTCACAGCCCATAATCTTCTTTTATGTTCCCTAATCGAAACACAAAATATAGCCACTGACTTGGACCTCAGAAGTTTGGGATCATTCCAAGTGATTGGATCATAGAGATGAAACCTTTTAGCCCATCGTTTCATGTCGCCTGTTGGCGCAGCCTGCGGGGCCAACGCCCGCTTGACCACCAAAGTACTCTTTTAAAAAGTATCACTCTTTTACAATATGATTCGAGTCATATGGAGGGGGAAAATCCACCCCCCCCCCTCCCTTTTTTGTTAGTGAATTTATTTTATTTTATTTTAATTCCCTGCCTTTTCTTTTTGACACTTCAAGAACTCGTACAACAAATTTGGAGGGGAGCATTGAACCAGGCAATGTGGGGGACACATTCATGCAGAGCTTGAAAATAAAAGTTGTGAACATAGGCAAATGTAGGCAGCAGAACTGTGTAAATTCTTGTTCTTTTTTCAAGAATCAAAGGTTACCCTATTTTTCCATTAACAACGGTGCCCAAAAGAGGAGTTTTGTGAAGGGGTTTGTGGGCCATTGCTGTATGGGAAATTTTGCTGTGTCATTGAATACTTCTTTGAAATATATATATATATATATATATTAATCTTTTCTACACTAATAATGTATATATTTTTTGATCTCTACTCATGTGTTTTATCAGTGTCTAATATGTGTGTGCGCGCCTGCGCGTGTGTAACGGTGTTGACAGGAAGACATAGGAGCGTGGATTGAAAGAAGGTCCCACTTACAAGCTACTGGTGCAACTAAAAAGGGAGGTGGTGTGTCTTGTCTCCCTCTAAATGAACCCCCATAAACAATAGGAAGAGGGTTCCCATAATTTTGTCTTGCTCAACCATCCTTTTGCCCCCCCCTCCCTCTTCTCGCCTATTTCTCATGAAAGAAATGTGGATGAACATCAGCTCTGCTAAAACATTAGCCCCCACACCCAGCTTCCTTCAAACATTTGCAATGATGTTAGGTGCGGGTTAGGAGTATCTAGACGCAGATGCGGCATAGCCTATCTCTATCTGCCAAGTACGAGCCGAATCCTACCATTTCAATGCAATTTTGATCGTCCTTAGAAGTGGAAATAAAGTATTTCTTGTTTCAAAGCTGCAGATTTCAGAATCATATGGGACCAATTAGCAGCAGCTAGGCTAAAGCCCACATTAATGTCTCAAATATCTCAGCCTCTTTTCGTATAATTGGAAACATCAAGCTTCTCTTTTTCTCTGGACTCCTTATCAAACGAAAATTATATAGGTCCCTATAGGGCTATGATTATATTACAAGGAGAGTGAATCTACAAAATGTAGAGGATTTTCCAATGACCCGAACGTGGAGTTTGATCATTCATGTCTAGCTCCTATAATTTGACAATGCTCCTTTCTGGTGATGACACTATTCACCGTTGACCATTCAAGAAAGTCATCATTAAAATTTGTGCTGCCGGGGCAGATTTTGATTTCAGATCCACTATGTTCAGTTACACACAGTGTCCCGTGATGACCAAGAATCTACAACTCCAGCAGCCTTGTAGTCGAGGCAAATCTCAATAGGATTGTTTGCATCAATCGGATGCATGTTTAGCTTGGCATGGAATAAGATGTATGCCTAAGCAGGCATCAGTAAACCCTCCACTGGATGGTTTATGCACCATGCCAAGTCCAATCAGTATCTTCAACAGAGCAGTTCTTGACATCTGTACGTAGCATTTCAGATTATGCCGGCTCTCTATAACGGACTCCCCATCGCTTTGTTACCAAGCGAGAACACGAACAATTGAACTCAAGTCTACAAACCGCATTAAGATCTTTCAGATTTTAAGAATTTTAAGTACATTTTGAGGGGCCAAGTACACCAAGAGTCGAAGCACATGAAGCACAAAGGTTTTCTTTTCGCCAAGAAAAACTACAAACAAGAGAAGAAGCAAGAAGAAAGAGGGAGCGACTCGCGAGAGCACAAATATGTACCCCAAAATCTATACATAATGCTGAACTCCAATCATCTGCCTAACCAAATTTTCATGCCAAAACCTAGCTTAAGAAATTATTTGGAGTACTTTTTTATGCCAAAACAGTGGCTGTGTCATCCCATTGAAGTAAGTTGATGCAGGTGTTCAAAACTGCATCTAATCTGAATGTCATGCTTGGTTAGCAGCAGCTCAATCAAATATGCAAATTTCTCCATTCCAACTACAGGTAGCAACAACTGTAGGTATGGCAGGATGAAAAGCAACATCTATGCAGGCTTGCTCGTGAGCCTTGATCTTTCTAACGAGTCCAGATGTTGTTGAGTCGTAAAAGTAGATACAACCATCAGAGGAGCCAGAGGCTACCATGTCTCCTCCTAAGCTAAAATTGCATTTGATCGGAAACCCAAAAACTCCGTGACTTTCATATCTCCTGTACTTATCTAATTTGAAGGGGGACTTGGAAGAGAAAATTGCAATGTAGTTTCCATTTGATTGGGCAATAAAATATGGATCCTTGGGGTGGTACCTGATACATGGACAGGTATATGCCTCAACATAAACCTGAAGAGGGTAAATATGTGGGTGTCAATGAAAGAAAACTTTGTAGTAGTTAAACAGCATATTATTGTTGTCTTTCTCACTTTCCACCGATCTTCGCCAAGAACCATTTCTAATATTGCATCAAACAGATACAGAGGATCCACATTACTAATACGTGGTTTAATCTTAACAAGGTCAGTCAGGAAAATAAAGTAAAATACCAAAAAAAATAAAATAAAAATCCTAGCACGTAACGGGCCTTAGGCCCTCCATAGCACCCCAAAAAAATGTAAAATACAAAATCCTAGCATCATTATAAAACAAATGTCAATTCATGACTCATTTCACGAAAAATATCCCCAAAGCCATTATCAGAAATTATAGAAATCCCTAAGAAAGTCAGAGAACACTGTGTAGAATTTTACCTGATTAGATAACGGAACCTGTCGTGAAACATCCCAAACAATTATTGAATTTTCACTGAGATTGCTTCTTGACTCATCACTTGAAGAAATCAGCTGCTTGCCATCAGCAGAAAACTCCACATCAAGGACCGGACCAAGACTTCGGGTATATTCATGGACCACCCTACCCATTCTAACATCCCATAATTTAAGAAGGCCTTTTGAACCCCCTGAGAGGAAAATGTTCGAGTTATCTGGATGAAACTTTACTACTCCAACCACCTGGTCCTCCTTGAAAACCTGAGCCTCTCTTCCCCTTTCAACATCAATTAACCTTGATGAACAGTCATATCCACAAGATAGTACATATAGTCCCTGCTCTGACCACTTCACATCCTTCACAGCAGCCTTGTGAAAGTTAAGTATACGTGCCCTCTTCTGCTCTCCACTCCACACATTCCATATGCAGATAGTGTGATCCATTCCGGCAGATGCAAGAAGATGAGCTGAACACTAAACTTTGGAACAGATCAGACATGCAAGGATGGTATGGAATAACCACAGTATGACATAAACTAGCACTTAAAACAAAAGACAAGCCTCGCCACTAAAATTTGGCATAAGTACAAAGGTACATGGATTGGACAATTTACATAATGACCTCAGTTTCAGAACTTCTTAATGCTGCATTCCTTAAGTAAGAAAACTCAACATTAGCATTACACGATGAGTGAATGAGCATAAGAGCAAAGATTGCAACTTTTTTTGAATGCTTGATTATGCATTTTGGTTTTGGTACTACCTTATATTTTCATAAAGTTAACAACCAATCTAACACACAAATATCTTGTACTTAGCCTTACCTAACATTCTCCTTTTTCTTTATCATCTGCCCAAAGCCTGAAAAGTATCGAGTCTAATGGAGTGTCCAACACAAAGGACATGAATTTCTAATCTTACCTCATATGCCCGCTAGGCCCAAATAAAGGACGTGTAGCACAAGCAATCAAGGCTTTTTTTGCTAGTCTATCCTACCCTACAATCAGATTTCCAATGAAAAATATTGAAAATTTGCAACAGAAATCAAAATCAGACCATCACTAGAAAAGACCATGAATATCAACACATATTTAACACACAAGTAGAACATACTAATACTGAAACAACCATGAAGAAAGAAACAATTGAGGTAGCAAGTAAAAAGCGCTTTGGATATATTCTCTTTATATTATGCTGGGTGTAGCGAGGATGAGGAAGATAGGACCACGTCTTTATTAAGAAATTGGCTACATGAAGTACCCACCATGACTTCTAGACCATTGTACAGTGTTGACAGGCTTTGTGTGTCCATGAAGAGTTATGGTAATAGCTTCAGGTGTCTGGCCCAAGTTTGCACGACCCTTGATTGGATGCCTCAATTTTGACAACACAGAATGTGGCAACTCAGATACTGAAAGCGTTCCCAGTTCTGAAACAACAAAACAAACTGAGTCAGTAATGTAGATGTTTAAGTAATAGAATTGTGGCAAAAGAGCACTCAGATCAATGGAAATTGCAACTCATAGAAGCCAGGCCATGGGACTCAAACCCCCCTAAAACATTTTCTGCATACTCGTCCAAAACCCAAAACTTGCAACTCAGAAAGCAAAAAGGGTTCCTAAATTCTTATATCCTTGGTCTTGCCATACCCCTCCAACTCTCTTGCTAAGATAAAGGCTAAGAAAATACCTTTGCATTGTTCCCAGAGCCAAACAAAAATTAGTTGCAAATGTTTATCATGATGGATATTTCAACTTTATAGATAAATGCTTTACCTGAATCAATCTAATCTGTCCACAAGGTACGGCTCCATTATGCCCATATTCTAATACAATTAATTTCTTTTAACTCTGTGCACATTCTAGACCTTCAATCTTTCCTGTTGAGTCGCGTCTTGATGTATTATATAGGCACAACAACTAATAGTAAGCTATCGAACTATATAAAAAAAAAAATGTTACAAAACAGTAGTGAAGTGACAATAACTGAACTTTTATCCTGGTGGTCTATTACAACACCGTGGCTTTAGTCAGTTCTTAGATAATTGAACTTCAAAGTTCATTTCTTTATACCTTAATTTAACTTAAGTTTGGTGAAATTTCAATCCTTAGCATTTTCACTTTCTTATAGGAGTACAACTTCATATTATCCCTACTTACCCAAAGGGAAGATCAATTATAAACATGAATAGATCGAAATTGAACAACTAAAAAGGCTAAGCTACTGTCCTGTAATGACAAATTTCCTTTCCTAGTCAGCCATCTTTGGATGGGCCAATTCTGAATACAAAAATGACCGTCAAGTCTAACAAAAACTTCCTTTAACAAAAAAACTTAAAATTGTCAATAACTTCGCATAACATCCAAAGAATTCAGGATGCCCAGAACCCATTCACAAATAGAAAACATTCACGAATAGCAGGCAAAATCGAAAGCAGACACGAGTGTAGAAGGGCAAGGGAAGTAGAGGACCCGGTGATATTAGGGGAAGACTACGCGGGCTCGGGTCAGAAACCAAGCCGCCTGATGCCAAGGCCGCTCGCTCTCGCTTTGATATGTATCTGCCGGGAATGGGAGCTTCTGCTTCTGTTGGGAGATTCGAGCTGAGGCTTTGGCGGTATGATGGAGTGGTAATGGGTTTTGGGTTAGGAGAATCGGGTTTTGCCCGTTTAGCTGCAGGGAATTCGGGCCTGGCTCGCGCCATACTCTCATCTTCGTCGTCTGAAGTTGTGGAATATGCGCTCAATAAGGAATCCATGAGCGCCTGAAAGATGATGACTCCACCTCCAACCTCGCAAACGGACTGTCGGAAGTAGATGACCGGAATTACCCTGAATTCCATCCGGACGACTGCTATGAACGGGCCTCTTCGCAAATAGGCCCTCTTAAAAATGTATTCGACACTTTTGGGCTTCACGAAAAGCACATCGCATACCAGCAAAAGGGATTGGGCTTGCTGTGGGAATTCACTACTGGCTTTTACCAATCAAAACCGGTAGATACCGAGAACAATCTTTTTTAGATGCCACGTGTGGGCTCAGATAAGACCATCATTTTCTTATAATGTTGTCGTAATCTTAGGGTGTGGCCTTGGCCTTGCAGGGTGAATCGGTCACACGACATAGGGAATTTTGCAAGAATTGATTCTCTTTTACCCAGCCCATTGCTTGGAAAGTGGATGGCCCAAAATACGAATTGGATGGACACATGTTTGCATGCATCAGTTTGCAACGTAGCGGGAAGAGGAAAGTCTGCTTGAAATGTAACGCCTAGAGAAAAAGAACCTTCATGATGATGTGAAGAGGGGCAATCCAAGAATAGGCCCATAAAACACGCAGCAATAATTTCACATCTTCATCATCAACAACCGAAAGCCGAATATCGCTGGCGTCATTTTCATCCGGTCTGGTATTTTACCCAACACTTGGATGGAAAAGTCCATGGGCCTTCCACGGACACATGTTTGCATGTGTTTGCAATGTAGCGGGAAGAGGTAAGTCAACTTGAAATGTAAGGCCTAGAGAAAAAGAACCTTCATGATGATCTGAAGTGGGGCAATCCAAGATCAGGCCCATAAAACACCTAGCAATAATTTCACATCTTCATCATCAATAGCCTAAAGCACAAATATCGCCGGCGTAATTCTTGATTTTTTTTTTTCGTCAAAACGATAGCTTTGCATATGTATAATGCAAATTGTACATGATTCCGTCTGGTATCACGTAGACACGAAGTCTATTGTCGTAAACAGACACAAATCTGTTGTAACCTCTGTTTTTAAACTCGGACCGGCGGCCGGTTTGACTAATTGAACCAAGAACTGGCAAGTTGACCGGTCCGAGTTAATCCTAAAAATCGGGAAATCAAAAATTCGGTAAATCTAGGTCAAAACCTGGGTTTTACTAGGTTTTGACCCAGTTTGACCGGAAAAATGAACCCAGTCTCTCTTTTTTTTTTTAAATTTTTTTTTAAAGGGCAGAATATTTTTAATATGATATTTTGATTCTTAAGTTGTTAAAAATTATTAACATACCTCAAATATTTCATACTTTATAAATGTTGTTTTAAAGTTTGGTGTTATTTTTCAATTAAATCCATAATTTTAATTCTAAACTTGTTAATGCTTATTAAATAATATAAATTGCTACTTGATTGCTCTAATTCATTTATATTTTCTTATTAAATATATTTGAAACATCAAATATATATGAATATACCTTTATTAATATTAACATGTTATTAAGTATTTTACATATAATATTTTAATTTTTAAATAAATTTTATTTATGACATCATCCGATTCAACCCCTATCGAACCAGGTTGAATCCATTGACCCCTGAGCTCGACTGATTCGATATCCGGTCCGGTTCTGAAAACATAGGTTGTAACTGGGACTGAAGATTAAATCAAATCACTTTTGGACAAAAAGGAATTCTTGTATAGATGTTCCAGCGAAGATGAGTTTGAGTATGCCACTCGAGCTCAAACTATTAACGGAATCTCCCAAAGAATTTTCAGCTTTATTATTCTCAGTTTTATATGGGATTGATTCATCGTCTTGTTATTTCTTTGTAGTTTTGGTTTCATAGCCTCCATCTGGCCAAAAAACATTAAAAAAAAAAACGCAAACTCTCATTTTGTCGATGAATAAACTTGCACACCAAAAAAAAAAGTAATTAAAAATAAAAGACTTCACCGCCGCTCTAATGATTCAAGAAAATAAGGCCACTATTTTTTGTGTTCTACAGCTGAGAAACTTGTGTCAGTGTCACATATCCAGTATCATCTCTCTTTCGATCAATTGTTATGACAAACATGACCAAATGTAACCCTGGTTGAGCTCAGTTAGACTTTTTCGTTTTTGTCAGTTATGACAAAAATATCATCTCTATTTTTTGGGTCTCTTTTTTTTTTCTTTTTTAATTGGGAGGGGAGAGGATTTTTTTGGGTTGTGTTGGGGGGGGGGGGGGGGGGGGGGGGAGGGGGGACGCATGGGGGTTGGTGGTTGTGTGTGAATGCATCAGACTTTGCTAGTGCAAAAGTTTCACAATTTTATTCAATTCAAATTCGCCCACCGCCATCATGTTGTGCTGATGACGAAAAAACCCTAAAAAAAAGGGGGACAAAAAGAGATAAAACCCTACCCCCAAAAAAAAAAAAAAAAAAAAAACCAAAAGTTGTGGTGGTCAAGTATTACAGCATTAACTTTCAGCTCGAGTGGCGATGACGAACGGAGGAGGGCCCGAGTACAAGCAGACGCGAGTTTTATGATTTACTATGAAGCATGGTCAATCAGCCATGTCAAACCCACCTGGGGAGAACTCTAAGTAGGTGACAAGACACGTGCCCACTAGTCAAATTGTTTCTATAATTTTAGTCAACCCTCAATCCCCATCCCCATAGTACAATATGCTCTTCGTGTATCCCAATTTCAACTCTTATCTCAGCAACTTCAACTAAAGTCAACCAGAAGACACAAAGTCATATAAGAAAAGGAAACTTGGCACCTAAAGTTAAAGCTCATGCTACTACCTAAGCACCATTCCAATTTTCTACCCAGCTGTAGCGGCTGGCGTCTTTTAAAAGAAATAGATATTGAGAAGAATCAGGACGCCTTTGGAGCATGCGTGCAGCAGGAAAAGATGAACTCCACATAAAAAGTATGCACAAGTTAAAAAAGCAATTTTGCGTATTGGTTGAAATCAAATTCAAGTCATGTACGTATATTGTATATCTAAATGTCACAACTGATCATTACTCTATTAATTAGTCTGCAAATGTGTCACCGATGATCTTCCGAGTTTGCAAAACTCTGTTTGAATTGCAAGACTTTCAAATAAAAATCTCAAATTTTGTTTTGCTCGCATCATACACGCAATTTTCAACCGCCTTTTTGTCTCATACACATCACAACACAAAAAGCGTTACAGTAATTATTTCAAATAAGTAACCTCCTATCCAAACAAAACTTAGAATCTCTCTAGTTTAGCTAGCCTACTTGTTTCTTTCTACTGCGCGCTGCAGTGCTCTACTAGAGCTAGAATTAGAGCTGTACTAGTTGCTAGGCCTGTTTTTGTTAAGGACTTTTAGTCTGTTATCCTCGTTTGTGGTTTATGGGATCTTATACATATGTTTGATTTGGTACAAGGGGAAGGGGAAGGTCAAGGGGTCAAGAGGAAGAAGATGGTTCGAACCAGATGCTGCTCAGTCACATGGCGAATGTTGAACTAGATCTTAATTAGGGAATGATCCAACAGATGCACTATTTGCAAAAACTTTTCTTTTTGACCTACTTACCTCAAAAAAGGAAATTTTCTTTGTTACGCAGTTTGGTGGTAAAAACTTAATGTACTTAGTTTGGAAAGATACATATTATTCTCTTAGTGGTAATTAATGGTTCAGAATGAATCATGATGCGGCTGAAACTGAAAGCAATATTTTCAAATTCAAAAAAAAAAAAAAAAAAAAAAAGGAGAGTAGGACGACTCTACAAAATAGTTTGTGCACTTCACAAAAGAGCTTCTTCCATTGGTGAACCGTCAAAAAATACACGAGACAAACTCCATATAAACCAGCTAGCTCAAAATCAGCTCATACAATATTCACGTATGAACTTGACTTTTACGTACATTGATCTTGCAACTACGACAAAAAGAAAGATTAAAAAAAAAAAACTGATCATCAAAAATAAATGGATGATACTACTTGCAACTTTTTCCTAATAATCCAATGAATTTTGCTTGCTACATTAGCGTCGAATTGAAGATGGAGCCCCACAAAGTATAGCGCTAGGAAAAAGCTTTCAAGGCGGAAGGAAACAAGTTTGCTAAAGCTTGTGTAAGTAATATCATCAAGTCCGGATACGCTAGACTAGGCAGCAGACAAACTTATCTCTGCACCGTCTAAGTTGCAGTGGTCACCTCTCCTCAAGTCAAACTCTAAAATCATTTCGATTGACTAAACATAGATGGTTAGAATTTATTGACTTTTGTCTTCGTAAACTGATATTTGTGCCGGTCCACTTGACATTCACTTCAAGATTCAATCACGTCAAGTAGTTTTTTTTATAGTATAATAAAAAGGCTTCAAACCAAGCTAGGCTGCTTTTTTATTAAAACTACTTAAAAAATTTGATCAGCTACAGTAATTAATAGTAGAAATAATTAGTTTAAGAGAACCCTTATATATGTCCTAGCTAATTGCTCAGGTATATAATATGCATATTGGATCTGGCTCACAGTGGAGGCTTTTATATTGCTAGCTATTACAGAAAACACATTTGCATGATTATTTAACAAAAGTAGAATATGTGTCATAATACATCATCCTCTGCAATTTCTAGCTATAAAAACTGCATGATGCTAATTTTCCCATGATCAAAGTTAATCAGTACCCCAACTCCCATAAATTAACAGACACGGGAGGGATGCTAATAGCTAGCATCGTACACATTATCGTAATCTTGAGAATATATTGCAAACACGTACAAAATACTTTCAATTATTACTTCAAATCTTCCCATCTCGTGCCAACGTCTAAAACTAGGATTGAAGATGCGCAAAATTTTGATGATAATCAAGTTTGGGGGCGGCTGGCCTGTGCCTCGCTGTTGTCATACGCGGTGCGTGTTTTGCTGTAGTTTCTGGTTGACTCAGAGATTGAAAAAGAAAAGAAAGGGTCTGAGAGCGATAAGGCACTCGGGAAATTAATAACAACATGTGGACCGAAGCGAAGCGAAGCGATAATCTCATTTTCTGAATTCTGATGTTTGATTTTGGCGGTTCCATATGAAGGTGACTTTTGGACCCCCGAAGAAAAGAGTCTGTGCTTAGTCTTTGCTGTTGTAGCTTTTGGTCACTCTCACACCCTCACTCACTCGTGTGATATGTTCCCCATCTCTCGTGGTCTCACAAACTATTGCTTCAACCTAATCACTTCTTGTTGGAAAATCCTCGTAGGCCTGTCGACTTTTGTCAGCTTGCTACCACCTCATAGTTGCGTCATAAGGACATCATTGCTGCGCTGTCTAAAATATTAATACTCCTCCCAAACACACAGGCAGCTAACTCCTCCTCCGAAAATACTAAAAACAGGAGCAGCAAGAAAAATTTGATGGAGGGGGAGCCAGTAATGTGATTGGCTCCCGTAAGGAAAGGTTCAATGTGGCTAAGATGGAGGACAAGAGAAAGTGAAATCCCCCTGATTAAATCAACGTTTTTTTTTTTCCCTTGATTAAATTAACATTTCTGAGTACGTAATTCTTCAAAGTCTTAGGTAATATGCAATTTGTGACTAGCTACGGATTTTATTTATTTATTTATTTTTTTTAACGGGTGCTCTATTGGCATTAGTAAACAGACTTAAATCATACCCAAATTATCATGTAAATATACACATTTTTATTATTGCACTCTCTAAACTGCGACGCTTTGTCTTGTCGAAATAACTACAGATTTTTTTATTAAAAAAAAAAAAACAAATGGAGCACTCCACCCGTTCCGCGCTTTGACTTCGTTCAGCTGAATTCCAGGTTCGTGATTTGTGAAACACTCGGCTGATGGGGCGGTAGTGTTTGACAAATGATCCAATTCAAACTTTGTTAATTCCTTACTTTTCCGTTTTGGGGTCTTCATCTGCATTACTAAATGGTTAAAAATGTTATCATCTGATCGATCAACGTGCACACGCACTTAAACAAAATAGTACGTACATTTGTATATATATATTTCTATGAAGTTTCTCGTTGATGGGAAAAATACGCATTATATATTAATTGGACAAATTATATATATTAACAAGAAGCTAATAAAGTGGCTTGAATTTAATTGTGATACTGATTACCGGCCATGACTAATGAAGATAAAGTTGAAAGGGTTTTATACTGTAGATGCTCATTACCATAATTGGCTTCTTCCAAAACCCAAAGTAGTACAATAACTGCAAAATGGAACCGCATAATACTGTCATGTTAAGCGTTTTTCCAATCACAAATGAAAGTTCTCATTAGTTGCAAACCCTCTTTTACCAAACCAAACTCTCAATTAAGCCTTCTTTTTGTGAAATATCATGACGACAGTAAAAAGAAAATGATACCCTCAAGAACTGGTAATCCACCCACCAAACACAAATATCTTTTACCATCTATTTGTTTTGTCCCCCCAACGTCAATGTCCCGTTCTTTGTTAGCATCTATATACATCGAGACAAAAAAAAAAAACACCCACGAATCATGATCAGGTGCCATGGGTTCACTTGTTTGGTAACTCCAATGTAATGAGTGATGACACCTCTAAATCCACATTATGATTCCACATTTCCAATCACCCCCGCCCAAATAAATTTACAAAGCGTGTGGATAACCATGATTAAACCCTGAGAAAGAACCTAGTATATCACAAAATTATATATATATATATATATAATTCCAAGTTTCCAACCCATGACTGGCATACCCAAAAAATATCCCATCCAACCCTGCGCACTATAATATGTGTAAAATCATCATTGACACCCTAAAATTCTATGATGTGACAAAATGATTTGGCGACTCCGAAGTCTTTTTAAGTTTAGAATGGGGATGCAGATAAGTGGCAAAGTCGATCCGTATTTCGAGCTCAATGCATGTATTAAACTTGATTTTACTAGTAAGTAAGGTCGACAATCAAACTTTAACCAGTTGCATGAGCATTTTATTAAATCCTATTATTAATGCACAATATGATTCATCCAATATTTAAGTTGTTTGTTTATGGAATAATGAAATCTTAACTGAAATAATGGTTTGCGCCCGAAATTAATGATCTATTAATGTCTCATCTCCTCGTTACCAAAATGAATAATTAATTAGCGTTGGAATGTTTTGGCTACAAAACACGAGAGCTGACACAGTTGGCATTTAGGAGTCGGCTGGCGGTTGGAAAGACTACTATATGGTAGTACTAGCATATATACCTACCTTTTTATATTGGTAGTTTTTTCCATAGATAGAAGAACACACACATCTAATTAGATTAGAACGTTCAGAAATACATCGTTAAATTGAATCAGAAACTAATCTAATGGAGATCCATAAACCAACACCATCCAATCAATTAATGACAGACGATGCGATTAAGAACCTTAAATCCAGATTAAAGAATCCATAATCTTTATATTGGTAGTTAAAGAGACTAAATTGTATAGCACAGTATACTCCTCCGACTTCTTTGAGTCTTCCCTGTTGTTAGCTGAATCTTTTCAACGTTTTCTTTGGATTTAGACACCAAAAAAATTTGGTTATTTATTTATTTATTTATATTTGGGTACACGCCAAAAACGAAAACCAAACAAAATTCCATGGAAATGATTAGAAGAGGAGAATGTTTGGAGTAAGAGCAGTCACTTTCGGGGCTCTGACTCCTAGGTCTGTCTCCAAAGTGGGCCCCCGGGTGTACCAGCATGCGCACGCGTGCCGTGTGGACCCCATTCGTTGACTTCCTTTAAGTTCCTGCGAAAACGTTGGACAAAAGTCAAAATACGGAAATATGACGCTGCCCCGATGTAGTTTTTCTCTCGGGGATGATGGACAGGGAGAGAGTAGTTTTGATATTTTTAATCTTCCGGTCGTCTCCAGCGCCACCTATGCCACCGCCTCCTCCTTCCACAGCAGCCCATTCGGATTTCTTTATTCATCTACTGTATCAATAATTTTGCGAAAGAAAGATTGTGGGTGGATTTGGAATTGACTTCGAGAGGTGACGTACCCTTGTACGCATTAAACTGTCTTGTTAATCAAAAACTTAAGAATCAAAAAGTTGTAACAATAGATATTAGATCAAAACCTTCTCACAAATCGTGTCTGTCGTTCTAAGAAAAATAATATGGCCCTTTCCTGCTTGCTCTGAGCTTTTTCTTTCTTTCTTTTTTTTTTTAGGACACAACTGCACCATCTTGTTACCCTAAAATAGACAAAAATCTCAAGAAAACAAATGCAAAATGGTCATTGCACCTATATCAAAGATGTATTTAGGCTCAACCAAAAGCAAAAAAAAAAAAAAATAAAGGAAAGAAAGAAAGAAGATATATTTGGCCTTGGAGCTCACATGAGCCCTTGTCTTGTATGGGCGGCAAGGTGAATGAAGCGTCGGGATAGAAAGAAGTAGATGAGGAGGAGATACGGAGAGCGTTGAGGTGGTTTTATTTTATGTACTATCTTAATGCTCGATGTTTGATATTAATTAATCATCATATGCAACCAGCAGGGTAAGGGAAATGAATTTCTACTTTCGGGAAAAATGAATTCCAATGCCAATGGAGTATAAAAAGGTTTCTAAAGTTTGGTGGCTTGTCAAATGTCATTTACTCAAAGCTTATGGAAAAAAAAAAGAAGAAAATAAATAACAGTTGCTGCATGCAATTATTAACAGTTCCAATTACTGTACTATTATATATAGAAACCAAATACTACTGTCATTATTTTGAAATTTAAGGTGTACAAGCTGCATTCTAATTAGAAACAAATTAAAATTACAGTACATATCCACCATGAGATTTGAGATGCTGTACATATATAGCTTTCTTCTGGTTTTTAAAGTTACATGAGATTGGAGACATGGATTGCACCCCTCATGATATTGTTATAACTAGTGAAGATCATCAAAATTATGAACACACAACACATGACCAAAAATAAATAAGGTGAACAAACCTTAACAATTAATTATGGCAAATTTCGGAAGACTACTCAAGTGTAATTTCTTCTAGCTAGGTGTCCCAAAAAAAAAAGAAAAAAAAGAAATTTCTGCCGGGCGTATGTATATATATATATATATATATATATATATTGATGATGTGAGGGCATGTTATCAAGTAGTAATGGAGATCGAAAATCCATATCATCACCCTTTCGTTTTCCTTAAAATTCTCGCCAACTGCAATTATGCTGACATCATGATAGCATAATACTTTTTCTTTTTCATTTTTAGTTACTGGAATCATCAGGTTGGCGCATGAGCCAGTGTCTGGCTTCCGGCTGCTTATTACGCCTTAAACTGGGTGATAATAGCACTTGATAAGTTTGGACAGAGTAAATGAAAGAGCCCTACTCCAAAATTCATAAACGTCGTCATTCGGTCATTCATTTCCCATTTCCATGGTCATGTCACCAACAATCATTAACTTTGTCACTCGTTTTTTTTGGGATAATTGCAAAAAAAAAAAAAAAAGAGTACAACCGCTATGGAAAGACAACGAGATTTACCTACCAAACTAAAGATTGTTAAGAAATTTGGCGATTTACACATGCCGGTGTTTAGTAATGGAACTGTGGTCCTCCTAACAAATAGGGGTGGCTTTCACAAGTTGCACCAATCAATGACAAAATTGACACTTCCAGTTTTAGCTTTGATGCACAAGTGCTCATTGTCAACCTTCTTCAGGAGCTCCCTTATTTACGATATTTGATAATGGATTTTTATGTAACGAATCTTACGTCCAAATTCCTTTGACATTGACTACTAGCACTATAGGGCGAAAGTAGGGCTGCAAACGAGTCGAATCGAGCCGAGTTTTGGCCTTATCGAGTCGAGTTTTGACTTAATTTCATCGAATTCGAACTCGAGTTCGAACTCGACGAGCTAGCAATTTTTAAACTCGAGCTCGAGCTCGGCTTCAAAAAAAATAAAAATAATTAATTTATTTAAAAAATAAATAAAATAATATTTTTTCTTAATAAATAATAACATATTAAGGATATTTATGTAATTTTACTATTAAAATAAAAATATATATATATATATATATATATATATATATATATATATATATATATTCGAGTTCGCGAGTTAACGAGTTTAATGTTTTGAACTCGAGCTCGAGCTCGATTTTGACTCGACCAGCTCGAGCTCGAATCGAGCGGCTCGCGAGCTTGCACCCTTAGGCGAAAGGGAGGATTTTCCATTTTCTGAATCAGAAAAGCTATATCGTTCTTTGTTTCGCCAGTGGAATCTTGTAAAAAAGTAACTCAAAATCTTTTTCCTTGTTTTTCGTGTTTTTGTTTTGTTAATGAAAAAGTAGCTTCTTCTTCCAATATCGATTCTTTGGCAGAACGAGGCACGGCGATCTGCTGCCCATCGACAGAACTCAAGTAGCAGATTGAGATATAAACATATACTTAGGAGTGGCCACAGTTTCAGCTTTGAATTGCAAATCGGATCGACAGTTTGTTGAATCGGAACTGAAACTCAATTTTAGAAATTGAAACCAGAAGTAGAGCTAGAACTATGACTAAAAGTTTAGATTCATGTTCACTAAAAATTTGAACCGGAATCAAAATTTAGGATCGATTCAAACTATCCGAAAAAAAAAATACTTGTTATCTAAACATATTTAGTCAATTTAAAATTCAATTTCAATAGTTAACACCCAATACCGGCCGCCACAATCATAGCCTAACAACTCATTGTCCTATCTCATTCATAAGTCTATACTCCATAACTAATATAAATCCAAAACCAATTCAATATAATCAATAATGAAGTATTTTTTTCAATATTTATTGTCGTGTTTTCTTAGAATCAATTTTATAACAACAAGTGTTTAATCATAACTAAAAGAACCGAAACCTTAACTAAAAGAAATCAAAACCATAATTGAAATAAAATCAAAATTGAAATCGGATTGGAACCATCTCTGTCAGGGACAATTCATATTTCACTTATCGGAACCATTGATTTTTAAACCGGAACTGATGGTTTTAGAGTCATGACCATATTTACACATAATTCATGAAACTCTTGTCTCGGTAAGGACTTTTCTCCCTGTTTTTTTGGGGGGAAGGGGGAGGAGGGGTTGGTGGGATGTATTGTCCTTTACTTTTCATGCTAAGCTTCACTCTAAAATTCAAGAAAATATTTTTAGAAACCCATTCAAGAAGCATGTTATAATTTGTTCACAATTTTTGCTTTTTCATCTTTGATTTATGTTGATGCAAACATACGTCACTTAAAGCATCTAAATTTTTTAAATATTATCCATTGGCAAAATACAGGCAACCGATACAGAAAACATACACCTACAATATTGGTTGGATATATATATATATATATATATATATTTTTTTTTTTTTTTGACGAGACGGTAGAATTATTGGTTGGATATGAGGTGTAACTTTTTGTCCTGTATCGTCAATGGTACATTGACTGGACAGGGTTTTAGAAAGTACTTTGGGCCTGGTTTAGCTTTTAAAGCAATTTGATGGACAAACCCAGCTCATACAGTACGCTATAAAGCTTTACTTAACTGAAAAAGTTAGTACTAAACTCCGCTACGCCTTTACTTTTTTTTTTTTTTCAACGATGGAAATTACTGGAACAAATATAACAAAGTTAGATTAACACTCAAAAATAATCGAAATCCGGTATGCCTTTACTTGCGAGTAAGATAAAATGAGAGAGAAGCATTTATTCCAGTATTGGATTAATTTACTATTATTAAGAAAGAAAATACTCAATAGTAGTAGAATGTTTGATTCATGTAATTGGCTAAGCACGGAATTTGATTAAACAAGGGCCTTTCAATAGTCTAATCACCCCCTGAAAAGTCAACCAAGTTCATCTGGCCATTTCTTTCAACTCCAACATTCAAATGCCTAGCCAGCTTCTTATAACCCGACGATCGTCAATATAAATACTGAGATGCAGCGAACCGATTTCATTTTCAAAAAAACCAAAGCTCATCTCACAAATCAACACCCTCAAGAACAAGAGCAGGAGAAAGCTTATCAGAAAGCTATATAGCGTTCCCAGTTAAATATATATATATACATACAAGTATGGATACACTGCACATGTAGCTGATCAAATTTTGAGCGAAAGAAAAAGAAAGATCAAAGCTTTTGAGCTAGGTAGCTTTTTTTTTTTTATTTCGTAGCTTAGTTTCGAGGCCATGGCAGATGAATTTCAGGTAGGGAGCGGCAGCTGGTGGGACTCCTCAACATCATCAAGAACCAGATTTGACAGGGGATCAACAGCAGCAGCATCAACTTCAGTGAATAGCAGCATTAATATGGGGAGCTTCGGGTGGCCGACAGAAATAGTGGCGGCAAGGTCTTCTATGGATTCTTCCGTGTCGATGTCGGGTGGCTCCATGCTATTCCCACCTGCCGTAGATCATTCCTCCCAAAAGCTGCAAGCCCACGAATCTTCTTCAGCAGGTGGCAGCGGTGAAGGCTCCATGTTACCGGACCCCAATTTACAAATCATGGGCTTAGCTCTCTCATCTCAGGCCATGGATTGGAACCAAGCTGCCCTCTTGTAAGCTCTCTTGCTTTATCTTTTACTAATCTTTTTTGGTTTGGTGCATGAAGCATGCAAGAAAATGAAGTTGTCAGTATTAATTTGGGCAATATTCTTTCTTTTTTGAAGTCGAGGTGAAAAAGCTCAGAGCAGTTTTCGTTCTATGCTTCAAGAAGACGCAAGCACGAATTTTCAACAAGAATCTGGAGTAACATCTTCTCAAGATCATCAGTGGAGGCACAAATTATATGCCGGGAGCCCTGATGATTCCTCGGTCATCACCGAATTCAAGCCGATGAATCAGAGGGGACTTTCGTTGGATCAACCGCAGTTTAGTTCAAATATGAGCAGTAGTAACAGCACCATAACATGCCAAGGTTTAAGCCCGAATTTTCAGGTGGAATCAGCTTCTTATGCTGCTAGTCCAAATAGTATTTTACAAGGACTATTAGTACCCGATCATCATCATCAGCAGCAGCAACAATCGATGAATTATTCATATCCCACGAGCTATGGGATGGAGAGTACAAGTAATCAGTTGATGCCTTCTAATTCTTGGTCTAAATTCCCCCAATTTCTCAGAAATTCGCCACCCAAACAGCAGCCTCCTCATGGTCAGTTGCATTTCTCCAACAACACTCCATTCTGGAATGCATCCTCAACCGGAATGAGTGATGTCAGATCAAGCTTGTTCCCACCACTGCAAACACAACTTCCTATGCCGAACTTTGAAGAAAAGTCCAAGGTAATTACTGCATATATACTAGTACTCAATTTCATGATCATATGTAATCTTATGCCTAGGGATTTATAATCTTGAAGTTTTTTTACTTAATTTTTCGGGTGCTCATTGTCTGCATAGAATGCGTCCGAAGTTCGAGATTTGCCCGTGGCAAAGAAAAGTAGTAGTAGCAGTAGTGCACCATCCAACAAAAGACCCCGGAACGAGACACCAGCGCCCATGCCAGCTTTTAAGGTGTGAAGAAATCGTAGATATTGTATAAGTTTATGATGCTTAAAAAGAATTCAGTTTCCTTCTGTTTTTTCTCAGCCGTAGATAAGAACATGTTGGTTACTTTTTCTTTTTTTTTTTTTAAAAAAAAAAAAATCTATCAGGTGAGGAAAGAGAAGATGGGAGACAGAATCACTGCCCTCCAACAATTAGTTTCACCTTTTGGAAAGGTAAGCTTCTAAAATGTTCCTACTTTCAAAGAAATGCATACATTGCTTGCTGGAATGCTATTGTTGCTTGTTAGAGAGATTACTTTCTTGCTATTTCATAAAATCTACTTTCGGTGATATCAATCCATATTTCTTTTTGAATTTTTCTTTCGTTCCCGTGTGTTCCAGACTGATACAGCTTCTGTTCTATCTGAAGCCATTGAGTACATTAAGTTTCTCCATGACCAGGTTAATGTAAGTTCATACAATCTTTTCATCAGTACTTGAAAATGATTATGCTATAGTGTAGCAATAGTGGAACATCGAAAAGTGTAATCATCTCTGATACATGTTTTGTTTGATGTTAAAAATCAGGTCCTAAGCACTCCATACATGAAAAGCGGAGCTCCCATGCAGCATCAACAGGTAAGAAAATAACTGTTTGTTTCATTCTCATGCTAGGTAATAAGTGTGTGACTCATTTGATCATCTTGACCTTATTATTCAATGACAACAATGGCCTAAGCATTAAATATCTTGACAGTTAAGAGTCGAATGCCCTGGTAGTTGAGTAGTTAAGGGTGTCTATTTCTCGTTTTGTTGTCTTCCTTTTTGGCTTCTTTCTTCCCACACCTCTCCAGCTTAATAAGGAGGCTACTGCAGCACAAGGTTCAAAATCCTGGATTCATAAGTAAACTTGAAACATTTTTATGTTATGCAGAATCCGGACAAATCCAAGGATCCAGAGGGACCTAAGCAAGACCTTAGAAGTCGGGGACTATGTCTAGTGCCAGTTTCTAGCACCTTCCCTGTCACCCATGAGACTGCGGTTGATTATTGGACCCCTACATTTGGGGGAACATTCAGATGAGGAGGCAAATCCAATGAGGCAACTATTCATATCGGGGGAAGGAGCAAAACATGTGTATTTGTCAACAAGATCTTATCAAACCCTAGCCAAGCTGGGGGATGATAGGATAGCAAAACTGGAGCTAGCTATGTGAATGTGCTGCTAATCCAGGAAGACGAACTGATGGAAACAAGGGGGGGGAAAAAGAGAGAGAGAGAGATATTAGATGATGAAAAAGAAAGAAAATGATTCGACCCTTTAGAGGACAAACAGTTGCTGGCCCAGCTACAGGCAAAATGATGCAACTTTGGACGATCTTAGGGACCAGTGTAGTAGAATATAGTCATGTAATAATTGAAGAATTATGATTAAAGGTTGGTTAGGGAATGACAAATGGTGCTGATTGTTTTAGGAAATTTATAAGCATATATAGATTAGTTTAGAGCAAAATTTGTTGTATGTTGTAGATGAATATAATTCGGGGGAAGACTAAAGGAGCTTTTGTTGTTACATTTCTTCTGCGCATGGAGCTGGCACTACCTTTGATTTTTATAAGAAAGAGAGAAGAAGAGAGAGGTAATGATGGAATAATTGAATTCCAGAATAGGAGTGAACGAGTGTGGGGAGATCAGTTTGATTGGAAATCTTCACTTTTGATTTGTTTATGTGTTTGGAATATGTTAGTGGAAGTCAGAGGGTGGCCCATACTTCCTCCTTTCGGGGTATATTTTTCTTCTTTCCTTTTCTTAGCTTACATAATTTATGCTCCTGAATGAGAGAAAGGGAGGGATGTAGGTACTGCGAGAGCTATAAAACCAGCTCTTGTGCTTTGAATCGAGTGGTCACATAAAACTGCTTCCATTGGAAGGCGGAGAGAAAGCCAAGACTATCTTCTCAACCTTCACGCTTCTGGCTCAAATAAGCCACGGCTTCTGTCTACCAACCAATTTATATTGCCATCGCTGGACCCCTAAGGCAGCTTTTTTTTTATACGTGTCAAGTGTTACTAAAGAAATTTTGTCTTCAGATTATATTAATATATGATTCTTCCGAAATTCCCAAAATCATTTGTATAATATATCGTTTGCTTTTATTGATGTTTTGAATTATAGATTCTGAAAAAGCAGGGAAAAAAAATCTGTATAAAGTTTTATTCTGAGAAAAACATCACTCTCTTTCAAGTAAAAAATCAGGAAAATCCAGAATGAATCCAGCCTAAAGATAAGGAGACAGACACTTTAATGGTAAAAGGGCATATTGAAATCTTTGAAATCGTAAAGTTTCAATCCTATTCGCACCCTCTTGTCAACTTCCAGCACAGAAGAAGGATCTACTAGCCTTAGTAGTTACCAGTAGTACAATAAAACAACGAAAAGTACGTCTGCTCATCCCGGGGGGGTGATTGTTTGAGGGGCTCCATACATAGGGAGGGGCTTTGACAGGTTATTTTACCAGGACTTCTTCTTCTTTTTCTTTTAATCTCTTTTCTTCTCTCCTTCCATATTAGTATATTTGTGTTTCTTGGGCCATAGAATTCATGAGGAGAGATATAATTAAGCAGCATATCCAATCGGCACTTCTGGCTAGCTGGTCATCGAGTGCTTTGGAATAAAATTTGTATTTCCACAGCAAAGAATGGCTTTGCTTAGAAGCATAAATGAATACAAGAAGCGGGCATTTATTCACCTATCATAATTATTCTTGTCAAGAGCGTCATGTGGCTGTCATAAGGTTACAATAATACAATCAATATGACTGACTGTCTTCAACTACAAGTTTACCGATCGATTCCCTACAGAGAAGGGAGCCATCCATCCATCCATCCATCTAGTTTGCTTCCTCCATAACGATTCAAACCACACGTGGTCCAATAAATTATATGCGATTTTCTCAGAGTCTTCCCAGGTTGGTTGGCGCTGTATTTATAAGGTGGCTCACAAAACTAAATTGGAAATGTAGCTAATACTCAACTTCTCAATTTTTAGCGCGACGGAAGATCGATTGGTTCAATCATGTGTATGTAGGTTGGAATAATGCCTCAATGGTATTCTCAAGCAGTAGTAATTTTGTTGTTATTCCTCTGGACTTTTTCTTTTATCTGCATGTATAGAGAGAGGTTCATGGGTAGGCATAGAATTCCCTTGATGCTACTACAGGATCTTCATCAACTTTGTAACCTGATCTCAGCATTTCCCGTTTCAAGGAGGTGAAGAAGAAGAAGAAAACCACGGTTGTTCTGGATTGCGTTAGGCAAGCAGAAAGCAACAGGAAGAATTGATTTTTTTCAAAAAAAAAAAAAAAGGATAAGAAAAGAAACTTAAAATGTGAAACATTTAATATTGGTAAAGAAGAATGTTGGGCTAAAGACATCTACCGACTATGCCACGAACTCTTGGTGGAATAGAGATCTGAACTACAATTATCTTAGCGTAGGACAGGACAGGTTTAGGTTTTGTTAATATATCCAGGCACAACACAAAGGCGCACTGATGGGGTGGACTGGAAGTGCAGTGTATAATTAATTAATTTGGTCAATCGTAGATGTGATTTCGTCAGAAACAAGTTGTTACGGCGGTATTTTTCTAGCACCATCAAAGTCGTACAAAACCCTAGAATTCATTCTTTCCCTCGATTGACAGAGCCTGACGGGGATAAGAGCAAAGGCAAAACAAGACAAGTCACAAAAGGAACAATAGAAATCATGGAAAAGGGAAAAGGAAACTTGAAAAGTGAGGAGCCTATATTCTCCTGCTTGCCTGGTTTCATCGTCAAGAGAAAGACAACAATGTGGTACAGAAAAAAACTGTGTGTCTTCCTTCCTCTTTAATAAAAATTGGGAGATTCCGCTCAACAACACGTGATTCTCAACTTTCTAGCAAATTGCACGGATAAGAACGTAATGGATTTGAATTTTTAGGAACTATGCATGCAAGAGACTTCTTTGGAATCTTTCTTTCCTATGGGATGGGACGTTTCAATTTTGAGTTTTTGGAGTGGCTATGCGCAAATCGGTTTAAATTAAGGATAATCACAAACGAAACGAGACGAGACGAGTCGCATATTAAGTGTTCCCTTGACCCCCCCCAAAAGTTTTTTCTTTTTTTTGGTCCTCCTCCTTTTATTTTATTTCTAAGAGGCTAAGACCGAAACAATGCGAGATTTGGGTTTGGAGGCGTGGCTTGGTGCAAATTGCAAATGTATACAAGATCTTTGGTGCTTCAGTATTGAACGAAAAGACCTGGGAATTAAGCTAAAGTAACAGACATGATGATGGTCATAACAAAAGAAATACTAGTTGCTACGACATCCAAGGGCTCGTGGACGTTTAAATCAGTGGTTTTGTCGTGCTTCTCTTAGTTTCTTTACTTCCAGAATGAATTAGCCGAAAAACTGAAGAAAGAAAAGCAGAGAAACCAAACAGCAAAAGCGTCAAACGCACAAAAAATGAAAATAATAATAATAAGAACATAAAAAGACAACGGCCGGTCCTCTTTCTGCTGTTTTTTCCCTCGTTGAACAGAAAAAGCACGTCAGCACTTGAGATTTAGTGGTGGATTTTCGTACCACAAAACATTACCGTGTCTAGCCCAGAAGAAGGAGTTATTATAAGCCGCCTTTTCTGCCTGCTTTCCAATCAAGTTGCAGAAGAAATTTGGACAAAACCAAAATGACTGAAAGGAATTTGTCTTCGTAGGTACCACGATATATTAAAAAGCAAAGTCTGTACAGTACAGGCAATACTTGAGCTAATATTTTGTCAACCGACATATTTGTGCAAAAACGACTAATAATCAGCTTTGTCATCATCATTGCGCTGTGGAAATTTCTATGGTGACGATAAGACAATCAAAAACGTACGTTGTTTAGAATTGCTTCAGCCCAAAGGTGGATTAAAATGTCTTATTTATAAACCCGCAGTCTGCGCATGAAGATTCTATTTCAGAACCGTTCCCCTAGAATCTGTAAATCCTTCTATCAGGGAAAAAATAAATTGAAAGGAAACTATGAAATAATTCAAGTCTTCTCATATTTGTTTAAAATAAACTGAAATTAACATGACTCGAACCAATTAATTACTCCCAGTTGTCGAACAGCTCATAGGCTCGGGTGCTAAGCCTAAAACAGCGGCACTCAATTAACGGGCTTGGCGAGGCCCAAAAACTCCCCCAGCCACCCCAATCATCCAGCCCAAAAACGAAACGAAACAAAACAAAACAAACAAGAAGGTTAAACAGAAGACAACGCCGCGAAAACAGACAGCATTAGGCTTCAGGAAGTCCATTATGCCCCCCAGACGAGCAAGGATGCGCACGCATACATACAACACCATTTTTTTTTATAGACACAAGTTTGAGCGATGGTAATCATTGACAGAAAGAACTGTACTTACAAACCACATACAATAGATTTCTCACCAAAGCATGCACGACTTTTTGCAATCAGAAAAATAATACGGTATAATATTCTAGAACCCAAAAAATTTTAAAAATGGCAAACTGTTTCAAGTAGAAATCAGGCAGCTCCCTTCAATTTCTTGGCAATAGTGGCAATATACTTGCCCTGGTGGAAAGCTTGCTCCAGTTCAAGCTCAGACGGCTGTCTAGAACCATCGCCAGCAAAGGTTCCAGCACCATATGGACTGCCACCTTTCACTTGCTCCATTTCAAACATGCCGGCTCCAAATGTGTAACCAATAGGCACAAAAATCATCCCATGGTGAACAAGCTGAGTAATGGCAGTCAATCTATGAGGAATTCAGACGCAAAGAAAAACAGATCAGTTACCTCGAAAAGTTTCCAATAATCTACAAGATCATCAAGGAGCAACTTACGGAGTTGTTTCCTGCCCACCACCTTGGGACCCAGTGCTGTAGAAAATACCAGCGGGCTTCCCAGCAAGCTGCTGTGTCCTCCATTGGCCTCCAGTAGCATCAAGAAATGCTTTGAATTGAGCTGCCATCATTCCAAATCTTGTCGGGAAGCCAAAAACAAATCCATCAGCCTCAGAAAGTTGATGAGGTGATATAATAGGCACATCACTCTTTGGAGGCGCACTCATTTTGGAAAGGACCTCCTGTGGCAAGGTCTCAGCAACCTGTGCCAAACAGACTAAATTTGTAACATATCTCCAATGAGAAAAAGCAACTTTCTACAATTGGATGCGATAATGGACTATAATGAAGGCAATCAACACATCTCTTACATAAATGAGCAGAAGTTTAAAAATTTTACAAATAATGTACTTGTGGAGATTGATGATACTCCTCAAGTTGGATGGCCATGCCAATCAATAGCTAATCATTTCAGTCATATCCTCCAACATGTTCCGAAGAACATCAAGGATTTTTCATACCATCTATTGATACCCCCAGACACCAATGCAACCAAAAAAACTATATCTCAACAGAATTTTAACAAATTGAAGAAACTTTCTACCAGATGAAAAAAGCTCAAACTTAAGCATGCGTGAGTGTAACACATGACAAGGAAGAATAACATGGAAATCATAAGAGCAGAGCACCTAGGACAATGTGTTGTTAAGAACAGCAAGCACAATGCAACTAATAACTGAAAAAACTATAACAGATGAACATGTTACACCTAAGCAGTGACTCTAAAGTTCATCAACAACACTGCAGGAGCACATTATATAGACTCAGGTGAAATTTGTGTTTTGCCGATCTGTGAAAAAAAAATGATGCGACAATATCACCAACCTGCCACATTTTGGCTTCAACTCCTTCAACAGATGATGCCCCTTTCTTTATTGCTTCTGCTAATTTCTCCACATGTCCATACATAGAATAGTACCTACAGAGAAATGAAAGCAGATTACCCAATAATCTAGTCAAACTACTAGTAAGCTAGAAAGAAGAGCTATGCAAAAGGAATTGCTGTGTAATTCTCTTATGCTACTATCCCATGCCAACTCATTATTAAATCAAACTACCTAACCTGGTCAACAGTGGAAAACACCAAAAAAATCAATGATTTAGACAGTAATTTTCCAAGCAAAACACATGCAAAATCACCACACATCTCGGGAACACCCAGCAGAAGACGACAAACAATGAGATAAACAAAAAAGAGAAAAATGTGAACATCTCTTAAGCATTAGCCATGTTGGTGCATGATAATACATTCTCCGGTTTGTAAAGGAGATTCACCAAATTTCTCAAGGCTCCATCAAGAATTCAGCTTACACTGGATGATCCCACGCTATGTGCTACTAAAATGAGGACTTAGCAGAAAAACAAACTTGAAGAGCAGATAACGTAATGCGCGCAGACATTGCAGGAGACCCAAAGATTAAAACCAGAATCACAAGAATGTTTTAATGTCTTCAAACATGATCAAGTACTCGGTCAAGTATCCAGCATGCAGGATACCAAAGTCACCAAATACCGTCCTGTTTCTTCTATATTAATGCTATAGACCATATTGCATCTCCTAAAAATACTTTAAAACAATTCTATATGCATAACCATATATTCTGCAAACAGAGCAACAAATACAAGGACTCCACGTAGATAACCAATAGCTCGATGAAATAAAAAGACAGGTCCACTGATTAAACTATCAAAAGATCATGATTTCTAGAGCATAAAAGCCACAAACATTCATCAGAGATTCCCTGTAGTTGCATCAAGCAGATATACATCATCAGAAAGATCAGATTACTTTTAGTTCATCTGCTGCATCAAGTAGACATAAGATTACCACAAGAATCATCTTTGTAAACAATTCTGCAATGTCACTAACACTTCCTCGTCGTTGATCTATTGCTTAAGAAAAGCTACTTTAAAACAAGGTCCATGGTATTAAAAGTACAAAATCAAAATCATGAATCTGTAATCCTGCCTGATTTATCCATACTTCATTGATGAAATATCAAATAGAACGCTCAATACAATTAGAATTTTAAAACTGGATAAAACAAATACGATGATAGAAAATGCTGAAGCTGATCATCGGCATTTTTATCACTTCCGTTCCCCCAAAACCTCTGCAGAAATTCCAACAAAATCATAATCTTACCAGAATTACAACAAACTAGTTATTACTATAAACAGATTACTTCGCATAACATTGATGATTTTCATATAGCACAACTCAAGTAAACAATTAAAAATTCTAGAGTTTCACAAACTGTACCTCCCTAAATATTTTGCATATTAGGTCATCGAAATCCAAACCCTTCTATTCAAAAAGAAATGCACCACGATTGATTCCCAAGAGCATCTATTTATCGACGTTATCAGTAATATAACCATCCGACTAAATCAAACTCAGAGACAAAAGAAAATGAAGTTGAATATACTCACACAATATAGACCTTAGTCGCCATGAAATCGACGCTGTGGAGAATTTGGTCCCAAATGCGTTGAAAATCGTTTCGAGTAGAATAGAGAGAGAGGTAGAGAGAGGACCAAAGAGGAGAAGGAAGGGATGAACCAAGGCCCGTATTTATAACGGGGGCAATACGCTTTAGTGAAAATTGGTCACCAGTAGTGATTAGTGGACTAATAACTAACTAAATACATTTATTTAGTGAATGGAATCTTACAGGTAACGATGGCGTTTGGAATGTGGGATTGCGTTAATAAGGGCATGTTTGTTAGCCAAAATCGGTAATGCACGAATGGGTATTATCAACACTAGTGCTCAATGCACACCCAATGGGTGTGCAATCAGAAAAAACATTATATTTGTGATCAAATATTTTGAATAAAATTTTTATTGCTGAAGCAAACTTTAATCTTTTAAATATCTTACATAAAATAAATTTATCTTGGTAGTTATAATGTTTAGGGGTAGTTATGTTAAAATTATATACTTAAATAGTTAAAAGTAAAAATAGTCATAGATAGTTATAAGTAATTAAAGTAAAAGTCGCTTTTATAAGGGTGAAAAAGGAAGTTCATAAAGTAACGATGAAATGTTAAACATAATATTAAAGCCCTTCCTCAGGTTTTATATATAGTATAAATACTTGGACGACCTTGACCACCTGAGCAAAGTGCTAGTTACCAATACCACTTTGCCATCTTAGCTATATAGAATTAGAAATTTCGTTGGCAACTTGCATCTTAATCTGCAAAATAGATATGTCAAATTCATAAGAAATTTTTTATGCACGTTTGTTTTTATAAAAGTACTATTTATAAAACAATGTAAAAAAAACACTAATTTCGAATTCCGTCTGCTCTTAATTCTCAAGAAAATAGAAGTACATTACTCAACCAATGCATTAATTCATATAAAGATCGTGACTCCTCATTTGTAATACAAACTCCACAAAATTCAATAGAGTTAATTAATCCTCAATATTGACTTTCGTACTAAAAGTTGATTGGTATGAAAAATGTTCGCACATTCATATAAAATTGTTAAATCGAATGCATAATATTTGTAATTATTTCAGTTTCAAATCAAATTAAGCATGCTATTACATTCATTTTTATCCATATATAGATCATTTTCTACTATACATTTTTATTTTTATTTTAGGAGCCAACTTTCATTAAAATGGCAATTCATAAATGATGTACATATTTTATCATACTTTGAACTATTGTTAAACAAATCTCACCTTTTAATTATTTTGGTAAAGATTTCTTACTTTGAATGACACCACCACGCATAACACGGGTGTTTAGACTAGTTATTAAGTATCATTTAGTATACTTGCCGAGTAAAATTGAACCGACTCACCTTAAAGGAGGAATTGGCTACAAGGAAAAGTATAAGATGCATACTTAGTTGCAGGTAAGGATTTAAATTTGTACCTACACAAAAAATTTAAAGCATGTGTAGTATAACTATCGAAGTGTAGTAGCACGCCCCTGCAAAGTTAGATCTAGTATTATTACTACATGAGAGCTAGATATAATAAATTTAGAATTTATGTCTAAAAAACAGAAATTTAAAAGTTACTTTCCAGACACGGGCATAAGAAATTTATAAATTACTATCAATGTAGGAGAGCTGGATATAATAAATTTAGAAACTCCGCATAAAAAAAGACATTTAGAAATTACTTTAAATGCATGGGTACGTTTAGGGCTTCAGATAAATGCAATTGATTATGTTTACAACCTTTTGAGGAATCATGCTTCTGAGATAACTAAGGTGCGCATACTAATACATGCATGCCTCAAAAATAGATGTAAAAATCAAGCAAATAGAATATATATATATATATATATATATATATATATATATATATATATATATATATATATATGGACATATCTTGAAATATACAATTCAATGCGATATAGTAAGAAAGGATATAATGCTTGCTTTTATTTATGGAAGGGAAAGACTGTTAATGGGCATCAAATGTTAGCAATACTGAAGTTATCTATTACTGATAATTGAATCATTTCATTTCATTCTTTTTCCCAAAAATGACACCACCTAAAACCCATCTTAGCTAACCATAGGAATGATAGGCGTCCTAACGGGCAGATGTCACCTATGGAATTGGATTGATTGACCCACTGAACTTTGCTCAGTGACCACCACCAAAATTGGTTGGGGTGGAAGATTAGGGGATCAAATCCTGCCTCCCACCATTGGTCACAAAACGTGGCAAGCCACTGCGGGTGCACTCGTTTGATCCGGTAAGTGGTTCAATCCCCTCCGATTTTTCCTTGATTTCTTCAGGTTCACCCTTTTCTGTAGTATAGAATAATTATAGGTTTATCGTATCGAAAAAAAAAAGAAGATTGGATTGATTGCCCAAATTGGAATTAAGCAAGGGATAAGGATAGGAATAACAGGAATAAATTGTGTTCCCAACTATTATGAACAAAATTTTTGGCGGTCATCCCATTCCCAATCAACGCCAAGGACTCAGACGAGCGTTCCCGACGGGTCATGTGGGCATGCCCATGCGTACTGGTGGATTACGGTCAAAGAAAGAAAACAACAGGAGAATAATAGTAACACAATACTTGCCACTTAGTAAAGGGGTTTTGCACAAGCGAGAGGGGTGGGTGACCCTGCAATGATGATATATTGTTGTCACGCTCACCATCATCATCATTTTCATTGCTAGAAAAACAAACAAAAAAAAAAAAAAAGAAAGAAAGGAAGTGGCTGTCCAGATAATGCCAGCTTAATCTACTTTTTTTTTTTTTTTTCTTTCTAATTATGTTGAGAGCTCGTTTAGAGTGTAAAACGTGTGGATAATTATATGAAAGTGCTTTGGGTATGTGGACCAATCAGGTCTTCGGAATCCTGCAAGCTGGCCTATAAGATGTCTGGTTTGGTTTGACCGAATTTTTCAAGGGTATGGGAAATGATGATGATGATGATGACAAGAGTGGAAAAGACTGAAACCAAAAAAAAAAAAAAAAAAATTAAATTCCTGTAGCGGTAGTGTAATTTTGGTGTATTCCCCTTTCATGTTTCTCTCTCTCTCTGGAGATAAATCTTTCCTGGATCCAATTATTTGAATTTGGACCACTGGTTGGTTGATGGTAATTTGACTTTTGCTGGACAGGAGATTCGCGCAAAGATGACGCACCATGGCTTGCAAGGCTGACCAAAGCTCGAAATTTACACACTATTAGATCTTCTAGACTTCGTACGAGTAAACTACTTGTCAAATACTGGAGAGCGATGTGGGCAGATTTCTGAAAACTGGCTTAACATATGGAAATTCGTTTTTAAGCAGTAGTTAAACATCAGCAGGTTTCACATTCAGTACTCTTGCCTGACATTATTGCCGTGTTTGGACGCTGAATCCGAGTTGGTGAGCATTACTTTCATTGAAGTAAAACACTTTCCTGTAACGAAACTGATATGGAATTTTTCTCTGTGTTTTGTTTTTCCCAATTAATTTAATGCAATTTTTATCTATGGGACCAGCCCATGAATGGATACGACATCTATTCGGGGGTCACCACCACAGAGACACAGAGGCAATTCCGTGGTGGTGGTGCATGAAATCAGTGATCACTAATCAAAGATGGGAATTTCTTTTCTTTGGCATTTGGCAGTTGGCACAACTGCCGCGCTTCTGTTTCTGCATTTCTGGTCTCCATGATCTAGAAGAAAGGCCCACATTGCCATGAACACAATATCGCTTTTTATTCAAGAATTCAACAAGGTTGCCAGCACTCAAGATACTGTTCATTCTTGCTTCCTTACGGCAAAAGTCAGATAATACTTTAATAATAATATATGTTCCTCCGCCCTTTACCTTTAGTTTCTCCTGTCCTGTTTTGGCCAACTTTTCTACTCCCCTCGCTGTCTAGTTGCTTGGCAACATTTGAGTCGAGAAATGATGAGTCTTGCACAAGGATTCAAGGCAGAAATCACTAGATAATATCCTAGACGTGGGGTCCAAAACTCCAACTTTTATTTATTTATTTATTTTTCTTTCTTGAAGATTGAGGAGCTGAAGGATGCCCCAGAGTTGCAGGCTCATACAGATATTTTTCCGCAGCTGTCATGATAATCAGTTATAGGACTTCTCCAGTCATCGTCTGTATATTAATTTAAAAGAGCAGATGAAATTCATGACAATGAATGATCAATTCAAATGATCTGCATGCACATCTTCGCAGCTCCACTCTTTCAACTTTTGAGATATACAAACTTTCTTTCTCGACTCGAGTTCCTCAAAGATAATTTACGAGTTTAATATGGTAAGAAGAGGAAACTCAAGTAACCTCTAGCATTTTAAGGTTTTAGCTCGAGCATCTCATCTTTACACCTTTGACTAGCATAAACATTCGCATGACAGAATGTTACAGCACCAGTAAATGTGATTCCAATGCAGTGATGCCCAAGGTCAGGCTATATTCTTCTCTCCACCGAACATCACTTGTAATAGGGGCCATAAACTATCATATGCTGGTGCGCATCACTTTGATCTCGTCTAGGCTGTTTTGACGCTCCTAAGAACCTCCTGCCGGGTGCAGTTAAAATTTTCATGCAACATTTGCTCAAAAAAATTGACAGATGATTCACAACCCTGAATCCAATGGTGGCTAAGAAGCCCCTAAACAGCTCCAAATATGAAGTCAAAGCACTCGAAACAATCCTTGGAGCCTTGGGAGAAAGCAAGTCGAATTTCCTGTGCAATAACTGGCGTCACACCAACATGAAGAAGGAAACCTTGAACATAACTCAATAGCAGCCTCAGATTACCAAGAACATTCTCTTTCAGCTTGTCCAGATTTACCAGCTACTCGATCTTTCTGAGCAAATCTACACCTTCATATGTAAAAGGGGAACAACTCCCACAATTTCTAGGTTCAAAATCAAAATCTACCACACAAAATTTCTTGCCTTACGAAGAACAAAAAATCAGTAACCTGAGTAATTTAAGTTTGACAATCACTATACTCGAAAGCAGATCAACGATCCGTTCCTCATGTACACATGAAAAGTCAGTTTGATTTCCAGGATTCGCTTCCATTGTATCCCATGGAATGGTCAATTTTACTCCCAAGCTTCCGGAGGATTTTTTCAGAAACATTCCAAACTTCAAAGGATGATGCATGCACTGTTTGTGGCACATTGGATCAATACGCTTGAACTCAATAATCCCATGGCACTGATTTCCTACAGTTTCCTGTGATGGCAGTAATGGTGGCAGGATTAGGAACCCTTTTAAGATTCATTCAATTAGCCCTCAAGAGGACATGTTTCTTTTCCAGCCGTTATTTTTGACAGGGTCCATTTGCTAAGCATAAATCCAAATTGACCTGCTAAGCTGGGCTGTTAATTCAACCACAACGAGCCATTCAGAGGACCACCTTCAATGTCACTCTTTTGGGGCCTTCCACATTGGTAAGGTTGGATTCCAGGAAATAGGTCATTAATACCAGGCGTTGATTCCCATCCAAGCTTGATGCCTGGTAGGTAGTACACAAGATTTCCTAAATGTCAATCATCAACTGGCAAGACAAATGATCTTTTAGCCACGTAAATGCCACATTTAACTTGGGACATTTTTGCACTAAATGTCTAATTACAAGTCACCAGAGATACCTGGACCTTTTAACCCCTTTCATTCTATGGTCTCACCATCCCTAAATGATCCCAGAGCAACAAAATCGCTAGTCGTAACAGATGGTTTTGAAAAGTTAATATCAAAATATGTTGATGAAAACAGAACTTTTAGCAATGAGCAGGTTTTTAACAAGGTTATCTAATAAGAAGTTGAAGATAGACAGATGCATCACAGACATTTACCAGGCATAGACGATAGAATGCACTAAAGTTTTCTAGAAAAGATACTACGTAATTAGTAGACATATTATGGAAATGTAGCTAAAATCTACACAATGGACGAGCAAAAATAGTACTACAATTGTTGGAGTCCCAATAGCAAAGAACTTCTGCGCAATCTTCTTCGAGGAACTAACTCATAAGATGAACGAGCAAAATCTGAAAACAACTGAATGCAGACAACAACTAAATTACATGCTGTCAAATTCATTAAGTGGTAACAATTGCTCATCACGTCCTTAGATAAACTAAGTATAAAAGTTTCAATTTGCTTTTAAGTACTTGTCTCGCAAACAGTCATGACGCATGTTACACTGCAGAAGTTAAAACCAGGAAATATCAGGAAAATATTAACCGAGAAACTAACAGATATACGATAACTAGTACCACCTGGATACAAAAAGTGCCAAATTGGCAAGGTGGAGACATTTGGTTCATCTGCAGAACTTTCCAGCATCAAGCTCTGAACACTTAAATATTGCCATTCATGTTTCTAAAGTGTACACCAATGATTTGGAATTAGTTAAGACAGGAATGCCTGTACATAATGTAAGATGATAAAGGATCCATTTGGGAAACCAAAAACAATGGTGGATTCATCGGAGTTTTTGACTAATAAGCGAACCGTTTTGGAACACGGTTGGGGAGCTGAATGATATGCCACCAGCTACTGTGCCAAGCGAAAAAAAGGAAAATGCAAAAGAGTTAAAAGGAACTATTGAGCAACTGCCACAAAGGAGTCATGCAATTGGAATTCATCATACTATAGGCTTTACAGGCAAGACTTGCAAAGAAACTTACTACTCCGTAAATTAGTAAATTTGAAGAGCTTCCTATATTTGATTTTTTTTTCTCTTTCTGTTATCTAGAGATCTCAAAAGTCAATCTCATATCAAGAAAATTATTAATCAATCAGGGAAAAATGTATAACCCAAAACAAATTCAAATTAAATGGGTTGAATAAATTTGTTTCGTCATTTAACTGCTGTATATTCTCACATAAAAATCCAAACTTGTACAATTAATGATCAAGAATTGTGTTGAACAGAAGTGGTAAATTACAAGACAAAGTCATGTTCGTTGAACTCCTGTTGAAGAGCTTCTTCTGACAAAAACTGAAACTGCTCCATCAACTCAGGACTCAATCTGAACATGAGCACACAGAACTCCATTTGATTGAGAGCCCCATCTCCATCAAAATCTCCTTCTTCAAGCATACTCCTCAGATCTTCATCATTTAAGTCTTGTAATCCCAGGAGAGTAGAATTCCTCTTCAGACTCTCGAATGTGATGACCCCTTTATCACTATCCATTAATAGCTGAAACCCATGGCACAGCTCACCAATCAGTCCATCCCCACCTAGCTTCTCAGCCATAAGAGGCAAGAAATCATGGAAATTTGACTGAGACTTGGACGCCATTTTGGAAAAAGAGAGAGTTGATACTGGATAAAACTTGTAGAGAAGTAGAATGTTTGGTTTGTGAGGTGGCTTGGGGGATTGTGGGGATGTATATAGGAGATGCAGATAGGTCGAAAGGAGAGTGGGGGTTTCTCAGAAGTGGGAGAGAAAGAGCCCTTTGGGGGGAGACAACTAAAGTACAGCTAGTTTTACGCGAAGGCCGGTTGGCCTTGGCAGTTGGGCTGGCTTCCCCGCTAACTCTTTTACAAGAAGCGATCGGAAAGAAATTGCCTCTCGCCTTCGGTCAATAGCCGCCTTTTTTTATTCTCATGCAGAACTTTGTCGTCTTTGAATTAGGAAAGTAAGAGGCGTTTTTATAATCCTAGCTTTGGCTCTCTCTTTTATTTTGTTATTTAGAGTTTCTCCTAAGGACCCAAAATATTTTTAGTCGTCTATTAATGGAAACAAAATCTTTTTCGATATTATCAAAAAGGAATCCAATAAATTAGATGAAAGGTCGTGAGAGTGTGGGTATCTTTTTTAATTATGGCCCTGTTTTTTTTAGAACTGGAGAAGAAGAAGATATAAATTAGATATATTATTAGAGAATTGTACTAACTGACGTGGTTATATAATTAGAGACTGCTCGACAATAAACTTAAAACTTTGCCCAATTATCTTTGACTTTGTGTTGAGAAAGAGAATAAGGATTACAAAAAGTTAGGAGTTGATTGGTCAACGGTCATAAACCAACGAGTGAAGGCAGACTAGCACGGCTGCCAATTCTTGTTATGGGCATTCCGCCTCTTTTTCTTCCAAGCAATTATACGGTCACCTACGATAGTTAAAAAAAGAACATAGGGTCCTCCGCTTGTTTGGATTGCATTTTTCGTCATTTTTTTAAAAAAAATTACTATAACGATTTGATGTATGTGAAAAAAAAAGTAATAAAAAAATATGATCACGAAATATGACATAATTTTTCGACAGAAAATGACAATCCAAACAAGGGCTAGTTCTACTCAGGTTTTAGGTCATAATTGTTAGTTTGTGGAATTAGTGGAACAAAGTGAGAGTTAATATACATTTGACTTTAAATAGGAAAAAAAAAAAAAAGAAAGAAGGACTATATTACTATTAAATATTTGTATATAACTTTTTAGAATTTTTGTAAAAAAATACACTATAGTGATATAATGTATATGAGATAAAAAAATAATTTCAAAATATGTAAAAAAAATTTCTATGAAAATTCACAATCCAAATATGACCTTAATTTTAGTTAATTCCTGTTTTCCGTTTTGTGAGCCACATTTTCCCAAGATGACTATAACCAAAGTACCTAACGTATGTGACAAGTGCGGTAATGGCTTGCCAGAGCATTCTTCTTACAGTTGACACTTCGATAAGACACTCCATTACGGGCAGGCCTCTATTGGGTTTGGGCACCTGATATTTTTTGATTCAACACTTTAATGGGTGTCGACATTCGTTGGGCCGATGCCTGAACTAATGGTATGTACAAAGCTGTCCCTTTTTTTTTAATACAAAAATTGTACATAAATACTCATTTATCAAATTATATTTTTAAGAATTAATTTTTTATATATTGGCGGTGCATATATTATCATTCTTGTATGTATGACGACAAGTAATTTCAATTTGAATTTGATATCTAAATTTTATACATATGTGTCATGGACCTAACAATATAAGTGCATGTAAGATTAATTTGTATTTTAAAATCATTCTTACTAGACTTATCACAAAAAAAAACTTTTATGAGAGGAAAATAGTTTCTAATTTAAATAAATTTAGCGAAAGAAGATTCGCTCAATAGGGTAGTGCATCCTAAGACCCAATAAAAGAATACCAAAAAAAAAAAAAAACGTTTTGTCTTTTACCGAATTTGGGCTCCGTTTGGATTAGCTGTTTTTGGGGATGTTTTTGAAAAACTTTGCTGTAGCAGAGTTTTTAGAGTATATTTTGAAATATTTTTAGAAAATATTTTGAAATATTTTTTATTGGCACTTTATTTTGAGATATTTGGTAAAATTTTAAAAAATTTTAAATTAATTTTTAGATTATCTTTTAGAGTACCTTGTTGTAACTTTTATTGTTTTTGAAAAACTGTTTTTGAAAAAATAGTCAATCCAACAGTCTAAGGAGATTGATATTGCTTTCCATTTCCTTTTTTTTTCCTTTCTTTCTTCCCTGTTCTTTTAGTCAACAGTTTCCAGGAAATTATAAGGAAAAAGGTGGTCAAAAAATTTCTTTTTTAAAGTAAAAGGTTGTAAATCCAGCACCTCTCGCGCGTTTACAACCCTTTCAACTTATCACTCAACTCAATCCTACTATTCGATCAATAAAGTAGGCTAAACGGCTTCAACAGTCACATTGTGAACTGTTACAAGATAATTTGTAGTTCTCATGTCGATGAATTTGAAATTAATGTAACAGATTGCATTGATAGAATAAAATGTCAATTAATTGTGCATTTATAGTTAGATGTTTGTATCTATTCACAACTATAATAGCGATAGGATAATAAGCACACAAAAGAGGTGATGATTGTAATGTAAAACTCTGACATTTGTCACTCAATTTCAAATTGCATAACATAAAATTTTTTTACAAATAAAGTAACCATAAAGCTTACGTATTTTAAAGGCACCAATTAAAAGAACCTAATTTATATGAGAGACAACTAAATCTATGACTACCAAAACTTGGACCATGCATAAAATTCTAATTTGTTTCATAAGCATTCAACTTGTTGCAAAATTTTACAACTCACCTAATCTTTCTTCCCAAAATTTCAATTCAAACCTAACAAGTAACGCTTTGAAAAAATGGCGCAATAAGCTCTCACTTACTAAGAAATGCCAATCTAGCAAATAGTCCACGACAAAGAAGTGTAAATAGATTTAACACAGCTGGACTATCTTTTTCCTTGATACAAACAACGCGGCCACCACCTCTCCTAATGGAGTGGGAGGTCAGGGGTTCAACCCTTGCCTCCCACCAAATTGTCTGTCCCTCATGGGCAATTCGGTTGGTTTCAACAAGTCTCCTTAGGAGTTGGTGTCCAGTGCCCGCAAGGGTCCGAGTCTTGTGGTTATCGTGTTCGAGAGGATGGGGCCTCTCCTCCCGAACCGGAGTGGGATTAGTCGGACCTCGTAAGGATTGACCCGGGAAGAAAAAAAAAAAAAAAAAAACAACGCAGGGCTAAACAGTAAACACGGTTCGGAATGCAAATAGCTAGTACAAAAAGTCTGAAATTGCACTCTGTTGGCCTTTGAACTTTCACGGGGCTAAACAGTAAACACGGTTCGGAATGCAAATAGCTAGTACGAAAAGTCTGAAATTGCACTCTGTTGGCCTTTGAACTTTCGCACCTAGGCTCTTAATAAGGATGTAGTAATCATAAATATTTGTAATTTTCTGTTCTTGGAAAAAAAAATAAGAAGGAAAGAAAGAAGTCATTAAAGTTTTCCTACTTTTACACTTAGTATATTGTGTTTGCATAACATAATCTGGTCTATCAATTGAAACTTGACAGTACTAATCGAGTTACGGATGAATGACAAATTTGCAGTGAAAAATGAGCAAAGAAAGTTTCCCTTTTTCTCCCAATTCTCAATCTTCCCCTCTACGGTTAATTATATGATTGCAAGACGCTGAATTATATGACAAGAAGGCTTTTATTTTGTCAAGTACGATCGCTCATGCAGATGGCACATTATACTAGTTCTCTGTCTCGGTTCCATCATAGTAGTTAAGGGTTGGTGATGATTTTTCCTCCAAACTTGGTATTTTTTCGCCCCTCATGGCAAGTTAAGTGTCAGGTGAGCTGTTCCGGTCAATTGGAATTGTTCCCGTCTCAAGATTCGATCACCTTTCCTCAAATATATAATTGAAGGTTTCCTTGTTCCATTCATCCTTCATAATTGACTAATGCAAGTCGTACAGCCAAGTCATTGGAGTATGTCATGGTATAGCAAGCATGTTTTGACAAGGATGGTGTAACATAGTCAATTGATGAAATCACAGCTAAAGTTGATTCATTCTTTTTTTATTGCGACTGATATTTTTCTTCTCCCCATCCATCCAGGGCAATAATTATTTATTTGATAAGAGCCGAAGTGAAAAAAGACCAGATTTTTCTAATTTATTAAATTCAATTATTGTGAAACCAAGTTTCCTCTAATTCTATGAATTATTAACAGAAAGCTTAAATTCCTTTAGGGGACTAATTTCCGTTAGGCATCAATTGCAGGAAAATTCCTATCGGTTTAATATTCTAAATGTGGACACTGAAGAGATTGAATAGTCTGAGTCTTGATGACAGTAACGATTCTTCTTGAGGACAAAATTTGATACCAAGCTCTTGACTTCACTGCCTTGAGCCAAATACATCCTAATCAAACTCTCGTATCAATTTCCAAGCTCAGTTTTCATTGACTTCAAACTTAAATGTGAATACTAATAAGTCTGCAGCATGTAATGTATAATAATTAAGCAGCCAGAGTAGAATCATTTAATTAGGATTTCAGATCAGATTCTTATGTTGACCTGGCCATCAAGTGAAATCCTAACTCTCAAATGTCTAATTGAAGAATTTAAGTGAATCCCGGCTTCAAAAACTTCGAAGTGTTTATCTTTTTCGCTCTTCATCCGCTTATTTCAGAGGATAGAATTAGATACATAGAAATGAAGCACAAAATCTAAAAGGATGAGAACACTAGTTAAAGGTATCCTCTTGCTGTTTCCGATTTCAATTCTATTTTTTACTCAAAAAATTGC
Organism: Coffea arabica; assembly: GCF_036785885.1. Taxonomy (NCBI): domain Eukaryota; kingdom Viridiplantae; phylum Streptophyta; class Magnoliopsida; order Gentianales; family Rubiaceae; genus Coffea; species Coffea arabica. The sequence continues at coordinate 47,234,860 of NC_092319.1, read as the reverse complement.
CTGTGCAACAGATACCTTAACAACTACTCAATTCATCAAAGATGGTGAAACCATCATTTCTGCTGGTGGAAGCTTTGCGCTGGGATTTTTCAGCCCGAGTAACTCAAACAATAGATACGTAGGTATATGGTACCAGAAAATATCAATTCCGACCGTGGTATGGGTAGCTAATAGAGAGGTTCCACTCGTAAATACATCTGGGGTATTGGAGGTGATCAAGCCAGGACTTCTTGTTCTTCGCAATGGTACGAACAGCATCATATGGTCCACTAATTCATCAACATCTGTACCAAATCCAGTTGCACAGTTGTTAGAAACTGGAAACCTGGTTGTCAAAGATGAAAATCAAGATAATCTGGAGATGTTTCTGTGGCAGAGCTTTGATTATCCGACTGACACGTTTCTACCAGGCATGAGGCTCGGTCAAAATTTTGTGACTGGCCTAGAGGTTTACCTCTCATCGTGGAAGAGTTACGAGGATCCAGCTCCTGGAGGCTACACATATCACTGTGATCCTACTGGATATCCGCAAAATTTCATAAAGAAGGACTCTAGTTTGGAATTCCGAACCGGACCATGGAATGGCCTAGGATTTAGTGGGGTTCCAAGCTTGGCAAAAAATCCCATATTCTCCTATCAAGTTGTTATTGATAATAAGGAGGTGTATTATGCTTACAAGCTTCTGGGCTCCACTACTACAAGGTTTACATTGAGTCCAAGTGGTGTTGGACAGCGCTGGACATGGGACAACCAAACTGGAAGTTGGCTTATTTACCTATCTGCGCCGACAGATAACTGCGATAGTTACGGATTATGTGGAGCATATGGAACTTGCAACACAGGAAATTCTGCCACATGTGGATGCTTGGATAAGTTTTCACCTAAAAATCCTGAGAAATGGGCCAATGGAGATCGGTCAGGTGGGTGCAGTCGGAGAATACCTCTGGATTGTAAGAGTGGAGATGGATTTCTGAAATATTCTAGTCTTAAACTACCAGATACACGTAACTCCTCGTATAATAAAAATATTTCCCTCGAAGAATGCAGAACTGTGTGCTTGAAGAATTGCTCTTGCACAGCTTATTCTATTTTAGACATAAGCAATGGAGGAAGTGGCTGTTTGCTTTGGTTTGGTGATCTAATTGATATCAAAGTGATGTCGCAAGGTGGTGAAGATATATACATTAGGATGGCTTATTCCGAGTCAGGTGAGAATTATACATCCTAAAATGCAGTTTTTTTGGTAAAGTTATATTATTCTGGATTTTTGAAACCTGCATCTCTCTTATTTTCAGGAAAGAAAAATAAATAAATACTTCTGCGAGTCTTCAAAACACTTCTGATGAGTTAGTTATTGTTACACTATGTTGTCTTTTTTCTATTTATTTTTCTTCCAAAGAATTGGGAGGGTAGGTAGGCTACCCGGGCTACCCATCCCAACGGACACGAGGACATCATTCTTACTGCAAAGTACTCTTTATTTGGATGATCCCCTGCCACACTTAAATCACACCGAAACTTAGGACCCATCCAAGGGGGGGAGCATAGTTTTTGGGAACATTGACATTTTCTTGAGTTCTTGTTAACTTGAGATGATGTTTACTTTGTGTATTTTACAGTATTTCTTTGCTCTATCTTACTGCTTCTAAAATTTCTGCTATAACATTTGTTGAGTAATATAGAAATTCTCAAAAATCACTATTTATGCCATAACTTGAACATGTAGCTGTCTGTTTATCTGAATTCTTAACTCATCTGAAAGAATTTAACGGTTTTGTTTGCACTGAAAAAATTTGCAGTCTCCTTACAGTCATCCGTTGGAAAGAAAGGAAAAAAACTTGCCATAAGTTTGACATTGTCATTAGCTATGGTTCTGTTTGCCCTAGGCCTCATATTGTATCTTCAGAGAAGGAAGAAGAAACTTGCAAAGCAGAAAAAAGAAGGTAAAACATAGATATTTTACCTGATATTTAAGCTGGTACTGTCATTTGCTTTGTGTCGATACTTATCTAGTCAAGTATATTGTTGTGAATGCAGAATTGTCAGGACATAACTTCAGCATGGCTTACACAGATGAACACAACAAGAAGGATTTGGAGCTTCCATTGCTTGAGTTGTCTAGAATAACCAAAGCTACCAATAACTTTTCATTCCAAAACAAGCTTGGGGAGGGTGGCTTTGGACCAGTTTACAAGGTAATAATGTATTTCTAGTTTATGCTACTACTCACAGATAGACCTTTTATTTAATCAAGATTATCAAATTCATTGACAATTGAAATTGGGGGTATAGGAGCTTGGTTTACTTACGTCACTCTACAATTTTTCTTGGTTCTAAAGCAGAGCCAATGACTTTTACACTAAGCAGTATTTAATTGTGATCCTCATTTCAGCAGAGATTCACGGAGACTATTATCCTGGGCAGACATCTTACAAAAATTTGAAAAAGCTAAGTTTGCAAGAATGATAAGTCCAAATTCAACGATATTTTGTATTTCGTTCCTATAGAGCACAAAAGCTCTATTAGGCATGCTGTTTTATTTTTCAAAGTTGATCACTAGCTGTCAGGAGTTGTACCTCCTATACAAAGTGGAATTTCCATTAACAATATCCTAATATGTTTATACATCTTAGCTTGTTGCTACTTTTGATTAAAGGATTGTTTGTAGCAAGAGTTTCACCTCTCTTTCATGCTTCGCTTCGTTATGCTATCTGCCTTTTCTAATCTTCAATGGATAAATTCATATCAAGTGCACATCATGCATGGTTTAGGGTCTCCTGGAAGATGGACAGGAAGTTGCTGTGAAGCGGCTGTCAGAATACTCCATGCAAGGACTCGATGAATTCAAGAATGAAGCAATCTGCATTGCCAAACTCCAGCATCGGAATCTCGTGAAGCTTCTAGGCTGTTGCATTGAAGGAAGAGAAAAGATTCTGATTTATGAATACATGCCCAATAAAAGCCTGGATTTCTTTATATTTGGTTTGACTCTCTTAACTCATATTACAATCTACTTAATTTTACATTATTCCACATGTATAAAAATGTCGCAGAAGGATTACATGACTGTTTTCTGTTGTACCTGTTAGACTAACATCAACCACGAAACATATATACAAACAAGTCTAGCAGTTTGCTACTCATAGTTTAGGATCTTATTCAGTTCTCGACAAAAATAGACCTATGTTCTGTTGTTGCATGTGCAGCTTCACCAGATACAGATCCTGTATTCAGACTTGATTAATCCCTAGTTTAAGTATCTCAATGGCAGGAAAACAGTAACAGAGATGATTTTCGAAATTTTTGGCAGATCAAACGGGGAGATACTCACTAGATTGGCCTATGCGCTTCCATATCATCCAGGGTATTGCTCGGGGCCTTCTATATCTTCATCAAGATTCCCGACTTAGAATTATACATAGGGACCTCAAAGCTAGCAACATATTTCTGGATGCCGATATGAACCCCAAAATATCTGATTTTGGCACGGCTAGAAGTTTTGGAGGTAATGAGACTGGGGCCAACACAAACCGAGTGGTTGGAACACAGTAAGAACTCTACAAAACCGCATTAAGTATACAAGAATAATTTATCATAATTGATTATGGCTGTTGCATTTCCATGACATTTTTTTTTTCTGATGAATACTTCCAATCAGCGGTTATATGCCTCCTGAATATGCAGTAGATGGGATATTTTCAGTAAAGTCAGATGTATTTAGCTTTGGAGTCATAGTTCTAGAGATTGTTAGTGGCAAGAGAAACAGAGGGTTTCTTCATCATGACCACCAGTTCAACCTTCTGGGGCATGTGAGTGATACAAGTTAGATAACATTTTATCCTGCGTCTGCATGCATGCATGCATGCATAAATTTTATCATGTTAATATAACTGCATATGTCTAGGCGTGGAAGCTTTACAAAGAAGGAAGGGAACTGGAGTTGGTTGACTTGCGTCTTGGGGACTCCTACAACTCATTGCAAGTACTTCGATCAATTCAAGTGGGGCTCTTATGCGTGCAACATGGTCCAGATGATAGGCCTGATATGTCTTCTGCGATTTTCATGCTTGGAAATGATGGAGTATTGCCTGAAGCTAAACATCCTGGGTTTTTCATGGAAAGGAATGTAGTCAATGAGCATTCTTCTAGCACACAGACATCAAGTTCAAGAGGTGAAATCACAATGACCCTTTTAGAAGCACGGTAGCAACAAATTGTGCAAGTGTAATTAGGTCTCTAAGCTCTCATTGCGGAGGATTATTCTTGCAAGTAAAGGACATAATTCCTCTTCAATGTGGTTCTTGTATGTACTTGTACAGGTTTCCCACCGTACAAGTCTTCTACAATAGAAAGACAGTTCCAAGGACGTTATCAATCTATCTTTGCTGAAGTCAACTTGCAAAGCCTGCTTTAAGCACTGCTAAGTTTTTTATAGGTTAATCACAGTACGATAACCACATTCCTTCTCAATTTGTTTTTTTTTTTTTTTTAAAAAATCCTTTCTGTCGCTGTTAGTGTCTAGAGGGTAGTTGTGGCCAATGCGAATTTCCCCTTGAATATAAAAAAACCCTCTTACCCAGAAGCTGCAAGGGTAAGTTATTTCAACTCAAGATTCCAATTTCCTCTCCCAGTGATTAGCGGTGTCATTATGTTCATCCCCGCCCAAACTCGTTCACCCGTTAATTTTGAATGGTGTAAATGGGTTCTCCATTAAATCGATTTAATTCGTAAGTAGAGAATTGACTCGACTCACTTATTTGTACATATTTAAAAATATTTATACATTTAAACTCAAGTGTTAAGTAAATAAATTTAAATTTCTTACCAATAATCTTGTCAAACAACATGCAATGATTCAATTATACCCATTATTCAATTATGACTCGCCCAAATCTGACCAACTAACTAACTCGTAATATATAATTCACTGCTGCTAACTACGAAGATTTTTTTAGGTTAATCACAGTCCGATGATCAAATTCCTTCTCAATTTGTTCTTTGTTTTTTTAAAAAAAAAAAAAAAAATCCTTTCTGTCGTTGTTAGTGTCTAGAGTGTAGTTGTGGCCAATGCGAATTTTCCCCTCGAATATCAATATATGGATCCTCTTTACCCAGAAGCTGCAAGGTTAAGCTAGTTCAACTCAAGATTCCAATTTTCTCTTTCTTCAGTTGATTTCTATGTTTGACAATTGGTAACTAAGTGGAGTGCCATCCACTTAGAAGGTGACCTTTGACCAAAAAAAAAAAAAAACTAAGTGGAGTGCATCCTACTTGAAGGGGCAAAGAGTAGGACGTGGCAAGGAGTGCATGGTCAATGAAGGCAGCGAAGTTGAAATTAATTTTTTTTTTTTTTTGGTCAAAGTCAGTGAAGTTGAAATTGATTGGTTTTTCTTATTCTTACGTGACAAAGGCCATCCAACTGGGCAATCTGATGGCAATTGAAGTGCAACTGACCTTCCTCGAAAAAAAAAACAAAAAAGAAAAAGTGTAACCGACCCGTTTCTTCTTATTCAACACAATAAACGGTATACCCAGTACAATTGCTTTGAATTCAAAATTGTCTTTTAAGTTTAATGTGGAAAAAAAAATTTGCTAATTGTCACTATAAAATTGTTAACAGAAGTGAAAGCTTCTCGAGGGTTGTCTGTATTTGTTTTAAGAAGACATTTATTTTGCTGGAAATTACCTAAAGGTTCAACGTTCTGAAGCTTGCCTTCATTTCGCCTAAGCCGAGTAAAATCCTATTCAGACTCCCAGTGTCAGTTTCCAAGTTTAGTTTCATTGACTCCATGCATTAAATGTGAATTCTTCTAGGGTTTCCATGACAAGTAGTGTATATAATAATCACCCAGAGCGTAATCTTTTATTTAGCACATTAGGTAGCATTAATCTTACATTGCAAGTGACCAAATGAAAGCCGGACTTCAAGGGTCTAATCCAAGGAAGTCAGGGAATTCTAGCGTCCAAAGACACTGCTTGAAAGGCGGATGACTTGGTTTACAATCTGCAATTGTTAGTTTTGTGTCTTTCATCTACTTGTTTGGGAGGATTGAAGTAAATACGGAGCACTGAAGCACAAAAATGAGAGGCATGAAGAAATCGGTTGAAGGATTTTCTTTGCTGTTTTTGCTTGGAATCCTGTGTTTGACTCGGAAGATTGCCAGTGTCACAGACACCTTGGCATTAACTCAATCCATCAAAGATGGTGAAACGATGATCTCTGCCGGCGGGAGCTTTGAACTTGGATTTTTCAGCCCAAGCCAGTCGACTAATAGATACGTGGCTATATGGTACAACGATGTATCAATCCAAACCGTGGTTTGGGTTGCCAACAGAGAAGTTCCACTAGTCAATACATCTGGTGTATTGGAGGTTATCAAGCCAGGACTTCTTGTTCTTCGCAATGGTACTACTGACATCATATGGTCGTCTTCTAATTCATCAATATCTGTACAGAATCCAGTTGCACAGTTGCTAGACACCGGAAATCTTGTAGTCAAAGATGCAACTGATGATAAACCAGAGACATTCCTGTGGCAGAGCTTCCATCATCCAACTGACACGTTTCTACCAGGGATGAAGCTGGGTCGGAATTTTGTTACTGGCCTGGAGGTTCACGTCTCAGCGTGGAAGAGTTACGAGGATCCAGCTCCGGGACAATATACATATAGTTGTGATCCTAGCGGATATCCACAAAATTTCGTGAAAAAGGGATCTGTTTCGCAGTACCGCACTGGACCATGGAACGGGCAAGGATTTAGTGGAGTGCGGGGCTTGAGAAAAAATCCCATATTCTCCTATGAAGTAGTTCTCAATAGCCAGGAGGTTTACTATAGTTACAAGCTCCTCAGCTCCACTATTACAAGGTTTACCTTGAGTCAAAGTGGTGTGGGACAGCGCTGGACGTGGGATAATGTAACTCAAAGTTGGACATTATACCTGTCCGCGCCAACAGATAACTGTGACAGTTATGGATTATGTGGCGCTTATGGAGTTTGCGACGTTGGGAATTCTGCTATATGTGGATGTCTAGACAAATTTGAACCAAAGTATCCGGAGAGATGGGCTGAGGGGGATTGGTCAAGTGGCTGCAATCGCAAGATACAGCTGGATTGTCACAAGGGAGATGTATTTGTGAAGTATTCTGGCTTTAAACTACCAGATACACATAACTCATCATATGATAGGAACACATCACTCGAGGAATGCAGAACCGTATGCTTGGAGAACTGCTCTTGTACAGCTTATTCAAGTTTAGACATAAGCAATGGAGGAAGTGGAAGTGGGTGTTTGCTCTGGTTTGGAGATTTAATTGACCTGAGGGTCATAAATGATGCTGGGCAAGATATTTACATTAGGATGGCTTCTTCCGAGTTCGGTAAGGACTTAATACCATGGAAGATGACAGTGTATAAACTTCTTTTTGTGCATTATAAACTGACGGTCTGGCTGGTTATTTCTCATAATTCACATTATTGTTTCTTCAAGGCAGCGGGGATAAGTTAACTGAGTGAAGTTTTTCTTATTTTTGTCTCTTTTTAGTCTTCGCCATCTCTCTCTTCTTCTTCTCTTAAACTGGATAGGAGGTAAGGATATCCAGCAGCTTCTGCTAGGGAAGTTTGAACACCCAGGACACCACCCTATTAGAGAGTTTTTCCACAATGGCAGTATAGAGCTGAAACTGAAGGCAAAAGCGGCTATGTGGGGCAAATATTTGTCCGTTAGGTCAAGTTACATTGAGATCTTCTTTTCTTTATGCAGTGTGTGTTCCCTGTCCTTTCTTTGCTTTGAATTTGAAAGTGATCAATAGGTTGGGCAATACAAAGATTTGCAGAACTAATTTTATATCCCCAGAATGCTGTGTCTGCTCACCAAGTCTTAAAGTACTTGACCTTTTATTTGGTATTGAATTTTCAGTCTCCTTCAATGGATCGAATGGAAAGAAAAGAGTATTTGTCATAAGTTTGTCACTATCTCTTGGTGTGGTTCTATTGGCCTTCAGCTTCATTTTGTTTCTTCAGATAAGGAAAAAGAGATATCCAAAGCTGGGAAAACGAGGTAACTTGCATCTTCTATCCGCTGATTTGAGTAGGCTTAGTGGATTTATCACTGCAATTATTATGTCCACCACATTTCTCACAATGCAGAAATTCCAGGACATATCCTTGACAAGGATCACACAAACCATGAGAAAGATTTCGAGCTGCCTCTTTTTGAGTTGTCTACACTAATTAAAGCCACCAATAACTTCTCAGACGGTAACAAGCTTGGGCAGGGTGGCTTTGGACTTGTTTACAAGGTAAAGATTCTCTTTATACTGCTGCAGCATTCACACTATTTCGCCTGCATCGAATCTTTGATCTGTAAAAGATGGGGCATAAAACCTCGATTACTTTCATTGGTCACAAATTTCTTGTTTCTAAATTCCTGAGATTAGGGTTGTAAGTTTTGAAAAAGCCATACTCTACAGAAGACAAGGCAAGTCACTACTATGTGGCCCTTTTGGGACATAAATTTAGTAACAACACTTTAGTGTTGCAAAAATGGCTTATAAAAGACTTGTATGAAGTTGAAAAAATAAACTTGTTTCTTCATTCATAAACACCCTACTTATAGTGTTTACAAGGAAATAAATCAACACAATTCAACTAACAATTCTCTAAAAAATCTCAACAAAAAAACTACTTGATAACATGATCTTCTACTTAATAAATCATAGGTAAAATATGTTTTTACAAACCAATATTTTTTTTTTGTTAACAAATATCCTAACAAGATTTATTCTTCTACTAAATAAATTATTTTGATATCAAACACAATCTAATAAAATTTGTAGAAAAAATTTGCATATCTCAATACTCCTCTTTACCATTTTTGCTGCAAATTTTCAATTGTCTTCTTAAATTTTTGAACCTTGTTTTAGACAAGACTTTCATAAAAATGTTTGCAATCTTATCATCAATCTTGCAATGTTTCTTAAGCCAAACTTCAAAATCAACTCCAAAGTTTCTAATGTATTCAAATGATTTTTTTGTAACTTGTAAGTGGAACTTTCATACATAATAGACAAACTTGAAAAAGAAATTTGCAATACAAAAAATGATTGTTATGAGAGACATAAAACAATCCTTCAAATTTTTGTATGGCTTTTTATTAACTTTTTCACCACTACTATCTTTGAGTAGTTTTTCATGAATCTTCACAACATAAGCTCCATCAATTGCCTCTTCAGTGATCTCCTCCTAAATTTTAGTAACATCTGAGTTTTTTGATTCACAATATTGCACCGTAGAATTGTCAATTTTCTGACAAATTCAAACAAAATTTTTGCCTCTCATTTTTACTAAGAAAAGCTCATTCCTAATCGGGTCATATATAACACCAGTCCTATTGAAGATGATAAAATAATTCTTCTTCAATAACTGTCCAATACTTAACAGATTTTGATTATTTTAAATACATGCAAAACATCATAAACAATTTTAGCATCTGAATCATAATTAACAGCAACACTACCTTTACCTTTCATCTCAATATAACCTTCATTTCCAATTCTAACGTTGGAGATTTGTGATTTGTCAAGTTTCCTAGGTATAGATTCATCATATGTCATGTGATGAGTGCAACCACTATCTATTAGCCAAGTTTCAAGTTTCAGTACTTAAATTATTGCTTGCAAACAAGTGATCACGAAAAGTTGTTCCTCGTCTTGTTCATCAACCATCTGAATTTGATATCCTCTTTTTTCTTTATTTTTGCAAACTCTCTCTATATGTTCCATCTGTTTACAAAATCTACATTGAATGTCAGGTCTAAACCAACAATATATTGAAAAATATGAGGTTTTCTTACAGTGTGAACAGGAAGATTTTTTGACATTTTTCTTCTCATCTTTGCTATATTTCTCTTGATTGTTTCTGTTACCTTGTCGAATTTAATCCTTATTTGTTGTTTGGAAAACACCTTGAATGACTTCTTCAGTTCTTATGGCTCGTCTTTGTTCTTGTACTTCTAAAGCATTGATCAATTCTGGCAAGGTAATTTGAGAGAGACCCTTGAATCTTCAAGAGAAGAGATCTTGGTTTCAAACCTTTTTGGTGAATTCATCAAGATTTTCTCTACAATTCTGCTATCCAAAAATTGTTCTTCAATCAACCTAATTTTATTCACAATATTTAAGAGTCTGTCAGAGAACTCTTCAATGTTTTTTGTGTCTTTCATCCTAAGAAGTTCAAATTCTCTCCTAGGATTCAAGACTTGCGTCTATCTTATTCTATCATTACTTTGAAAAGCCACTTTGAGAGTATTCCAACCTTTTTTTACAGTTTCACAAACCATAATTTTTGTGGATACTGCATTGAAAACTGCTAAATGAATGCATGTCATGACTTTTGATTTCCATTTGACTGCATCCCATCTCTCATCTTTGCAATAGTTAGATTTTCGGGTACTTCAACAATAGAAACTGTCGGTACCATATCCCAAATCCCAAAAATCACTGGCCACCAAATAGGACTTCATTTTGACAGTCCAAATTTGGTAGTTGTCACCGATGAAACTTGGAGGATTGGACAAGAAGTTGTTTTCTGACATTTTTATGTTGAAGGTTTAAGTGTATAGTGAAAAAGAAATTTTCACCAGGTTCGCTTATTCTCAGAAAAAGACTCAAACCCTTAAAATATAGGCTCTTAATACCACTTTATTAATGTTTTGAGATATAAATTTAGTAACAATACTTTAGTGTTGTAAAAATGATTTATAAAAGACATGTATGAAGTTGGAAAAATAAACTTGTTTTTTCATTCATAAACACCCTATAATATTTATAAGGAAACAAATCAACACAATTCAACTAACAATTCTCTAAAAAATCTTAACAAAAACCTCAACAAAAAACTACTTGATAATATTATCTTCTACCTAATAAATCGTAGGTAAAATATTTGTTAACAAATCAATATTTTTTTTCGTTAACAAATATCCTAACAAGACTTATTCTTTTACTAACTAAATTATTTTGCTATCAAACACAATCTAATAAAATCCGTAGAAAAAATTGGCATATCTCAAAACCTTTCTCTGTTCAAATATAGTGGAACATTTTTGAGTATCCTGGTATATCTTTCAATATTCATTGACTAAGCTATACTTCCTGCAAAAATTGGATTTTGAGTAAACCGTCCATATAAAACTTTTTACCTCATATTGAAGTTGGCACTTTGTGTTAATTGAATAGCTGGTTCACACTCGGAAACTCATCTTCACTTTTAAGTTTCAAGATACCTCATTTTCCTACATTTTCAAATAGTGAATAATTAAAATTCATTTTAGTACATCACGTGAATGCATTAGGGTCTGGTAGAGGAGGGACAGGAAGTTGCTATCAAGCGACTTTCAAAAACATCTGCGCAAGGACTAGATGAATTCAAGACAGAAGTCATATGCATCGCCAAACTACAGCATCGGAATCTTGTGAAGCTTCTTGGCTGTTGCATTGAAGGAGCTGAAAAGATCCTGGTCTATGAATACATGCCCAACAAAAGCCTGGATTTGTTTATATTTGGTTAGACATTCTTATCTCCTTGTAACTAAATCAGCCGTTAGAAAATTATACACTACTCTTACATGTCTAGATATCCTCTGAGAAGGATTTAGTCTCTGACCTCTTTTTGCTGCATAATGGACAAACATGAAACACGACATGCATGCAGACACATTCAGATACACTGCTCATTAATTTGAATTTCAGTCAGTTTTAACTTTTAAACAGAAATTACTTCTGCGGTCAGCATGCATGTACAGCTTCACTGATTGTGGATCCTGCATTTGGAGTTCTCTTTAGTTGAACAGAACAACTAAAAGTTATTTGAAACTTTGTCAGATCGAGAAAACAGCGAGTTACTTGATTGGCCTAAGCGCTTCAGCATTATCCAAGGCATTGCTCGTGGAATTCTCTACCTTCATCAAGATTCCCGGCTTCGAATCATACACAGGGATATCAAAGCATCCAATATTTTGTTGGATGCTGATATGAACCCCAAAATATCAGACTTTGGAACAGCTAGAAGTTTTGGAGGGAATGAGACAGAGGCCAACACCTGCCGCATAGTTGGAACACAGTAAGAATTCCATGTTTTTGTAAAATGTCAATTCCCTTTTGCATTTCCATGAAATTCTTTTATCTGATGATTTCTTGCGAAACAGGGGCTACATGTCTCCAGAATATGCAGGAGATGGGCTCTTCTCAGTAAAATCAGATGTATATAGCTTTGGAGTCCTAGTACTAGAGACCATCAGCGGTAAGAGAAACAGACCATTTCTCCATCAAGGCTGCCACCTCAACCTTCTTGGACATGTGAGCCATACAACTAGCAACTTTGATATAGAATCCCATATTCTTATGCATGCATAGGCAAGCTGCATTAATTATTTAGTCACTTTAATCTGATTGCAAATTTCTAGGCATGGAAGCTTTACAAAGAAGGAAGGGAACTGGAATTAGTCAACTCGCACATAGTCAACTCGTGTCATCCATTGGAAGTGCTTCGATCAATTCATGTAGGGCTCCTATGTGTTCAACAATGTCCAGATGATAGGCCTGACATGTCTACAGTGATTTTCATGTTAGGAAATGAAGTAGTTCTGCCTGAAGCTAAACAGCCTGGGTTTTTCATAGAAAGCAATATAGTAGTCAATGCTGAAATGAGCATCACACTACTCGAAGCAAGATGAGGAGTAAATCGCATCAGATACTTCTCATAAGGTTCTCTGAACTCATATTCATAATGCGACTATTCATGCTTGCAATCATTGGACAAAATCTGCTTTACTTTGTTTTTGTGTGTACTTGTACAAGGTCTGTACATTACCAAGTCTTCTAAAGGGAAGACAGTACAAGGCACCCTCATCATTTTTCTTGTTACCAAAGCATACATGAAGCAACAAAATTTTTGCAGAATGCTTCAACTATTAGTGATGGATTGTACTCTTTTGTCTTGTCCTTGAACTGCGTTCTAAGAAATGATATACCATTGTACGATTAAAAGCTTCCATTTATACTGCTTTGACTTGATTGCTGATCGGCCAACAAGACTTCAAAAATCGATCAGCCATCAGTTAAATTTGTTAAGGGTATTATTTCATAATATTGTCACAGCAATTATGAAATCATGTTATCAAGTTGAAATTAAGAAATCACCACTACATTGATCAGAATAATCGGATTAAGAAATCACCACTACATCTGACGTAGACTTTGCATAATCGGATTTTCTCTTCCAGCGGGGTAAAATGCTGGCCAGTAAGGCGTTTTCTGGAGGTTTGGAGGCTGAAAGCAGCCTAAAAACATGAGCCCCCCAGCTTCTGCGAGGAGCTTTCCGAGTCCAACAGGCTCTTCTCTATCTTCCTTCTAGAACGGTTATGGTCACCGCGTTTTTAGTTTGAAATCTTTCCTCAGCTGATGCCTCAGATGCCGTCGTATAACTGTCTTTTAAGAAGAAACCAGGATGCTTTGGTTGAGGTAACGACACAATCTCGTTGCTTAACATGAAAACGACTGCTGCCATTGTTGGCCTGTCCTCTGCAAGTTTCTGAACACACAACAGACCCACCTGAATGCATCTCAACACTTGGGATTCGACAGATGATTCCTTCAAGCACTTATCCATTAATTGCAAGGCCTTATCTTCATTCCACAATTGCCATGCCTGGAGATATTAAAGATACTAGGCTTGATCATGTTACTAAGGTGAAGAAATTTAGTTTTAAGTGAAAGGGGAGAAGAATTGCTTCATGTTTTATTACATGCCCCAGAAGACTCAGATGCTGATCTGAATGGTCAAGTATTCTGTTCCTTCTGCCACTCACAAGCTCCAGTAAGAGCACACCAAGACTGAATACGTCAGATTTGACTGAGTATTTCCCAGAAAATGCATATTCAGGAGACATGTAGCCACTGCACGAAACATCAGATTTTAAGTCAGAAGAAATGGCCACTTCACAAATCCAGGGCAAGTGGTTGTCAGTGCTTACTATGTTCCTATCACCGTCCTTGTCTTGCCTTCTGTCTGATCTCCTCCAAAACTTTTAGCAATGCCGAAGTCAGAAATTTTTGGGTTCAACTCACTATCTAGCAAAACGTTGCTAGCCTTGAGATCCCTATGGATAATTCTTAATCTGGAGTCTTGGTGAAGATAAAGAAGTCCCCTTGATATTCCCAGGGCAATTTCAAAGCGATTTTTCCAAGCAAGCAACTTTTTTCTACTCTGATCTGCAGGCAGGAGGTGGTATTATCAGTGGGTTCTCGATTATTTTTGTAAGCCACCTTTAATTGATCTTAGCTGCTAAAGATTAGAGAAAGAAAATCAGACCGAAGATAAAATAGTCCAAGCTCCCGTTAGGCATGTATTCATAGATTAGCATCCTTTCATTTCCATCAAGACAACAGCCTAGAAGCCTTACAAGATTTCGGTGTTGAAGACTGGAGATCAAAATAACTTCATTCTTAAACTCTCCCAGACCTTGCCCAGAGGTTTGTGAGTGTCGCTTCACTGCTATTTCTACTCCATTTTCCAATCGACCCTACAATATTCAAATAAAAAGTATGATTTCGTTCAATTTTGTAAATCAAGAACATAAGCAAGTTTACCTTGTAAACAGGTCCAAATCCGCCCTCTCCGATTATATTAGAGACAGAGAAGCTCTTAGTTGCCGTGGTAACAGCTTCCAATTGATACAATGGTAATTCTATGTCGTCACTGCCTATTTTGACACCTACAACAAATTGATACTAGTCAGTGGACTATAATTTCTGTTGGCTTTACCTTTCTCTAACAATAGAATTGGAGTTGCACTTAAGAGTACAAAATCAAAATTAGAACATGAACTAATGAAAAGAATGATACTTTGGAATGTAAATGGATGGTAAGGTCTGACAAGTCTCTGTTACCTCTTTTCTTCTTCCTTCTCTGAAGCATGCACCAGATGAAAAAGCAAAGGACAAGCATCCCTCCAGAAACTAATGGAATCACTAGAATAAGCAATGCCCTTTTATGCTTCTGATTTTGGATTGCATCTGCCTTGAGAAAAATTCACTTTTACCATTGAAAACACTTTCACTGTTTGCATTCATAAGGCTGATGAGTGACAAGTGACATGAATCCCTACTGTTTAGCAGGTTAAAATTTTAACTGATAAAAGCAATTACTGAAAACATCACTGTGGCTTCATGTGGAAAACCAAAGGATGCATATGACTAACAAATGTAAATTGAATTTGTTAGCATGAATGATTCAATTGTTACAAATTGCAATAGCTAAAGAACAAATATGAAGAAATTATGCAAATGGTTTACCTAATTCTGATTTTGGCATCCGTAGATATATATCTTGCTCGCTGTTTTCGCCATGGTACTCCTGAATATCAATCAAGTCACCGAACCACATCAGACAGCCACTACCTCCGTCGGTAATATTTGAGTTTGTGAAAGCAATACAAGAACAATCCTTCAAGCATTCTCTCTTACATTCCTGACTGGTCATGCTCCGATTCAGACGAAAGTCCAAGAGGTCTGGCAATTTCACATTTCTAAGCCATATAAAACCTTCTCCTTGCTTGCAATCTAAGGGGGTTCTCCTTATGCATCCACCAGCCCAATTTAATGCATCCCAATCTACCTTTGATTTGGGAACAAATCCGTCCAAGCACTGACAAATTGGGTTACCGTTGATCCTGCAAATGCCATTAGGACCACACTTACCATATTCTCCACACATGTCATAGGGCAGCGTATACATGATTAACCAATCAGAACTTCCTTCATTCAGTACATACCGCTGAATTATGCCTGATGAATTCAACGTTAGCCTCGAGAGTATTGAGCTATACCTCAATTCGTACGAATAGTACACTTCTTTATCATCATAAACAAAAGTACACGCAATAACAGTGCTGTTCATCACAGAAAAACCGCTAAATCGCTGTACATTCCACAGGCCAGAGCGGAACTTCTTCACTGAACCCTGACGAAGAACAAATTGAGGCAACCCAATATTGTCAAGCTTGTAAGTGAATTCTCCAGGAGAAGGATCACTTTGATTTTTCCATGATGTCAAGTACCAAGTTTGGCCAGCCTGCAAGCGTATTCCTTTCTTCATTCCAGGGAGAAGCGTGTCAGTCATGAAATCAAAGCTCTGCCAGATATATCTTTCTGCACTGAAATCATCGTTTCTTCCGAGAACCAGGTTTCCAGAATCCAACAGCTGTGCAACCAAGTTCGTTTGAGCATCTGTGGAAGAAGAATTGGATGACCAGATGATGCTTTTTGTTCCATTGAGAAGTACAAGATTTCCATCACTGTTGATTGTCAGAACTCCATTTGAATCTGTCAGCGGAGCTACCCTGTTTGCAACCCACACAATCGTTTGAGGAGATCTCCTGTACCATATTCCCAGATACCGGTTAGTGGAATCTTGGACAGGAAAGAAGCCCAGCACAAAAGTTTCACCTGTGGAGACTAGAGTCTCACCGTCGGCCATTGTTTGGTTTTGGCTGATTGTATCAGTTCCATAGCAGGATTGCATCAAAAGAAACGAAATCAGGAGGCAAGAAAACATCGAATTTGATATAGACTCCATTGACATGTCTGAACAAAATGGGAAACTAAGCAACTTCCTTATAGCCTGCCATCCACTGGCCTCCGTTTAAGAACTCAAGATTGTGAAAGCACTCTTATTATTCTAATCTTTCTCTAGAGGAAAAATCAGCTCCTCTGAAAGATTTTTCAACCATAAACATATATTATTATTCTAGAATATAATACTCTATACTTTTTTCTTTGGACCATGCCTTTCAAATTTGAAATGAATTGCAGGACTGAGAGGAAAACTAGATAATTTTCATTCATGAGGATATGACATGGTCAATTCCAGATTCAAGAAGAGTTCGCATGCAATTTTTAATCCCTGGAAATGCTGAATAAATAGGTCCTATAGCAATTAATTTGTCATTATTAAGTCTTCTTGAATTACTAGTTAGAGCATTGGCGTTTACTTTGAATTTTTAAGGTTGATGCATCCATCCATTGGGCAGGAGTCGCTGGAAACTTAAAGAGATGTCTTATGACTGAGCCTGCTGGGAGAACCTTTTGTTTGGCTTGAATGTAACTTCAAAGTCATTTTTATTTCTCCAATTAGATGTGACCTTTTTTGAAAAAAAAAAATTTTTTTTTTTGACTTAGCTAAACCCAGTAAATTTTTAGTCTCGTTAAACCAGTCAGAATCGATTCACATAGCTCCGTTTGCCAAATTTGCGGCAATTGATATGACCCAAACAGTCTTCCTCATTTTTCTTATTGACTGAACCTGAGTATTTTATCTTCTTAGATTGGCTTTTTAAGATGTCAATTTTTGTGACAATCTAAATGCGAATTTCAGTTCCATTTGTGACTTTGAAAAAATTACAAGACACACTTATCTAATACTAGTTCTTTTCAAGTAGTATACTATTAGGATAAATCTTTTCTACTCGATACATGTCACATGTGCAGAATATGGAGTTAAAATTCAAACTAACATGACGTAGCATTCATTCAAATCCATTATACTGTTTATGCATGGAAAAGATTGATCCACATAATATGATTCTATTTCATTATCTCTGTCTAATTTTTAGGTATTTTCAGCCGTTGATTTGTAGACACCTTTTTTGTGAATCTTTGTTATAATCTTAAACGACACAACAAAGTAACAAAAATCCTCGTATATTACTATCAAGTATACTGCGTATGGATTTGAACCCGCGCCTGCTGGTTCTTCATGGAACTGGTTCAAAACGAGATGGGAAGCTGCATCGAAATTTCCTCATGAATGGGAAAGATTCAAGAAAAGGATGGTTCGAGTAAGACATTTGCCCGTGAAGTGTGACCCGCCTGTAAAATTTTTTCCTGTTCCTATTTGTTTTTTTATCGAGAGCATATGATCATGCCGACCTACAATGATAACCTTCCTTTAAAGTTTTTAACCTGTAGCAAAGATTCATACACTAAAAAGACAGAAAGAATTCTGCTTTAAAAAAAAAAAAAAAAACTAATTAACTTAACGATAAGATACGTGAGCTCTATATCAGAAAAGCAGGATACAAGATCAAGGGACTAATAACATTGAGCTGTCTTCTTCTTCTTCTTCTTTTTTTTTTTTTTTTTTTTTTTTTGCCCTCCAAACTGTTCTAAATTTTATGGCGAGAAGATTTCCACATCATTTTCGCTTAGGTCACTGGAATGCTTACACTCTAACGAGGCTATATAAAAAGTCGTTCAGGAAATTTAAAGAAAAGTATTTTTTTTTAAGTCCTGATTAAGCACTGCAACCATTTCGATTGTCATGCTAACTTTCCACAATATGGTCTACTCTCTTCATTTTCTTGAAGTTAAAAAATTTTTAAACTTAAGCAAATTTTTAGTGTCCGGTTCAAATTGTCCTACCTTTTTAACCAGTTTAGTAGAAATTTTTAGGTCGAAACTTTATGGATTAGAAATGAACTTTATGGAGTCGACTTCACTTTTTTTTTCCCTTTTTTTTGGACAATCGGTATTAATTTACTCTACACCTACTCTAGTCTTTTTTAAGAGGAAGGGCTCAACTAGGCCAATGAGGACCGACAGGACTAAACCATCATCAGACTAAACGGGCGCACTATACATCCATATGAATTTTTTAAAAAATCACAAATTGTGACAATTAGTGAAAAGTAAAATTTGAATCCTTAATTTCCCACCTCACCAATCTTTTAAGGAATGGGTGGTAGCCGGCTAGTGGTTATGGAGTCGACTTCACCCGTGCCAAGAAATTGGACGCCCTTATTAACTACTATTAGGGGTTGGAATCTCGTCCTACTCAAATGTCCCACATTCTGGAATACCGTAATTGATAAATCAGGCGACGTGTCAACTTCAAAATGACCGACGATGGAAAAGGGGGAGCAATTAAAAGTTAAATAGTCCATCTTCGCTTTCAACTGGAAAACTGACCCTTTTTTTTTATTTTCTTTCTGAAATTTTGAAACTACTACAATTATTGAGTCTCTGAAATGGACTACTATTTTTCTTTCTTTTTTTTTTAGGTGAAACGAAATAAAAATGAAAGTTGCGGAGTGATGGGCATTATTTGGACTCCAAAGACTATGATTTTTCTTTACTTTCAATCAGCATGCCCGACGTCTAAGACGTGCCATCGTGTTTCACAAGATCAGGTCTTAACACTGAAGATTAAGGTTTTTCCTATATATCATCGGGTTAGTGGAGGCCTTAGGCAAAAAATGATCTAGATTCTTGGGAAGGATAGTCATATGACATCTCTCCAAGTTCCACAGAGATGATTCAGTTGGCAAGAGCAATCATTCTTAAACTAAAAATTTACCATGAATTTTCTTTTGTCCTTTCTCTCTTTGACCTTTATCGTTTTCTCTCGCTTTTTTTTTTTTTTTTGGGGTGGTGGTGGTGAGTGGTTGGACTTTGGAAGGATGATCATCAATTTTTTTATTTTTTTTCATTGACTTATTTCATATAATTATTGCAAAAAGTGAAGTCGAATAACAAGAAGTTTACAATTTGTGGTAGCTAATTTACTTGGAAAAGAAATTTTCTTGCCATTATCAAATGTGATGACTATGTTGGTCATTAATTTATAAGTGTCTTATAAGCGACTTAGGGCTCTAGAGACATGTTCTGATCTGTAACAATGATCAGAGTCCAACTTATCCAAATTTTATATTATACAAAAAGAAATTTCTCAATCTACTATACGTAAAAATTGTGCACAGGTAAGTGATAAGTACATTGCTTTTGTAGTTTTCCAAGGCATCCAACGTGTTCTTGTTTTTTTTTTTTTTTTTTTGTGTGTGTGTGTGAAATAAATCCAAGGCGTTGCCAAAGGGAAATTTCTTGCTCGGCTAACTGCAGTGCACAAGCGGTCCGTTCCAAAAGATTTCTAAAAGGAAAAAGTGACGGATGAAATTCAAACATAATAAAAATTAGTTCGTGAGATTAGTGTTGATTTATGCACTTCTAATATTTATCTGCAACACTTAAAAGTCTAGCATAGAACTTTGGTCATTGGTTAAATATTTGGAGTAGTTGGTATTATATATAGATAGAGAGAACTAGATGATGTATACACCTCTAAACACTTTCAATAATTAAGGATTTAAAGTAGCTTAGAAATTGTTATGAGCGCATATATCCAGCACGTGCCTAAACGAACTTCAACTATTCAAAATAATCTATAAAAAAAAAAAAAAAAAAAACTTCAAATTCTCAACAGGATAGAATCCTGTATAAGGTAATTCAAGTTTTCTCCCCGTAAAATTTTGACAAATTTCAATAGCTTCTATGTATGTTAAGCTATTTGCCCTACAAAAGTTTTTAACAAATTTTATTTTGAATCTAGAATTTATATATGCTAACCTCACAATCATGAAATTTGAAATCCAATTCCCCACAAGGGTGAAACATAAAACTAGATTAGGTTTCTCTTCACATCCCAACTGCTTTAATTGATGTCAACAGCACTACTGATTAAATCAAGAGATTCGGTTAACAGTAAAGTTGTTGAGGCTCCAAATTAATGTCAGCCAGGTTTGGATAGAGATAATTTGGAAAAAAATAATAATAATTCGCCTCACAAATTCCAATCATCTTTTTATCTCACTACATCACATCACAAAAAGTTCTATCGCAACGATCTCAAATAAATCGTCCAAACAAACTCAGTACTGTACTGGTATTGGCTACAGCGGAAAATGTTACTGCGAAAAGGTACGTACGTGTGGTGGGTGAACTTTTAGGCACCTTACGAAATTATTCCCCAGACCCATGCAGCTTCGTGGAAGGAGAACATCCTTCTATTCAAGCATAAATAACGCTACCACATAGCCCCAGTGAAAGATGCAAAAGAACAAGAACCCAAGCGAGCCGACCACATCCACATGCTCATGCAGCATTAAATATCCTTTGCCCTCCAAAAAAAGTTAGTCCAAGGTATTGTATTCTTCAAGCCAAACGACGAATCAATGTCGATCATGGATGTTGATGAATTGTATGATTTTGAAGATTACTTCCCATCGATGATTCAAAGACTAGGTTCTGAGGGATTCATGGGGGAGCTGTGCAGTGGATTCTACTTGTTGATGGATGTTACCAAAGGACTCATCACTTTCGAGAGCTTGAAGAAGAACACGCTCGTTCTTGGCCTGCATGATCTTGGAGATGATGAGATCGTCTGCATGTTGGCTGAAGGAGACATGGATGGAGACGGAGCTCTAAACCAGATGGAGTTTTGCATTCTCATGTTCAGATTGAGTCCGGGCTTAATGGATGGATCCAAGCGTTGGATGGAAGAGATGGATATGTGAAGCAACTTTTTTGATCGTGCCATGCTATGTTTAGCGTCTTTTTGAGGTTTTACACTTTGAACATTGCTTGATGATTTGGTATTGAGTTAGATGCACGCGTTGCTTCATCTAATAAAAGAAATAAATAAATGATGTTATCTTGATTTTAATACTCTTGACGGCGAAGAAGCTTAAGACTTCTCTCTTCATACGACCACCATGTACTGACCAGTGATTCAAGTTAGCTTAAAGCTTGACAAAATTTGGATACTGTGTGTGGTAAAGAACCACTCTATTATCAGCCAGTTTTATTTTACACCAAAAAAGAGAGAGAGAGAGAGAGATTTCTGTTCCTGGTAAAGTTTTGGTTTTTATTCGTTATGAACTTGGCTGTTAGCAAGTCATCAGCGAAATTGATGCATGCAATCTGATGGAATTCAACTGATCAGATCAGATAAAAATAAGTGCGGAAGAGATGGGTGCCGATACTACGGATATGGAAACCTGTCTCAACCAACATTACCCCAAAGAGCAAACACCATAATTTCGAAGTGTAGAATACAGGAATCCACTGCTCCGAATTATTAATGTGTAATGTCCCAAAATCTCCAGTTGAATCCTGAGTCCATTTATTAGTGGTCCAACTTTCGTCCTCAAGAGATTGTCAACTGATCTGATCTCTCTATGGTTGATGCTGCTTGTCTGTTGTCTGGTGCATTGTCAACTTATGCGTCAACTTTTCAATCAATTTAATTAGGCCTAATGAACTCAAAGGGCAATTTTTCTACTCCATCACGCCACTCGGTTGTCGTAACCATATGCAGGATTTACTCTGAGTCTCATCTGGTAAGGTTTAGACCGCTTGCTCTAAGCTGTTATATGCAGTAACAAATATTATTATTATTTTCAAACGTGTTAAAGTATAAATCATTTGCTCGCAAAAGTTCATATGTTTAAATCTCGGATCATTTCTATATAAAAAAAGGCCACGTGTCTAAATCGATATGAGATCTCTATTAACAAAAAAAATCTATAAGACCTTCATAAGCGATCTATGATTCCGAATCATACCTTAACCTGTAACGGCGAAGTCCAAATCACGCAAAATTTAATTTTTAATATATATATATATATATATATATAAATATATAATACGTGTGACTTGATCATCCAAAATTTTCTTAGCTAACTATGCACCTTATTTCTCCAAACAAATAGTCGATACATTTAGCTGTTTATCTCCCGTGTAAATAGGGCACGTGGGGTCAGAAAATGAAACCAGAAGAAATTCGTGGTACGGCGAGAATTGGCAACGCATATCCGTAAAAGGATAATGAGTAGAATTTAGAAAACTCTCTTGTGGAGAAGGCCAGAATCATAATGCGGGGGGGCCATTTGTATTCCACCTCAACAAGACGTTACAAGCCTAATAGGACATTACAAGCCTATGTGTCACTCGACTACTCAGTACTAGCCTACTAGGTAGGGGCCAACCATCCGTCATCCAGATTCCATCCCAATGCTTGCTTGGTTGAGATTCAATTAACCACTGAGAAGGCAAGAGAAGAAAATAAGCAAAAACGGATAGCTATGAATTATTAAAAAAAAAAAAAAAAAAAAAAAGGCAATCATTGAGTTTGATGAATGATCTAACAATAGAACCTGAAGAAGCAGACATCGTAATTTCAGCATATGAAGATTTTTGTGGGATCGCATTAGTCGTTTTGCTTTTGTTCCTTTGGATTATTGATTTTTTTTTTTTTTTTTTTTTGGGTTTGGCATTATTGATCTTGTCCTATCCTTCTAATTGGATTTCGTTGATTAAGTGTCGGGGGTTAATCATTAGACATCAATCCACACATCGAGGAAAATGTAGTGAACGGTGACCTCACTATAAGTTTGAGAGTTGTCAGGATTATTAACTAATTACTTGTAATTTGTTATGCAGAATTAAAGGATTATCCATGCATTGGCCTTGGATTTAATTCCGCTGTGCACTCCCCAACTTTACACTTTTCTCACTTTGCGCCCCTAGTTCTAATTCTGTCCACATTGCATCCTCAATTATCGAATCCATCCCATTTCAGTCCAATTGATAGCTCCGTCACCAAGATTAACGCAGAAAATGACCGTGGCCCCAACGTGCCCTTTACACGACTCTCTGCCAAAATGCAAGAGGTAAAAAAAACAATGAAAATTCACAACTACAAGACAAAATATCATAATAAAAATCACTTTACCCGTCCTATTATAATTCACTTCTCAACACTCAAAAAATGAAAAGGGGTGGGGGGTTCCTACAGACACTTGGAGTGGTAGAGAGATAAAAGCTGGGAAATCGATCTTGAATTCGGTAAAGTGCGGCTGTCCAAAGAAGGCTAAAGCCTGCAAGTTTTCAACAATGGTACATCAAAAGCCGTGAGCAGAAAAAGGGGGAATGGGAAAATTTTCTTCAGGTAAGGATCTGCCGTTTTCAACTTAAATAATTAGTTGTACAGTTATCTGTGCATGTAATTGGGGCGTTACTGTAAGAGAATGCAATGGGATATGTGAAAGGTGCGATCTTTTCGCTTGATTGCAGCGTGTGCGAGTTGTTGTTGCTACTGTGCTGTTCTTTTCTTTCTTTTGATCTGTCTGTATACTTGATGAATTTAGTAGCGGTAGGTCGTTGAATTTAGTAGCAGCAGGGGCCAGTGCTGCCTTTAATGGTGGATACATTCTGGTCCCATAAGCGAATATTATACATTGATAAATGATAAACGTGTTTAAACGAACACCAGGCTGCTGCTAGCATTCTAGTAGTACCATACTGAAGCTAAACTACGGCTCCTTTGAATCTGTGACTATAGTATCCAAAGGAGCAATACTTGGTGCAAGTATAAATTAGGATTCTCAGGCCAAAGTGCAGTTACCTTTTCTGTTTTGAATCAAACGCTCTGATTCTTTTCTATGGTTTGTTTGGATTGTGAATTATTTGAGATATTTTTACTGTAGCATTTTTTGTGATGTGATGTACGTGAGATAAAAAGGTAATTGAGAAGATAAAAAAGTGCGTTGAAAATTGTAATGATGACATAACCAGATATAATTTGACAAATAATTCACAGTCCAAACAAAGCAACACATCTCAAGTGCTACGGCGGAAGTCCTAAGTTTCTTGTTTTTTCTCTTTTTAGTCTTTCTTTTGCTTTATCAAAGCACTATATATTTCTTTATGGACCATAAAAGTAAATTCGTTGACTTCCCTCCTCAAAATTTCCATGGATTTTCGGATATAAAAGTCTCACTGGCATGTGGGGTGAGGAGTCTTTTTTTTTTTTTTTTGTTAATTTTGGTGACAGAGAGTTATCAATTGAATTGAAAAATGGGATGGATTTGATAGTCGAGGGTGCAATGTGTCCAAACTTAGAATTGGAGGTGTGAAGTGAGGAAAGTGTACAAGTTGAGAGGTGCAAAAGTGGAATTAAACCTGATGCAACTCTACCTCATTAAATTCTACTTCTCTCTTGAACAACCTCTTCATTTTCATTTATATTCTCTTCTCTTTTTTAATTTTTTCTTAACAAAAAACAAACATCTTCACCAAATAATGGATTGCTTGATTTAGACAGATCTTCATTCTCGTTCCGGTTTGTCAAATGTTGATAGAGCCATCAAACCGGGGCCGCCTATTGACACGACTTGTCATACTTTAAAGCTCAACCGTTGAATCCTGTACGGTCCATCTCGATGTACTGGATCAATCCTATCCTTTACCGACAGTTGAGCTGCATCGTTAGGACTTGATCCTTTTGGTCGGCCCAACATCCTCAAATGTCCTCAGAAATTTATCTGGTTGCTTGAACCATCAAAACACGGCCCAACCACTGTACGTCTCTTTTGCAAAAGGTGAACGACTTGTCTAGTACGATGTGTGTGCGCGCACGTGTATATGCGTATGTATGTATATATATATATTAGTAAGTGTTGGCCCACCTTGAAACGTTAAAGGTTAGCAAAATTTGATAGAATGTTTGTCAGTAGAGTGTCATGTTTGAAAATATACGTAAAGTATGTATATTATTGAAATGGAGAGGAATTGGATTATCGGTTGAACAAATGAACTTTGTCATTTTTTTTGTCAATTTTCTTTTAAGTCATTAATACATTAATATTTAGTTAAAATATAAGTCATTAATGCTAACTGAAATTACCACCAAGTATAGCTTGCAAATTTGATGAGAAAATATATGTCTTTATTACATTTCATTAAGATGCTTTTTTTTTCCTCTTTGAATGATAGCTTTCAAATATATTTTTTTTTGTCATTGTCACTGGATTTATTAGTGTCTACATTTTTCATTTAACAAATTTAATTCAAGTACAAATTAATAATATACTTATGTACTTTTTGTTTTAAAATTATATGTATAATTTGTTCAGCAAATATACGCAGAGAAATTGAAAAACAGTAGAATTAATAATGGTTAGCATTTTTGCAGAAGTTTTTCGTGTTTGATAGAGGGACATCTATATATGAATTGGATTTATAACTTATCAATAAATTTGCTTTTCAAGGTAAAAGAGATTAAATTGAAGTACATTAACACAAAGGATAGACAAATACAAGATAATAGAATTAAAACATACGCAGGGAGCAAGTCAAAATAGCTAAGTCAAATTAACACAAATGATAAATAGATACAAGATAATTAAATTAAAACACAAGTAGTTCAGTTCTGAAGCACATAAGCATTACATCGTTGGAAACTAATTATATGCATAATTATTGTGAAGGTTCATTTGAGTCTGCTGGCCAGCTGGGACGTGTTTAACTTCATAGCTTGTGATAATGGTAAAAGCTGTTCCTTTAATTGCTTTTTCTCTTGGAGTTGCTTTCTTAAGAAAGCACAGGAGTCTCTTTCCTTGGAATATATTAAGTGGCAATGTTAGTTCAATTGTCTAACTTTTAATGTACCATTTTCTGTGTATCATGATCTCTTAAATTTTGGATTAAAAATTAATAGATCATAATATAGTTCATAAATACATTTTTCATTTAGGTAAAAGTCTAGAATTGTATTTCAATTTTGTAGTTTCAAAGATATTGACATAATTTATATCCTACTTAAAATCTCAACAGTAATTTCTTCAAGAATCCAAAGCCAAAAAGGAAAAAAAATGCTATAATGATTGGTTCCATTATATATGCTAAAAACTAATAGAGCTGAGAGCTGCAATCATCCGAATCTGTAAGAAGAAAATTGTTTAAAGGAAGTTAGAAGATTAATCAAAGGGAGAAAGAAGAATTAAGCATACAAATTCATCATTTGAGTAAAATAACAGAGTTTGAAAACTGAGCACTGGTTCAATATTAACATCTTTTCTACCTTCCCACTGTCAAGTAATTCAGTAGGCTATCATAAACTTTTTAGTAATGTTATATCCTAGACAATTATAAATTGAAATACTGACTGCCCACTAATTAGATTGCTAACTTGTATTTACTCCATCAAGTTCTTTATAAGAACGCCATCATAAAGGATCTTGAGCATTGATATGAAATTTGGGAACATCTTTTGTGATATTCATTTGGGATTACTATCGAAATTTGACCTCCAACCTCAGTAGTGTATGCTTTGATAGTATTGTTCTTCGCTATCCTTTTGTCCTTGAATTTTCCAGATTAAAAGCATAGATGAAAAAATCATTGTAACCGCCTCAACATGAGAGGCTAGTTTAGCAAAATCTGTAACATCCTTAATTTCATTAGTGAACTTTGTTCGAAATATTTGTTTGAAATATTTAATCAACAATTACATGTTGACTATGCAATTTCCAACTGCAAAACAATATAGCTTTTTACAATCCAAAACTAAGGCAGCATTCTAAAATTTTAACAGATAAGCAGATACGTTATATATAAATAACTTATTAAAGCATACAGAGTCATTTTTTTTTATGGCAGCCTCATTCAAAAACCAAATAGTAGAAATTTATAAGTCACTTATGCCTACGCCATAAGATAGCTTATCTTTTTCAATTATTTCCAACTGATCAAAATAATGCTCTTATAAGGCTTTAGGATATCTCAAGAGTCAATATCAAAAGTTATACGTGAATTTGTAAGGGTAAACTTATGATAAAATGTCATACAAAGTAATTAATCCAATAAGCAAAACTTAAAGCTATAAATGGATCAAATAAGTTGAACAATGCCTCATTAATTCTTTAAGGAAAAATATGACTTTTTAGTATATTATTTCAATCCTTTTCTACAATTGTTCTTCTAAGAACATTTAAGCGCATTTATCAAGTTGCACTCATCATTATGCAATAACTCATAAAGTTATAGCTCATGGAGTTGAACTTACTTGGTCATCAGCTGGCTAGATGAAGAGCGGTATATGATAACAATTTCTAAGCATATGGACTGAAAAGTGCAGCATGTAAAGATCTTGTTACATCATTTATCACAAATCCCAAGCGACACCTATCATATTTTGCCATTACCTGAAGCAAATTAGAAGTTATAATTGTTGTAAATGATTTACTAATTCTAGCATTAGAAAAGTAAATAATAACATTTACCTCGCTTCAACACCAGTTTCTTCCTTGCATGATAGGCATCTAATGGTACATTCTATCTCAATATGGATAGATTTTTTGGTCTTAAGCCAAAAGTTTCTGAGAAAAAATCAGCCAAAACTTGACATTTTTAGGAAAACTAAATTGAAACTCAGAATTCTTAAGTCAAAATGTACCAAAGCCATGGTTAAACATGCAAGTTCTATGTCTTTAAAGCAATGGATGTTATTATAGGGTACTATTAAGTTCAAGCCTTCACCATAAGAATATGAATTTCAATTTGAATCATAATAAGTTCATAAAGACTATCATTTAAATAATGAAATAAGATTATTAAACAAATTAATTAGACAACAGTGGTTCTAGTTATCATTTTAGCAATTTTGCCTCTTAGGCTCTTGTTATCAACAATACATAAACCTTTCTATTTTGTTACTCCAACAAAACACAGTGAACTGGAAATTAACAAAAATTTAAGAGTTTATTTATTTCCTATGATGTTAAGCAGCAGAGGAAAGGAGAAAAATTTACTTAGCAGCAGGGGCTGTAGCATAACCATTAGCAGTAGAAACCTGGGGCTTCTTCTCTTGAGCTGGCTTAGATGACTGAGGGATAATTTCTTTTCCAACCCCAGAACCCACAAAAGTTTGCTGACTTCTGCTTTCAACTCCAGCAGCTCCAATACTCTTGACAAGCCCATTAGCACTCCTAAGAAAAAATAAGCCACCGCATTAGCCAAGTTCATCTCAGATCCATCATTCCCAGAATAAATTCACTTGCTAGAATCACCGTTAATGGTGTCAACAAAGTTCCCTTTGTTCCTTGAAATTAAACTCTTTAAGTACACCAATATGTGCAGAGATAAGAAACTAACAATACAAAATTTCTCAGATATGTGCATATGATATATCCAAGATACATATGATGTATCTTAGAAATTTTATATTAAACTTTGGAATACAATACATATGATATATCTAAGATATGTGTAAGGATTACAAACTAACAATACAAAATTTCGACTTCTATAGTTCGAAATTCTCAATCGTATGCTATATTACATCGGCACCATCAGAATTTATGTGGTAGCTTTTTACCTGGACAAAAGGTAACCAGAAGTTTTTTAAATTATTATATGAAGATGAAGTGTAAGACATACTTGAATCAGCAACTTCTACAGCACAAAAAACTGTAAACCAATGTTTCCAACTACTAATCTACTAATAATTAACTTCTTGATAGGATAATTTGTGCCCTAAAAAAAACGTTGAAAAGGAAAGATAAAGTGCCCTAAAAAACATAGAAGGAATTGACCGTAGAGAAAAAAATTATATAGACTGGAGTAGAATTTACCTGTGTAATCATTCTCTCCGTGTTTTCTCTGCTATCCCAAGTTTCACACAGACATTTTATCAAACACTTGATGGCCATTGGTCTCTGAGATTTCACAAAATCTTGACTTGTTTGAATAGCTATGTTTGCTAGATAAATCATTACAACAAAAAAAAAATCTCGGATATCAGAACATCATCTAATAAAAAAAATAAGAGAAAAAGAAAAAACAAAATGAAGAACATCTGATAAAAAAATTTTAAAAAGGAAAAAAACAAAATGAAGAAAAAATTCATTGACACATATATTCACATTTAGCAGAAAAGAAGAAAAAGGAAATTTTTGTACTAAAGTTAGAATATCATCTAATAAAGATCTAAAAGGCAAAAATAAAATTCAGAACCAAAAGGGAAAAGAAATAAATTCTTACTTTTCCTGTAACCCTTTCTCCAGAACTCTTTCTTGTTTGAGTTCTCTTTTCTTCTCCTCTATTGTACGCAATGTCACAAAATGTAACAAAGGAGAAAAAGTGCCAAAAAATAGACTCAATCTATGAAACAGTTGGTGGTTTTCATGGCAATAATTAATACTAATAGGTTAGCCATGTGTATTCTACAGTGGAGAATGAGAAGGATTTGGTGAAAAAAAGATACGAAGAAAGGAAGAAGCTTACTTGTTTCTTTGCTTTTTCTGACCATGCATAGAAGCAGTTCAACTGCTATTCTTGATTGTGTTTGACGTACAAAGGAAAGAATGGAAAACACAGCCAAAGATAGGAGAAGAATGGTAGGCAAAAAGTCACAAACAGCCTTAAATAGTTAGCTATTGTTTTGAGAGCCATTTTTTCTCATTGGACAAAGTAGTAATTTTACATAAAAAGACACAAATGGCCTCAATAGTAGTATACTGTTCGAAGAAATAGTCAACATTCTGAGGCCATAAACGAAAAAAAATTTCTCCCCGGTAGATTCCCTCCCCGGAGTCATCCACATGGCTCAGTATGCTAGAAGAAGTCTTAAGAACCTGTTCTTCTAACACCAACATGGTAGTTTGGGAAAAGTAGACAATGTAAAGTCCACCGACAAA
Organism: Coffea arabica; assembly: GCF_036785885.1. Classification (NCBI taxonomy): domain Eukaryota; kingdom Viridiplantae; phylum Streptophyta; class Magnoliopsida; order Gentianales; family Rubiaceae; genus Coffea; species Coffea arabica. Next base: position 47,204,491 of record NC_092319.1, on the reverse strand, counting down.
GCAAAAGAAAATTTATCCAATGTGCCACGTGTCAGCAAGAGGAGTTGCTACAGTAACATTGCCCTTTTGCTTATCTTATAGTAACTAGAGGAACCAAGCTATGCAAAGCATCATGTGAAGGCTTTTACTCTTCATGTAAAAGGAGTAGCTTCTAAATTGACCGAAAATGAAAACTCAGAAAGCTAATTGAGCAGCTAATCCAAACACAACTGCAAAAGGAGCAAAAAAGAATGCAAGCAATGCAAATTAAATAGGAAAAAAAAAAAGAATAAACCTGATTAAGTGAAGTATTAGATTGAATTGTTCTAAATCCAAATTTTTCGCAGTGGAGTATGGCAAAAGTTCAGTGATTGTTGATTGAGGTAGGCTCATTGGTTGTTCGAAGAGAGAGAAGTAAAAGGGATCATAATTAAGGCTTTGGAGTTGGCTTTTGATTTATAGATTTAATGTACCCTAAAAATTTACATAAAATGTTTCAATTTCTTTCGGATGGTCACAACATGATTTAACAAAAAGTTTTCAGATCACAATATGATTTAATAAACCGATTAATATCTTATTCTAATATGTAATATTTACCGAAATTTTTACATGAATAAACCAAGAGAAACGTTTAGCCAAGATCTACTAATTTTAATATCTCTACCACATATGACTACATATATTTAGGAAAAAAAGATAGAATCTAATTTACAAATGAAAAGGATCCTTACCAAAGCTAGAGGCAGAAGAAACTCCATTCCAAATGCAAAGTCTTCGGAGAAAGAAATATCATCCTTTATATGGGCACTTCCTTTTCTTTTCCTTTTTAAAACCTAAAAACCTAAATTACTACTTACTTAATTTCTATCACATCAAATCTCTGAAAAATATGATTTAGAATTATGGTGTTCATGGGAAAATTGGATGGCTACAAAACTAATTCCAGTACAAATGAATGAAATCAAACGGCTGGGCACTTTCATGGGGAAAAATCCCTGAATTTTGGAGAAAAAGAAGACACCTAATCTCTGAGGAATAAAGGCCCTTCCATGCTTCCAAGTACAATAAACATGTGAAGGAACCATCTCTGCTACAGGATGGGAAGAGTCCTTGCTGGTACTTTCACCCGAAGAAGAAGAAAAGAAAAGATACTCCGTTCCGTTGGTTTCTTGTTTGTCTTAAGTGTCTGCAATGAAATGGGCCATATAATAGAGGTTCCATTGGTTCTATTGCAATGTAACGGGTCCCGCTGATTCTATTGCAATGTAATGGGCAATGTAATGTCTTGCTGGTTCCGTTGGTTTCTTGTATATTTTTGGTCCATTGTTCCCCTCATCAAAAAATCCAACCAAGTGTCAAATAAGTAGCAAGTCACTTGTCAAAAAGAGAGCCTGCTACAGTAATAAGAAGATATATATCGAAGGAATGATAGAACAGTCCATAAGACCCTATTTAGTTCGTAGGAATGCTTGCTGTGAGCTTCCTGATTTGATTTTTAATTCATCTTCTTTTCCCCTTCTGCTTTTAAGATTTAAAATATCTATTTAGACAAAAAAAAAAAAAATTTAAAGAAAAATGCCGTAATTTCAGATTTTAATCTGAATAGTGTTTTTATCAAGAGGCTTCTTTCCAAAAATGGTATATTTGTGTAATTAGTTACTGGCTGTCATTTGACATTGGTTTTATCATGAGGCTTTTCATGATATCTTTGCATATTTTGCGTGCATTTGTTGAAATACACTTATGATCACCGCGTTAACTTTGTTAACAGCCTTCAACTGGGTTCGAACGAGTTTGGCTTCGCTCACGGTCTTCAAAAGTCTTGGGACTAATTGTCCTGTTCCGCGTATAAATCCAAGTTTTCATGTGGGCCTCAGAGCCCATAATCCCCATTGCCATTGGACGTCAGCGCCTCCCTCCCAACAAACAAACTCCCAATGAGACGTGTGGTTCAGTTCTTCGTCCCTTTGTTTTCAAGTCCTGATGCAAAGAACCAAACCAGCCCCTATCCTCAACTTCGGGCCCCCACCCTGTCATTGCCCACAGATATTATTTTGCAGAAGTCTGCCCTCTCCGCTGCCCACAGAAAATCAAATTGTAGGCTGTAGACAGGCCAAATCAGCTTTGTTCAAGGAGGTCGATCTTCCATGTCAGCCACACCAGAGTTCTTTATTAGCTCAGCAAGGAATCCGCTCCCACCGTCTTCACGCGGGTTTCCCTTCTCCCACATTTCATCACCCTTCACCGCAAAACGTCCTTCAATTATGAGATGGCAATGGCATATATGGTACCACATATTCATATTTTCTTACTTTTTTTTTATATATAAGTGGAAAGTTTTAAATTCATAATCTTCTAATTACAATTTCTCTACTCTTATCACTCAATTCAATCATTTCTCATATATTTTTACATTTTTTTTTGTCAAAAATATATTCTTACATGGAATCATCTTTTACCGCAAACGTTCTTCAACTATGGGATAGCATACTATACCGTACGAGCAAATTTCTTCCTTAATTTTTTTTTTTTTGTTTTCTAATGGTAAGTGCAGGATTTCAAGTACCTAACTTATAGCTCAAATCAGGATTTAAATCCCTTCTAGTAATGGCCGACTTATCAAAACAAATCATAATAAAATTTTGAAGAAACTTGAAATTTTTTTTCCTTATCCTTTTTACTCTAAACTATCGGACACAATATTTGAACCCTGAATCTAATAGTAGAAAAGATTTTAATAGTTCTCCTCGACTATTGGAGCCATCCTAGTGGTTAAAGAAACTTGAATTTGGTTTACTTTAGTCGAATCTGAATGAGCTAACAAAATGTCCGTGTAACATGTTCATAAGCGTGCATCAAATGAGTGCACATACAATTGATGCTCTAACATATTCCCTAGGCTTTTTTTTTTATTATTATTGATCATTCACATTCTACCATTATTTAAAAAAGAAAAAGAAAAAAATCCGCGAGGAATATTTTTTTTTTAGCTTAAAAAGGGAAAAAGTTTCTCATACAACAAGATTAAAAAATATATTCAAAGGTAATCTAAAAAGATATGCTTGATTAAACAACACCACATCCGATGTTGGAACACCCAAGGCAGCGACAATCATCATGATTCATGGCTGGTGGGGGATTGCAATTGAAGAAGCTCCAAGTCAGCAAGGGAGGGACCATAGGGTGTCACGTGGACCAAACCCTTATGTGGATCATGGCCTGCCATGTCGGCACCCATCCCCGAATCTCGAATCATTTTGTGGTCATCACACCACACACACCATTAGCGACCTAATAACCACCTCGAATTTCGGGTCAAAAAATATTGCACTACTACCACTATTTTTAAATGTACCAATTATTTTCCGACCACGCGACTTGCAATGGCCGCCGATGAATAATGAATCCCCCTATAAACACGGAAACTATTTTTATTCTAATTTTTTTTGTTTATTAATTTTTTCCCTCAACGAAGAGGAGCACTTGGTTGTGCCAGGTTTGAATCGCAGGAGATTAATTGAATCTCGTAAAAATTGATTCGAACGCTCCCGTGTCGACGAAAAAAAAAAAAAGAAAGAAGAGCACTTGGTCGCGGGGAATTTTCAAATCCCCTCAAAGTCTGTGAAAATGAAAGAGCCGATCCTTTTCTTTTTTCCAACTTTTTTAGAATACTCTTTTACTAGCACAAAGATATATGTATATAAAAAAAAAAGGGAACACATGCAGGCACAGCACAAATAATTTTGACGCGTATAAATATATATATATAAAAAGAGAAAGAGAATGAATGCACGACAAAAACTTAACTCTAATCTTCAAATAAAATAGCGTAGTTTAGTTTCTATTATTTTTAATAATATACTATTCACGTAGATGGAGACGAAACGAAACGCTTGGTCGCTAAGCAAATGCAATTTTAGCCTCACAGAAATTGTGCGAAATGAATCACACGTCACACGACGAACTAACCACAAAAGTCTTCTCCTTCCCAACGTTGAAAATTTACTTCAAACAAAGAATATGCTGATTTTCTTTTATTCATTTTCTCCGACTTGATAATTACATTTCAGAAATGTTGGTCTGCTAGACTGTGAGATTTAAAATTAAATCCCAAAAGCAATATTACATTTCATGGGCGTGCAATTTGCAATGTCCCTTTTGTAATTTTTAGAATCGGATAATTAATTATTGTCTTTCGTGAATAATTTGTAAATATTCTCGTTAGTGTGCCGTGAGCTTGGAGAACTACTTTCACCCGTTGTCTTGGAGTCAAAATCACCCGACTATTTTTTTAATCCAAAAAAATTTATTAATTGTCTTGAAAATAAGTGGAGCAGTCGTTGTTGGCTTTCAGTTTCATGTCCCTAAAATAGTAGCTCCTATCTAGGGGGTGTTCAAACTTTGGGAAAAATTTTGAAAATTCGGTTGATTCAATTTAGATTGGATTTCAGATTTTGATAAAAATGGAATTCGGTAAAAATCAAAATATATCCAATTATAATTTTTGATAAAATAGTTTGAGAATAGATACTAAAAATATATTACCAAATTATTGATTACCTGCCAAATTTTTGAACCTTTTCTAATATAATAGTGTGTATGTATATACATAATACTAAATACTATTAGCAATGAGTGATTAGTTAACTGTTGACTACTAAGTAGCAGCCTACTACAGTATTACTAGTTAAATTGATTGAATTTTGTTGCCAAAAACATATGGGATATTATTTGGATTAACTTTTTACACACTAATACTACAGTAATTTTTTTTTTTATATTAACTGTTATGAATGTAGATTACATATGCAGGATTTGAATTTTTAATTTAAGTTCGTGTTATGCGTCATAATCTAAACCTAATATTATAAAAATATTAGACACTGACCGTGTATAAAAAAGTTACTCATATGATTTTGATGCAACAACTTTTTTTTTTTTTTATAGAAATTTAAAGTATTTTAGTTTACTATTGACAATTTGAAATTTGGATATCATCGAATTACCAAATTTTCAGCCAAAATCCAAATATCAATATGCAATTTATCAAACTAAATTTTGGATGATAATCGTGTATTAGTCTTGAAAAACTAATTCTTGAATTTTGTAATTCTCGATTATCGGTCGATAACCAACCTTACTCATATCAACGTCATATATATATATATATATATATATATTGATGTAGGTGTTCATATCAGTATCATGATACAAAACGTAGCTTAATATTACCACTTGGCATTTTCAACTCAAATTAAAGAACTCTTACCAAAAGAAAGAAATATAGGGACTAAGATAGAAAAGTGCAGCGTTAATATTCGCATGGGATAGGAACAAGTCCACACCTCACATCCCCAAACCCCCTCCATTAATTAAACACTAGGAAGGGAAAGGTGAATCACCGCCCATTCACTCTTCTAGCTTATCTACCCCTCCCCAATCACAGCAAACAAAGCTTCTAGCGCTATGATTTTTTTTTTGGGTGAATTTTCGCAGGCAATTCGTCGGTTGTATACGGTGAAAATTTTAGTACTATAAACATAAATTGAATAAATTTCAAATTTACAACACTTCTTTTTATTGAATGCAGGAAATGTGGTAAAATATACTTACAAGTTGACTGAACTAGAGATATTTGTGCACTCTAAAATTCAACTTCTTAACCATTTACATGGCCCCAAATTGCTTTCTCAACATCGTTTTGACATTAGTCCCAATTTCAAATACTCTAACCATAACTTTATTATTAATTTTTAAACTACAATCTTTAAAAATTGGAGTTTGGAAATAACAGCTAGTAATTACGTGCCAAACTCAAAAAGATAAAACAAAAAAAAAATGAAGAGAGTAAAATCTTGAACGATGCAACTACCAAAAATAGCCCCATATAATCCTCTGGGCCCCACACTTCGGACCCAACCAAAATCGATGACTCTTGTCACTCGAAATTATATATACTTTGGCCGAAGGCTGCAAAACCACTTGTCCATACAACAACTACTAAAAGTCCAAGTGAGAGAAATTGCAGAATGAGTTTTGCGGGCAAGGTAATGGAGAAAGCGTGCTGCGAATTGTGTGGCAAAGCAGCAAAGATGTATTGCGTTTCGGATGAAGCAAGGCTTTGCTGGGATTGTGATGAAAAAGTGCACAGTGCAAATTTTCTGGTCGCCAAACATTCAAGAAATCTTCTTTGCCATGTTTGTCAATCTCCGACCCCATGGAAAGCTTCCGGGACCAAGCTTGGCCCAACTATTTCCGTCTGTCAAAGATGCTTGCATAGTTCTACTCCTGCTGAAAACCCGGCTGTCAGGAGGACTAGGCAGGAACAAGTAGAAGAAGCAGAAGATGAAACGACTGATCAGAGGCGCCTTGGCGATGATCAGTATAGTGATGGGTCTGAAGATAGCGACGGCTACGACGACTACGACGACGATGAGTTTCAAGAGGAAGAAGATGAGGAGGAGGATGGAGAGAATCAAGTAGTTCCTTGGTCTTCTAGTCCTGCTCCGTCTTCCTCAGCTCTGCCTTTGACAACCTCTTCTAGTAGTGAACATGGGTCTTTCTCCAGCAGAGATGGTGGTGCCGCCGTTTCCTCCGCTCTAAAGCGATCCCGTGACAACCGCCCTCCCGATTCCGATGTTAGTCTCTTTTCCTTAAACAAAAAAAAAAATCAATTATTTTTTTGTTACCGACGGATTTTGTGCGTCTGGGAAATAAAAAGCAAAAGCAAATAAAAAACCAATAAATCACGCAAAGATTTCGTGTTTGTAACTAATTATGCTGCTCGTCTAGTTCCTACCTGAGATGCACGAAATTTGTGTGTACAAACACAAGCAGTTAATCTTGAAATGCTTATGTTACTGAGCTATTTAATTAAATTGGCATGGGGTTAATCGAGGGTTAGTAAATTTCATGTTGAAGTTGTTTTTTGGGTAGGATGAGGATGTATGCTGTTCCACACAAATCAACTTGAGCGCGGGTGCAATGGAGGATAGAAGCTCCTCTTTGAGATCATTAAAGACGGCGAGGGCAGAAGAAGAGTTGGTTCATGGGCCGGAAAGTGAAATAGAGTTGATGAGGAAGAAGGGGAGAATGGAACTGTTGGGCTCTTTCTTGAATTTTCAGCAAACGACGGCGGCCGGTGAGAATGATGCCTCGGAAGTCATCCGAAATATCTCTAAACTCAGTAGAGATGCGCATTGACCAGCACATCCACCACAACACAATTGCAGTACTATTATTATTACTATTATTTGATAATATCAAGTACTAACCCAATTTGCCAACCGAAGCATCAAGCTTGAATTTCTGAACCAATTAATTAACCCAGACTTCCCATCTTTTTTTTTTATAATTCTTTTTTTTTTCAAAAGAGAGAAAGGCGGGGGGGGGGGGGTGGTGGTGGTAATTGAAGTTACTAATTATGGCAGCTTTGTTTTTGCTATACTTTCTATTCTTGTTTCACGTCATTTTCTATTACTATTCTGTTGATCATATTTTACTATAGTAGTATAACTTTGGAGTGTACTTTTTGGTCTCCTTGAGTTTCTCTGTTGTCTTTGAATAATAGTAGTGTATCATTTTTTCTTCTGCTCTCATGGTGATGGTGGTGTTGTACCAATACTGCATTTCCGGTCGGTCGGTCGGTATGGTTTTTGCGCCGAGTAACAGAAATGATTGATTGAGGCCAACGCACAAAAAGAGAATTGATTCTCCATACCATCTCGGCATGTGTTCACCATCAACGTGTCTACCAACTTGTGGCCAGTTGACGGCAGTACACAGCTACTACTAGTTGCTATCACAACACATGCTCAATGAGTGGAGCTCGATACTCTTTTTTGTCACGCGAAAACCTGCCCACCGAAAATGTGTGGCTATTTTTGAAACGCTCTTCATTTTTTTCAAAGACATGTCCGGTGACCATAAATAATCACACTCTGCACCATAAAGAAATAGAAGAATGCAACGCTATAGAAGAATCGCCTGCTAGCTGTGCATTCATGTAGCAACGTCAGGCGAAAGCCAGTAACCACTCTCCAGGCTGCATCACAAAATTTACACTTCGCTCACAACCTCCATGGTCTAAAGAGACGATCTAACATATTCCCTCTACCATTATGATGTTGAATCCATCATAATCCAGTGGTGTAATCCAAAATTAACACTACAGCTTCAACTGATCTTTCATATCAAAAGCCATCTCAAAGAATGTGTTATACCAAAGCAACCCTATGTACATATTGAGTCCAGACCCCAAACATCCTAAATCAACATCCGGTAGACAGACCAGATATGTTCTACCAAATTTACTGACTCGTCTTCTCTTCGTGAAATTAATCACCACCATTTAACACAACATTGTAGAAGCCGTGTATATACACCAACAACTCCATTTCACAGATTTGCAGTACCGCCAGTACAGTGTCGATACTAGAGATTCAACAGAAAGAAATGAAAGAGCAAAGATTCATTGGCAAGTCAAAACTAAATACACAATAAGTTATTAGACATAAGCGATGAAGCAAACATAGCCGATCACTTTTTTCTGATCATACCAAAGGGAGGACAGCACGGATATAAGAAAATAAGCTATGATGCAAAAATCTAGAAACATCAAACTTGAGCAGTACCGTGATTATGAGAACTGAAAATGCCAACTCCCACAAGCAAGAGGAGATTTGTCATCATGTTTCATACATCAAAAGCTTCACAGGAATGATTCATATATAACAGATGAGCACATGACTAGGAAGGTTAATGGCCACAAGAAGTCCGTACAGATGTCCAAACATGCCTGACAAATGGTAAGCTAATGAGGAGGAGCTAAAACCGTAACTAGCGTTCATTTACATGACATGAATCACACATCAAGAAAGTCAATCGACTCTCAACAGCTCACTTGTATCTCGTAGGCTGAAAGTTCTTCTATCAAATGCTACTGCAAAACAGAGGAAGAACAAGACGTAAGCATGATTTTGACAACACAAGACTGCAGGACCAAGGAAATGGAAAGATAAAGGAGTATATATACGGAATAATCAATAATGTTTTCATGGTTTTTAATGCAAATGAGTCTCAAGGACCTCTATTAGGAAAGAAATTTTTCTTCTAACAATCCACTGTCATCTACACAAATGTTGAGCACAAGCAAGAAAACAAAATTTCCACTTTAAGGAGGTTTATATCACCAGAATGCTTACCCGGAACCAAGGAAGTACATTATTGTAGAATCAGTTATGAATCTGTCACAAGAAAGAGAAGTATCATGGTTTTAGAAGCTGACAGACAGACTATGAGCGGCCTAGTAACTATCAACGTAAGTTCAAAGCATAAAATTAATCGATGCAATTCAATATAATATGTTCAGAATCAAATGATCCAGGGGCAGAATGTCATATATTTCAAGCTGTCGTCATATATTTCAAGCTGTCAAGTAGGTCAAGACTCCAAAATCTAGTGTACTGTTTTCTAGCAGTACATAGTGGTTTTTACCCATTACATGCTATTTACTGATAATAAGTTTAATTGCAACACAACAGTTGCAACTGTTAGCTAATCCCCTGTGAAACAAGAAGAGCTTTTCATGAAAAAACTTCATTCACAATTTACCTTCAGAAACTTTGGCAATATGTCATACGTCCAATACTGCAATGCAAAAAATGAGCAAGACAATAAAAAGACACCTAGTTATCATAAGTTTGTTGGGCAGTGATAGATCTGCAGAAATGGTCTACTAGGACGTAACTACTAAGTATTACTCAACCGACACCTAGTTATCATAAGAAATGGTTTTAGAAGCTGATAGACAGAGTATTGGTAAATTGTACTACTTCGCATCCGTAACTACTAAGTATTGCTCAACTGACACTGAAAATCAAGTCACTTTCGGAGAAGACATGGTTGAAACGAACAATAGTCTAACAAACTCCATATCGAAGCAGAAAAATATGAAAATATTGAAGAAAGCAGGAACTAATAAAAGTAAAAGACATTATTAACCTTTGCGATCCTCAGTAGAGGCATCGTGATACTCCTGCTCCTCCTCGTCCTCTTCAGCGACAGAGCCAACCGAAACAACCGGACCCGGGGCAGCATTTCCGCCACCCTCATGATCATCAGCATATCTGACGACCACCACAGGACAAACACAATGCCTGACGCAGTAATCACTAACACTTCCAAGCCTCCCATCACTCCCCCTTCTCGTAGCCCCAAACCCTCGGCTCCCCATAATCACAGCACTCAACCCAAGCCTCTCCACTTCCAAGCAAAGCCTTTCCTTCATGTCATGATCTTTAACTATATGAATTTTGAAAGGAATCTGGGCCTCCACCAAGGGCTGCGCCAGATCAGAGGCCTTAGTGGTGGTGAAAGTGTCGAAATCGTCTTCTAGCTTCTGCTGAGACACTTCGTTCTCAGCATCGACAATGGAGAGGTCAACAGAGCCCCAATCAGCGCCGTAGAGGACGGAAGTCGGACGGACGTGGACCAGAATAACGGCGTCTCCGGGACGGAGGTAGTGGTGAACAGCCCATTTGACAGCGAAAGCTGACTCGTCGGAGAGGTCGACGGCGATGCCGATCTTGCGTTGGGCGTTGGCGGTGGGAGTTTCTGTCGACGAAGGAGTGGTCGGGGGAGGGAAGCGTGGGGAGGAGGAGCGAACTTTGATTTTGGCGAGGGGTGGCAGGTCGGATTCCGCCGTGGACTGGTGGTGGTTTTGGTTTTGATTTTGCATCGTCGGAAACTTTGGGGGTTAGGGTTTTGATATTTGTATTGACTTTTGATTTACGGATCGTTGACAATGGAAATTATGCGTTGAGTTGTGACTTGTGAGGATTTGGCGTGTAAAATAGTAAAGGGAATGGAAACTGATAATGGGCGGTGGGGGTCTGAACTGAGGTGCGGCAGTGGGGCGATAAACTGGCAAAGCGAATATGTATTTTGTCAGTCCCCATTCCGTCCCTCTTTCCTTATCCGGCCCCTTTTCGCTTTCAGCCCTCGATTTGCTTTGCTTATTGTTGGGCTGTAAGAGTTGCAGAATGATTGGTCCAAGTATATTTGTGGCCTCTATCCTATAATCCCAGATGGGCTAGGTGCATGCAGTGGTCTTGCACTGTTGTTCGTGTATCCCACAGGATTGGTATATCAAATGCCTTTTTTTTTTTTTTTTTTTGGGTGGAAAGATGGCATATCAAGTGTTGGATTCAAATACTTTAGAGTCAATTTAATCACATGCTCAAAACTCGGTTTATTATTATTATTTTTTTACCGGACACAATAGACTTACACTATTCTATACTAGGAGGAGGAGGGACCTGAAAAGATCCAAAAACAATTTAGAGGGGACTGAATCATCACGGACTCGAACTGGTGCCTATGCACCCATTGACGACATTTTCAAAAAAGTCTGGAATTTTTAGAATGTAGGCAAGGGGAAATTTTTAAAAGAGGCTCAAGACTCGGTTTAAGTTATGGTAACCTTTAATGATCAAGTTTTTATTTCGACACTCGAAACTCTTTCCTTTCCTTTTCTTATATTAGTCCCTGCTCCCTACTAGTTGGGTAACGTTACAAGAATGATAGTTGTGGATTTATATGCATATTATCTTGACAGCTATGGTATGGTAGTGGATGAGCAGAATTTGAACTTTACGTATCATGAAACTTGAGTTAAACGAGTTTGTAAATTTGTTTGCTATTGAATCCAAGACTAGAGCCCCCGAGGGTTAGTGCGACCGGTCCGGTAGCCTCCTCTTTAGGAGCATGGCCCGTGTTCAACTCTCTCCCCGTGCCACGCTGGAATTCTTGGGGCAGGCTCTTTCAGCCTGGGGGGATTAGTCTGGTCAATTGACCAGGATACCCCCTAGTCGACAAAAAAAAAAAAAAAAAAAAGAATCCAAGACTAGATAGTGGTGGTGGTAGATATGTGCTTTAGTATTCATTGACAAAACCTTGAGCAAATGTGTTTCGATTCTTCTTTGAACAAGAGGTATGATGCTTTTGAATTCATTAGGATAAGTTATGGGATATTTAATCTTTAAATTACCTAGTTTTATCGGAAGCGCCCTGAAAACAGCAAGTGGACGTGCCGGAGTGGTTATCGGGCATGACTAGAAATCATGTGGGCTCTGCCCGCGCAGGTTCGAATCCTGCCGTCCACGAAATTTTGGATTACGTCTTCAATGTTCTTGCATTTCTCACTTTTCATCAACCTCCATTGCCGTACCTCTTCCTTTGATATATTATTCAAGTTGTTTGCTTAACAAAGGTTCCAAAATGGATATACATCTGTGGCTGATACCTCATCGTCCGAGGAATTATTCTTTTTATTGGTAAAACTAGTTTTATACCCGTTCAACCGTAAAACTAGTTTTATACCCGTTCGTTGAACGGAAATCATCGAAAAATAATGAATTATTTAGTTAATTTTATAAAAATATCGATATAAAATACAAATTTAATGTATAATCTATTATAACTTATCATAAATATATTACTATGTGCGTATTGTAATATAAAGTATTCTAATAATATAAATTTAAATATCTAATTCAGTGAATAATAATTCAAAAATGAAAAAAATAACATTCAACAATACCATAACATTCAAAAACTTGAAAACAAATAAAAAGTGCAGTAAATAATATCAAATAAAATTCTATTCTTCAGAAACTTGTTTTTGTTTTTCTTCTATTTGAACATTCTCCTCGATTTGTCGTGCAAATCAGCATTTATTGATTTTCCATATGATCACAAAAATCAATTAACAAACATGTTAGCCAAAATCCTACAAAAATAACGATGAAATTGCTTGTTTAAATCCAATGTCTTCATACAAAACAAACAGAAAATTAAAAAAAAATCAAGATATTTCACTAAATTGTTACAATTGAAGACCAACATGCCTTTTTTAAAAAATATATGTATTAAAAGAAGATGTACCTGATAATCAAGAGGAGTGAAAACTCAAAATCGATATTTTAATGTGCCAACCGTTTGCACTGAAAATATCTAACCATGAATTTGATACTTAAAATCAATATATTAGAGGCTATATGTAGTGTAGGCATCAGAAAATAAGGATATAAAGAAATATTGATAAAAAACATTAAAAGTAGGTTTATCTTGATTTAAGTTGCTTAAAGTACGTAACTTTGGGTAGGAAATAAGAATCATATAATATTAAAAATTCTTATAGAAAATAAAACCACAATCGTCCAAATACCTTTGGGTAAGAAATGAGACAATCTAGGTCTAGCGCCTCAGAATTTCCTCTAGCAAACTTCAGCCATAGGGGCCACAAAACTCAAGTGACAACATCCTTTTAGATGTCTCATTTGCTCGTAAATGCATCTCAAATAGGAATTTATATTTGACCGTACGGATCAAATATATATAGTTAATTGGATTCAATTAACTTTTTCTTTTCCATAAATTTCGTGCTATGCACTATGTCTTGATAACGCACTTAATAATAAAATTTATTAAGAATCATATTAGAAAACTATTTGCCGTCTCCTTAAGCCAAATAGAAAAGAGAAAACATAAAAGGATAAGAATGAGGATATGACTTTATTATATATATATATATATGATTCTAGCCTGTACACATTAATTACCTTCATCTAATTTGAAATTTTAAGGGAAAAAAAATTGAGTGTTTGTTTCATGTTTTCTCAGAAAAACTTACTCTGTCCTCTTTTCCTCCATTTCTCCCCTCATTTGCAAATCTCCCCCTCTTATTTGAATTCTTCCCTTTCCTGGACCATCTAAAACTTTGTTTAGAAATTAGAACTCCTTCCCTTTTTTTTTCCTCAAGAAAGAAGCCTGAGATTGCAAGCATTCTTCTCATAACCTTTTCTCTTTTCTTCTCCCCCCCCCCCCCACCCCCACCCCCTCCTTCTTGGCATACATATTTTTACTTTGGATTTGGCTCCTCTTTCGTATATGCCGTTTAGTTAAGTTGAGAACATACTGATCAAAACTACGAATAAGAAGAGAAACAAACAAAAAATTACATGCAAAAATGGAAAAGCAAAAAAGCAGCTGCAGGCCAGCAGGAGTTACATGTAATAAGAGGAAAGAGGTGGGAAAGCTGAGCGTCCAATCAAAATGATGTCCAAGTAATTGAGTTCACTGAAAGTCTCCTGCATCACACATCTCCCTTCAGAGTTCAGAGTATACGTTCCGCTTAAAAACCAGCCTGCGGCCTCCTGCACCAGCTACCCCATAAAGCAGCAGCGGCAGCAGCACCACCCACTCTCTTACTGAATCATTTGTCTCTCACTGATCACACAGTATTCATATTTCTGTATAAATAACCAGGAGCAGATTATAGCCTATGCTTCTGGGCTAACTAGTTTTGGCCTCGAGGCTTCCCAATATTTTAATCTTTCTTTCACGCCCTTTAAAGCAGTGCACCTAATAAAGCGATTTCTTGACTCCTATAAACGGAAATATTCAGATGCATTCCCTGTTTTTCAGCACCTATTCACTAATGGAACTAACCTGTTACAGCAATAGCTTCCTTTAATAATCATCAAGAAAATCTCAGACACACATCTCCTAGGGTTTCAAAAGTGCAGTGAAACCTTCACCTTCTGGCTTCTGATCACCAATCTGTAAAAGTAGTATCTCATCAGGGATTTTTTTGAGCTGCAAAGGTTTAGACCTCAATACCACTAGAATCCCCGACCAACCCCTACTTAACAAATAAAATTTTTGTCCCTTTGAGTTGAGTGCATCAAACAAGGCTTCACTACACATACATGAAAGTACTCCAGGAGATGGGCTTGATGCTTCATCCCTATATTTTTCAGACACAGGAGGATCATAATCATGAAGTTTCTACATATCCTACAAACCCTGGAACATTGGATCCACCATTTCATCATTAACAAACAATTTGATTAAATCTTCATTTTTTTCCTTATCCATTTAGTTAATCCTAAACAACTTTGACCTATATAATATGTCTAAATCATGACAGTGATTACTAAATGCATGACCTCACACATTAACTGCATGGCTGAAATCATGTTAATTTTCGAAGACTATAGCGAACAACTGCAAGAATAATACGTCTAGAACCAACTCATGTAGATCCTATGCTATGAAAGAATGACCCCGAATGAGAACTAGTTGTAAGATCACAAAAGCTGAGCAGTATTAAAAGCAAGCCACAGCCACTGACACACTACATGAGAGAGAGAAAAAGAGAGAAATGCCAAAAATTCAATTCAGAACATGTATTGCTCCGTTTTGGAGGAGAGAACTTCATACTAGCTAGACAGACGAAAGCAAAGAAGAAAAAGGTAACTAGAAAGTTGCGTTTCGGTTCTTGATAACATGCATTTCACCAAATTGTGAAAAAACAAAATTAAAAAAAAAAAAACAGACACCCCAACTGTTTTCTGCTAATAAGAAAGCCTGAGGGACAGATCAATGGAATTGGATCCATCAACTGCACCACCAGTAGTAGTAGTTTTCGTGGTACAATAAGCATCTCCAGCACAACCCATAACTGCAACACCATCTGAAGAACAAGATTCCGAACCATCCGCCTCCTCCTTCATCATCGTCCTCGTCAACTCTTCATTTTGATCAGAGTCATGAGATTCGCTTTTGCTGACTCCTATCCCAGATGGAAAGAACTCGTAGAACAAACGGCCACTTCCACCCCTTGATGAACTTGCCTTCCTTTGAACTGCAACAACCTCTAGAGTACCCTATATCACATATAAATCAAAATCAAGTCACTACAACTATTTCCAGAAAACTCATGTCTAGATACGATTAGCATGATTGGGAAAGGAATGACAAGAATCAATTAATGAAAACAAAATTCAGGAAAGAGACAAAAAACCATGGCCAGTATATATGTACCATATTTGGCATGAACATTAGAAAATTTTGACAATTACTGTACTAGTACATAATAAATGTAAAGGGATTATTAACTATTAAGAACTGTTGTATATGAGATGATCAAGATTTGAAGAAGGTACCTGCTCTATAGTGCCACCAGCAGAATAAGTACCAGCGTGAAAAGTAGCTGGTTTGCCAAAATTTTGTTTTGTTCCCCTGTTGTTATATGGGCTGTTGCCGACGTTCAATCCAACAAAATCAGAGCTGGTAATGGAAGGCATTTCTGCAGCATTCACGTCTTTCAATGATCCCTTAAGTGTTACCAAATTTTCTCCACGAACGTGGCGCTTTTTCTGCTCAAAAAAGCAAAACAGAAGATAAATCCCAAATGGCCGATGCGTACAGAAAAATGACTGACTAAGTTTGATACTGATAGGAAATTAAGTAAACGTTACCAGATGGCAAACAGTACAATGATCAGGGTAACACTTGATCAAACTTGGAGTTGAAGAGAGCTCTTTGGTGCTGGTCTCACTTCCATTTTCAACTCCAACTCCATGGGGATTTCCTGGAAACTTATCACCAGAAAAAACCAGCCCTTGTCCATGAAACAATCCCATGGTAGCACTAGTGTTTCCAACCCTCTGAACCAACATGGCCGCCTGGTTCAAGTTCAAAGGATAGACACCAGGCTCAGCCAAATGCATTGGAACAGTATTGAAGGAGGTGGGATCTTGACCGGGTGAAGTGGGAATAACTGCATAAGGCACTGATGAATGTGGACTTTGGGCTTGGGGATTGATTTCAGTTATTATTTTCCACCTATCTCCTAACCTTAGGCGTTCAAGCTGAGCAACCCCCATGCCTCTTTGAGGCTGTTTCTTCCTGCTTGATGATGACTTTCTTCGGCCTGGTCCAGCACTGCTCTGTCTTGATGTTTGATGATGGTCACGCCTTGTCGTGGGTGGAGTTGCTGTCTGAAAATGATGATCATAATGGTGAAGAAGATTGTTATGATCCCCAGACAATGTGGGGTTTGTGTTGTGGTCAGAAGAAGCCGTAAGGATGGAAGTGGCC
Organism: Coffea arabica; assembly: GCF_036785885.1. Taxonomy (NCBI): domain Eukaryota; kingdom Viridiplantae; phylum Streptophyta; class Magnoliopsida; order Gentianales; family Rubiaceae; genus Coffea; species Coffea arabica. The sequence continues at coordinate 47,187,562 of NC_092319.1, read as the reverse complement.
ATTTTCTTTCTTCTTTTCCTGCAGGTTTTGTGGGACTTGATTAGATTGAGAGGCAGAAGAGATGTGCGTTTGGGGAGAGGGAACCAACCAAGAACTACAGCTGAGAAACGCGGATTGGACAAGGGGCAGGAGGGCTATGTTAATTGGTGCCTGTGCAGCTGTGCTGGTTTCTTGTGTTTCATTTGATTCGTTTCAAGGCTTTGTGTGTGTTTTAGGTTTCACTGTACACCTATTTATATTCATATCCGCAGGAAATTGATATGGTCACTTTTGTTTTTCCTCTTGCCAGGCAGAAGTTTCAAGAGTACGAGGATTAATGTTGATTGTACAAGATGGTAATGCACCAAAGGACTTGGTTTTATGGTAGATGAATTTTGTCACCGCGTAAGTTAACATGTGGGATCAATACATTATTGAGTGAAAATTAAAGAGATGGTAAAAAAAAAAAAAAACACACATTTGGGACCACTAACTTTTTAAGTGTTAGAAGTACTTTTATTTTTTTGGATAATAAGTGTTAGAAGCACTTGAAAGGCAAGATAGTGAACATGATATATAATGTGGACGGATTAGAAAAGGTAAGCAAAATATAATGTAATTATTTAATTAATTTGTGGGCTAATAAAGATTGGATTAATTAGCTGATAACGTTTTAACACTATGGGGAGGAATTCAGGATCTAATCCTCCTAAGTGTCTCTCATTATCTTAAAATCAAAGTGAGCCCCTTATGGGGCCGCTGGTTTGCCCTTGCCTTGAAATGTATTAACTTCCAATTACTGCTAAACTTTTTTAGAGCCACAAAAAAAAAAAAAAAAGAAACAAAAGCGGGGTCTCTTATTGATAAATGATCTTTAAACAGTGTTGTAGTCTGTGGGTAGAGGTGTCAAAATGAGCGATTTCGACGGGTTTGGGTTGGTTAAAAAAGGTAATATATATAAATGAGTCAATCAACTTATACTTATTTAATTAGATGGATATAAATAGGTAAGTCAAAAAATGAATTGGGTAACCCATTTATAACTCATTTATTTCAACTTTTTTGTAAACCCATTTAAATTCATTTTTGCAAACTAAGTTATCAATTTATATCACCCTTTGCACCCATCATTAGTTTTAAATATTTACTTATAATGTTCAATAAGCCTAAATATTAATTTTTTTCATCTGTACTCTATGTCGCAAAATTACATACTATTTAATAATTGAACAATGAAAATATAAAAATGTGAACTAAGTACTATAAAAGTTAACATAAAAACTTAATCCACAAATTTTAAACTCCTAGCATTTTTTTCGTATGAAATTTAAAATTTCATTTTGGAATGGTATGAAAAGAGGCTAAAACTTGTCATAAATTGGTAATGCTGAAAAATGAGCAAATTAACAAACTAAGAGAATATAAAATGATAAAATAAAACCAACAAATAATAATAATAATGAAACAAAAGTAGTTAACAGCACGACAAAATGAAGAATCCAAAAAAAATGGATGGGAGAAGAGAAGAGGTTTGGGGGAAAACAATTCTAAATAAGTTAATTAGATTTGATGGATTAGCCAATAATATCCATTTATTAAATGGGTATTATTGGGTAACCCATTTATACTTGTATGTAAAAAATTAAGATATCCATATCCATCTATTCATGGACGGATATGGGTAAATTTAATTAAATGAATTTGTTTACCACCTATATTTGTGGGATGGTGGGCTGCCTTTGTTGAAAACGGATTAAATTAGCCAACTCTCAAACTCTTTTAAAAACAAAAAACAGAAAAAAAAAGAAGAAAAGAAAAGATGTAAGCAAACCTTCCCTGCTCCTAGACCTCTCAAAATTTTACCTTCAAAAACAGGTGGACAATTATATTCATATATTGGCATTTTAAGTGAAAACCAATTTGGGTTCCTTTATTTAAAAAAAAAAACTTTTATAAATTATTGCTCGAGAAATTAAAAAATTTTATATAAGGAAAGTAAACATAATCTTTTTAAAAAGGATTAACGGTAATTCCTCACCTATTCCCTCGGTTGATATAAATCCCCTTGGGCTATAAGTCAGTGTGTTAAGTCCTGGTGTCTACAATTAAAAGAATCTAGAAAAGGTGTAGAAGTGTACTTCTATAATGTTAACCCTTCATAGAGTCCGGTTGGTCTCTCCCCACGCTTTAGACCAGATATATAGAATAGGTTATAGATGTAGAAAGTTCCTCAGTTGATTTTGTTAGAGCAGAAGATTGTCTGGATGAAGTTTAAAGTTCGTTTCATTAACATTTTCAATTAAAAATGAGCATTCAATGCCAAGCAGCTAATTAAATAGCTAGGGATCACGTAGGCTAAGATTTTGATCATACTATGATATCTACATATATTGCCATGGGAACCAGCCTAATTGAAGTGGGGTTGTAATCGATTGATTCCCTACTTTCATATATAGTCGGGAGAGGAGAAAAGAAGAAGAAGAAGAAAAAGAATGGCCATATATAGGATCATTATTTGCACCGTACCTCTAGCTAATGACAACCATGACCAAAATTCCCGGTTCAGTTCACCCAAGCTGCACCATTACAACAAAGCTGAAAGGATTCCAAAATGGAAAAACTCCTTTTCGCCCGCCCGTCCGAGCTGATACGTAATAAGAAGACTAACCATCTCAGTTATTCCAATTAATCAATACCGCCTTGCTCAGAAAGCATTACTACCAGGAAAGGACAAATGCAAACACGTCCTGATAACTTTCGAGAAAACTAGGCTGCTTTTGATTGATAACTGCGCCATCAACATTGTAAACCCGTCCTGATAAAAAGTTCCAGTCGTTTTAATTCGCAGTATCAATATTGTACGGCAGATAACCATATGTTTGGGGAGAAAAAGGGGTTGACAGGGTGGTTTGAACATGTAATGAACTAAATTCGAGTGTGTCTTGTCTTTGCTTCGTGGAATGACGCAAACATGTCTCTTGGTGATATAACAAGAAATGAATACAGCACAATATCTTTGAGAAAGAATTCCATTTCAGTCTATGCCATTGGTAATTAATAACCCACAAGATATATGATATACTATAGCTTTGACAACTGCTAGCTTGTAATGGTAATCATCAAATATATGTGTGGAAATATATCTATATATATATATATATATCCCTTTTTTTAAAAAAATTTTGGGGGGTGGGGGGGGGGGGTTAAAACATTCAGCTGGTTGCTTAGACGATTTAAGTGATCTTTTGATGAAGTAGGTAATGGCATGTATTATATATGGGTGGTCCCTTTGTTAGAAACTCAGAAATCGCATTCCACAACACACAATGTGGGCTTAGCTTAGGTACGATGCAGCAGGCAGAGGGATCTTTGAGTGCTTAGCACAAATCCCAATCATTCCATGCAGAGGGCTGGCTATTTGCTTCTCAGAGCCCACAAAATCCATCATGTCTCTTCAAAAACAGTACATTCGTACACTTCCAAACCCATTCCAATTCCCATCCTCACACTTGTCGGCATATCCAAAAAGGTTTTACTCTTTTGCTCCTGGAGGAATGTGATATAGGCACCGTTTGATAAGTAAGTTTTTTTGTGTTTGTCTAAAATTTTATTGTGGTTTATTGTACAAATTTTAAAATTTTTTTTTGAATATTTTGAAGTGTATAGTTTAAAAACTTTAAAATTTTTTTGAGGTTATTGTAGTTAAAGTTTTTAAAAAACTTGTAGTAGACAAATTTGGCAAAAAACTCAAGTGCCAAACAGGGTCATAGTATCGCTCACATTTGGTTCTCCTCTCCGTTTATTGTTCCGTTTAAGTATATATACACTGAAGTTACTACTGTTTTACCAACATACTATGACTTAAAAAACATATCATCAACATCATAAAAATACAATATTGGTATATTCAAGTGTTCAAATCTTGTCTCTCATCAATTATCAAATTATGTGACTCTCTAAAAAATTCAGACGGGTATGTAATGCATCCGTAATGCATAAGTATACTCAAGATACTATAGTTTTACCAAAAAAACATATCACCAACATCATAAAGATACAACTTTAGTATACTCAACGGTTCAAATCTTGCCTCCTACCAATTATCACATCATATGACTTTTTAAAAAATTTAAACGGGCGTATAGTCCACCCATCTAATGCGGTGATGATTCAGTTTCCGATGATCTCTCCCATTGATTCAAGTGAACCCTCTTAGTATGGATTAGAGTATGAGTATCTGTAAAGTAGACTATTGCCTGCTGTCGAAAAAAAATCATAAAAGATACATACCCGTAGGCATTAATCATCTTTCCACAAAACACGTTGCAAGTTTAGCAGCCGCCTTATGTCCATATGGACAAACACTAATCTAATCGAACGGGCAAAGATTTCCTACGCCCCCTCCCCCGGGGTCCAACCACGGGGAAGGGGACCACAAACAAAGGAACTGTCGTCCGAGATTCTCTACAGTCATGATGGGATTTCCTCGTTTACGCTCGACATCTCTAAAGGGTCCGATTACCAACTTAGGAAAGGAAAGATGTGGCGCTAACAAGCGCTCATGGCTAGGGCGGCGCTGGTTCATAGTACAACTCCTCCTCGCTAGTAGGTCATGCAGTTTCCATTATCCATGCATGCGTGCCAACGCCAATTGGGCTTTTTAGGTTATGTCCTGCAGCTGCTACAGGATGGTGATTTTTTTTTTTTTCAGCAACGATAACAATTATATTACCCGTTCTATCCTAATTTACAAGGAAAGGGAAGCCTAAGGAGATTTATAACAATTATATGACCTAATCTATAGAGTAGGGGGATCCTAAGGAGATTTATGTGTTAGGCGCTCGTAAGTATGTAGACTTGACTAGATTAAGGGGGTGCAATTGCACCACCCTTTAAATTTTTTTTTTTTTTTTTTTGCTGTAGGTGAGGGGATTGAAGTCCCTCTCTGATGGCCATTGAGGTAAGCTCAGTGGTTTATAGGACGGTGATGCATGATGCATCTTCATATTTTGTTTCTAGCATTTTCAATTTTGTTAGTCAATACTAGTAGTAGATAATTCAACAACTAAAAATGTGCAGAAGATCTCGCGGTAGCATTTCTGCCTGTTGATAATGGCAGTCAGAACAGAACCATGTCAGAATCTCTTCAATTTTTTATTTTTTGTTTCTAGTAATAAAACTGTAGAAAGACAAAACTGCCATAATTACGCAGCTGGAAGTTAATGAGAGCATCTTGGGCAGGGTACACAAACAAACACATGATTGATTAAAGGGCAGTGGAGAGCTGGTGTTCAAACTAGCAAAGAAAAGGAAAACGCCAACTAATGGTCCCCAACAGGTTACTGGATCATTTTCAACAACGATTTTTTTTTTTTTTTGTATGAAGATGAAACTTGAAAGGGCTTCTTGATGACATGCGTAAATGTAGAAGAAGATTATTTTCCTCATTCATTTGATACCTGCAATTAATACCGTTTGCACTTTTTAAGGGTGGTGGAGATGTGCTGTTTCCGTCCTAGAGGTTGCCATAAGGGACTCGGGGATTAGAGTAACTGTTAACCCTGGCTTTTTGCAGCCTGGGTGAAACCTTTTCTATTTCTAGCAAATTAGCCCAAGATCCTTTCTGCCCTCGCCAGTTGTTTGTTTGTAGTATGCAACTTTGCAAGAGGTTGGGGACTGGAGAGAGAGAGACAGAGCCTCTCTGACTGAGCAGATCTCAGTTCAGATTCATATCTGCATAGAATATATCCACTCTTTTCTTCCCCTCTCTTTCTTACACAAACCAAACTCACAACTTCTCCAGCCGCTGCTGTCTCCTCTATCGTGAGAAAATACAAAACATCATTACCCTTTGCCATCCTGACCCTACAAACGAACACGGAACAAGGACAAAATGATTCCACCGGAAAGCCACAAAAGTTGTACGCAAACACAGCCAGCGAAATGTGATCTCATTTTGTTTAGATTCATCAAATCCACGCCGTTGAAACATTTAAAAAAAAAAAAAGCGGAGTGGGGGGGGGGGGGGGGTTGAAACATTTATTAAGAGTGAACGAACATGTGGAGAAATCCGGCAGCCTATACAAAACATATTTATTTTAGCCACCACTTGCAACTTACAGCCGATACAAACCCTTCAATCTTTCCATGAATCAATAGATTTTAGATCGCCAGCAAACAAATTAAGGTGAATCTAAACCGTCCCCAAGAGCCAAGATGACGGGTAGCTTTACCCATTGATCAAATACTTGGGGTTGGCTTTACCAATTATTTCCGGCTAGTACATTTACACTCCGACCCATTTCATGTATAAGCTGCGTACAGTACATTCACTGCCATTGTCACCTGTTCGTTGTGTTACCACTATGCTGCGACAGTAAATACAAGAGGCCCAGGCCCGGCTATGAAAAGAAGAAGATGTAACCCAGAAATGTCTGCTGCATCATCATCATCATGTGGTCCTTCCTCATCCAGCGCCTTTAAAAACCCCCCTAAACGCTTCCCTCGTTTCACTTTCTACTCGTGGGTCTTGCTTCCCCCCGTCCTACATGCAAAATGCAAATTTAATTAACATGTTCCCACGTCCAATCAGTTCCCAAACATTATAAAGAATGACTACATAAAAAATTAAATTAAATTTTTATGTACCTATCATTTTTTTATTAAAAAAAATTATTTTTTAAACATTTGGCTCCCAGTAGCCTCAAACTCGACACGTCAAATCCCGGAAAGCAGCTCCTGTACCACTAAGCTAAAGCTCATCGGTCCACGTACCTTGCATGATCATATACTTCACCTAAAACAGATACTAATAACTTACAAACAAACTAATAGCAACCAGGGCCGGTTGATGGGTATCTTAGATTCAACCTACTAACAAAATGCACTTTCTCAAAGCGCAAATCTGATGCTAAATAGCAGATGAAGACAGAGAGTTAACAAAAATAATGCTGTTTTGCCCTGAGACGAGGAGAGTAATGAATGCCCGATGGTAACAGACAGTGGGACAAACTGCAAAACTTGAAGACAACCTCGAGCTTCACTTTTTTCACTTCATGATGTTGTTAGTGCTGCTCACTTGATGTTGGGTATCTTCCTTGATGGTGAACTCCAAGAACATGAAAGGATAAAATTGGGCGAAAGACAATGGTAATAACTAATCGAGATCAGGTAAGACTTTGCCAAACCCCCCCCCCCCCCCTCCCCGCCCCAAAAAATAAAAAATAAAACTGCATTCCATATGGTAGAATCTTTAAATGAATCAAAGGAATCATGAGGCACAAGAAAAAATTCATCCATTTTCAAGTTATGGGTACAATTTCATTTACAGACTAAGAAGCTCACCAACTTACAAAATTACAAAATTGATACTGTTTTTGAATATGCTACACGCTCGGGCAGAGTGAATGATGCACACAGCATCCATTTTCCAGGTGCAACAATGCGAACTCTGTGCATCTCCACATCAAAAGCCACCTCAGACAGAGCAATCCTAATGCGCTGATTTAAAAACATCATGATGTCAAATATGAAGACAAAAAGCAAATAATGATTTGGTTAAACATCAAAACTTCAGCTATTCAGCTAAGCAGAATCCAACTCTTAGCCATGGGATAAGAGTATACCTCATGGAAGTCAAACTCAGGATCCTGAGCTTTTGAAAACCCATACACATGAATTCTGGGTAAGGTATACCCTCTATCCTTATGATGTTTTCTGAATAATCCCCTGAATGCATCTGCAATCATTGGCAAAAGAATTACATCTTTAGGTGAAGTATGACCCCTAAACTCTAGAAACAGCAACATCTTTCTGTGAATGAGATATGTGGCCAAAAATTAGGAACTTTCTGTAGTACATCAGGATTGTTTTTCATACATCACAAAACTTAAAAGACAGGAGGTATCATTTCATTTCAGAAAGTAACAAACCAAGAAACTCTGTCGCATCATTTGGCAAATTCATGACTACTTGTGTCACTGGTCGAGTTTTATGGCTTGCAAAAATAGTGTCAATGAACCTCCTTCCATCCATGTTGAAAACCTGTGCAGAATGAGAAAAATTAGGCAATCCCTTATTACAGCTTTATTATTAAAAACATTCTCTTATTGAACATGATATGGAAGGTCTGCAATCTGTAACAGGAAATATTATACTTTGAGCCAATCAGCTGTCCTTAATGAAATTACATATGTAATCTAGGACCTGTTATATAACTGGTAGAGCGACCCTGTTACTGAGGTTTTTTGTATGAAAAAATAGAATAGTTCCCTCTGTGTTTCCTGATCTAGATTGAAAGTTAATGAACATATTGTTCATGAAATAAGACATGATAGAACTACACTGTTTGCATGTCCATCATTCAAATACCAGAAGCAACAAGGCACGGTAGCAAAAAGCTTTCCTTATCACAGTCCTTTTCTAATCATATATTGGCATCATGGAACTGATCTGACAAGTCCTACTTAAAAAACATACCACAAGAATTTCAAACCGATAGTCCTACTTCAGCTAAAAGAAATGACCATGTTAGAAATTAAAGTTCTTGATTAAGAACTTGGTCACTTATTAGCCATTCAATATGAAAATGTCATGTAATAAGTAAGAAAGAAGCTAATTAAACTTGCTTCATAGAAACTTTGGTTACCTCAATCTTCTTCTCAAGTTTGTTAAGGACAGAATTTCTCTCCAAATAATCAACAGCATAAGGATTCAAATCGTTAGCATATACATGCTTTACTTTCCTTGCAGCAGCTAAAGCTATTGGGCCCACCCCAGCAAAAACATCACCTGCAGAAAATGAGAAGTGAGAATGCCGAGTAAGAATTGCCACAGAATTTGACTACAAAATCTGCAACTAAAGCTTAGGATCATGAGGAAGATTTTAACATCAATAAAAGCCAAATTCATGATTTGTGGACAAAAAATGGAAATTAGGCTTCTCATGTCAGGGTTCATTTGACACTATGTCAAAGCATTCAGGACAATATACATCACTGAATTTTGTAAGCAAGCACATAGTTTGATTACTATCATGGAAAAGGTATACTTATTGGAATGAGATGCCACAACTTGAAGAATATATCAACAATCTTCAATGAAACACCATAAACTTCAATTCTACCAAAATGAATAACTAAGATTAAAAAGCAACTTACAGATAACATCATCACGTGTAAAGTAATTCAGAAGCCTCTGCCTTTCAGTTGAAAGCCTTGAATTCCAGTATCTGAGTACAGGAGTAAGAAACATAAGATCTTATCGAATTTTGCCATTCTTATTTTCTTCCCTTCCTTATCCACCAGACTTACACTGTGGCTAGATCAACATGAAATCGCAGTCCATTTTCAACTACAGTGGTCACGAGAGAGTGGTTTCCAGCTAAAACCTCAAGCTGCATTGTCCTATAATCGTTGTGAATGATATCAGTTTTATTGACAACTGTCTGTATCTTTGGCTTGTTTTTGTCTAAAACCACCTGAAAAGAAAGTGAAAAACAGTATCGGGACAGAGTTAATAATTCTATATTGCAAAATGAAAAAGAACTGGTAGTTTTACGTTCCAATAAAGTACCTTGGCAACAATTTTTTTGTAAGGAAGATGCTCATCTCTCAGATTCAGATGTGCAATATGCCCAACAGTCTCAAAGGCAGAAGGAATAATCATGCCATTCGGCAGCAATGCTTCTAAGACCTGCAAGAAGTATATGACGTTTTCAAGAAAATATACAACGAATAGACAAAAAAGCCAATGAGTCCCTAGTATATAAGAATAATTGATGGTCAACCACATTGTTTCTAGTACAGACTAGATTTACCAGGCCCAAGAAAATCGAAAGAAGGCATGGAACTCAAAAGATACAGAGGACTGGAGTTAATTAAATGAAATGTACCTCATTCATCTGCCAGTAACTATAAAACAACGTCAACTTGCATTTGACAAGTTCAAAGGTTGAGTCCCCCTTGTCCCCAACATATTCTTTAAGAACAGCCTATAAAATACAACTAAGCAATCAGATGCCATCATAAAACAAGATTGAAATCTATTTGCATTCTAACCACAAATGCACACTCTCAGGAAACAGGAATTCATACTAAGAGAAGCAAAGAGAGAGCTGGACATCCCAAGATATTACAGGGGTTGAAAGTTCCATAGAAGTTGGCATACACGTGCTAAAAACTCAAAAAAATAGTTCAGTAACAAGACCTTCAACGTTCAATTGAAAATACCACCCAAACTATTTTTGAACCCGGAAACTCGAAAGCTATATCATGCACTCAATCTCGAAGCAAATGCATAATTCAAACTCAACAACATAAAGCAACTCACAGAGAGCCAAACTGTAGGGAAATAGAAACCTTAATGGCCTCAGGCATCTCATTAATCCCCTTATTTGCATAAGTTTCATCCAAAAGCAGCAACCTAGTCGAACCCCTCCAACTTTTTCCCTTAAACTCATCACCTAACAAGCCACTAACATCACTCTCCTCCTCTTCCACCACCGCCACAACAGCCATCTCATTCCTCCCAACTCCACCTTTCTTTCCCTTTTCCTTTCTCTCCTCCTCCTTCTTCTTGACCTTCTTTGGCCTCGAAATTTTTGCTAAATTCCTAAAGTTCACAAATCCCCTTGAATTAAACGTCCTAGCCAACTTATCCCTATACAACACAGGACTCAATAGCTCCCCATCCCCGTCAGCTTTTCCGTAAATTCTCCTATTCAAAGTCACTAAAGCATCATTATCGGTATTTAAATTATTAGAACTTGAACAATCAGGGAACAATTTCTTTAGCTCAGCATCAATTTCATCTCCGGGGACTCTGGCAATGTTCCGAACCCTAGGCCAGTTAAGGAGGTGGCCACGAAGGCGGTTTTCGAGCCCAAAACAGAGCTCTGAAGGTACGCGAAGGGCGGCGAGGTCGAAAACTCGAGTGAAGCTATCTTCGTCGAATAAATTGGAGTCACTTTCCTGTTCAGATGAGGGGCATTGATGTAAAGTTGGAGGAAATGGGGATGGACTGTAGCCTTTTCTGAGGGAGGGGCCGTAAGGTAGGGTAGAGGAAACGGCCGCGACGGCTGTGGTGGTGGAGGTGGATAGAAGGGAGAAGTTTAGGGGTCTGGAGAAGAGACGGGGAGGAAAAGAGAGGACGGAGAAAGGGAGACAATTAGGACGGAAAATGAGTTTAATAACCATAAGGGTGGTGGCGGTGGTGAGAATGGTGGTTTGGTGGACCGCTGGTGGGCGGGCGGCTTGGGAAGGGTGACCGTTAATAAGATTTTCCCGGGGAAAACGGGGTGTTTTGTTAGTATACACGAGATAAAAGGGCTGAGTAGGAAGTGACAGTGTTGGGCCGGCCGAAGGAGGAATCCAATGTGTGTGATTTCAATTGAATTTGTAGTCTGCTCAGTTATTGGGCCCAATCTGTAGTTCTGAACAACAGTTTTGGACTCGAATGTTGAAAGTATCATGGAAATTTCCAACTTCATTATAGCTCCGTATACATTTTTGTTATATATATATATATATATATATATGAATTAATTTTCTATATAATAACAGTGTATATACTTGCACCGTCATCTAATAACATATAATTTGAATTTAAAATCTAAATTTTATATATGTGTCCTGCATCCAAACGTGATAATATATACACTGTCAGTGTACATAAAATTTACTCTATAAGTATATAAAGGAGAGATGGCAACAGATCAGTGTGACGACTTTGCAAATCTGAATTTGTTTGGGCCTCCCGCTGAAACATTTGGGCGATATTTTGCAGTCCAAGCATCAATTAGTACGCGATGGGGAGAGTATGGAGCATGGACCATATGCAGGCCTGTGCCTATAATAATAATAAAGAAGAGAAGCTGCATCACCATTCACCACCAATCATAAACCCTATGATTAAACGTCGTGAATACAACTCTCATTCCATTACTCCAGCACTGGTTCATGATCACGCATGCAGAAGAGGAGGGGGGGAACCAACAAAAACAAAAAGAGAAAGGGGGAAAGTGAAAAATTGCATTACTACTTGGATATTCATAACATGCCTCCGTCATTTGTCCATCCTTACCATCAAAGCAACATACTAAATTAGTAACATTTAATGCCATGCAAGAATATGTTCCGCACCGCACGCAAGAATAAGGTGAAGGAACTGATACCATTATTGCCATTTGCCACGCGCAGATTATACATTGTACAATGTCGATTTCTTCAAAGCCAGAATACAATAATGAAAACAAAAAAGGGAGGAAGAATTTGTCCATCCCCCTTAAATAATCGCAATATGTATATATTATTTATGTACCTAACTAAATAATGAAAGGAAACCAAATGAGTAGAAGTAGAACGAGCGGACACGATAAATATACAGAACGGAGGCAAATGGTTATTTCACCTTCATTCCCGCTTTCCAATTCCAACTTGCAGGCAAAATTTTTAATCCTTGTACAGAGAAGTAGTTAACAAATGGCTATAGGACCCGAGAAGCACTACGATTATTCCTCTGGAGCAGGCCTCCCATGATAACTTTTTTCTTGTGCTCCTCGGAGTCAACGTCAATAACTTCGACGCTAGCATTATTTACATTTACACCCGACGGATCATCAACCCTTTTGAACCGGCAAGGAATCAAGAACAGGCACGTTGAGGTGCAGAAGACCGCGAATGCTTTCCCCCAGAAAATCAACGCAACCAAGCAAATCAGCAGAAGGTAAAGTCCCACGTTGGAGTTGCAGTATCCATTAGTTTTCTTGGAGAGCATTGCCGGTGGCTTTTGATTCAGTTGCAACGAATCCAACGAGCTTGACCTTTTCCTTTCTGACGCGGACCTTGAGTTGCTAGCGATGGAGGAAGCACGCGAAGATGTTAGGGAGGACGAGGCTGCTGCTGTTGATGATGAAAACAAGCTTGATCTGCTCGAATCGGATAGAGGGCTGTCGCCTAGTGATTCTTTGTTCAGGGATATTGATGATTTCTTGTCCCGGAACGACTTCCATAACTTGTCGAATTTTGAAGGTCTACAGGGTGCTTCTTTTTCTGATTTTCTGCTTCCTTTTCTCTTGGCCTGTATTAAGAAACCCATGAAAACGATCATTCGTCGTATGAATATATCATCCGATTACGTTGAAAAAAATTTCTCTGTGTGTTGTTTTCATTTTTTCAAAAAAAGGAAAGTTTCTAATATATATATATAAGGATTAAAAAAAACAAAACCAGAGATTTATACATAAATTTAGATGGCATGAAGCAACAATAATGTGCATTTATTCATATTAATCTTAATCAACCGTTAGGGGAAGATTGAAGGCAATATGTATTCAATCAATTTGACTGCGGTCATCAACCCAAGAGAAAACACCAGAAGAAAAAAAACCAGAAAAATTAACAACATGATCAATTGATTCAATAGGCAAAACTGTATGCATGAAAGTTAACCAAGACAGAAGACAAAACGTATCCGTCCATCGTTAGAAAATTAAGAAAGTGAAGAACTTAATTACCAAAGGTGATTGAAACAAGAAGGCTTTGAAAACACGAGAGAATCCCCGGCGACGCTTCGACTTCTTACTCAGGGGTTCTTGGCCATCGTCGGACGAAGAATCCAACTTGTCCCCGTCGGACAAGGACATGAAGACATCACTGTGATGCAGCAAGTATTCCTTCCCTCCTTTTCCTAAACGCGAAACGGGCTTAAACGGATGATCATCGACATCCGGTTTGAAGCACATGTACCATTTGCTCCTCTTCGAGGACTTCGAGGAACCCATGGTAATGAACATTCATCTAAGTTATAAGCCTAAAAAAACGAAGAAAACTAACAGATAATCATAGGTTTCTGTAAGTAAATGAAACCAACCAAAAGAATAAAGGAAAAGAAGGAAACAGAGGAAAGGGGCATTGTTGATTTCTTTTTTTGATTTGTTTGAGAGACTTAAAGGTTATTGAAAGGCCGGGGGGGGGGGGGGGGGGGGGGAGGGGTTTGTGGGCAAAATATGATGGCGTGGATTTAGGAAAGGATGGTCTGAGAAAACGAAGGAACGTGTTGTTTGTTATTGTGTATTGCGACTGCTTGTATTTTTGGTGCAGTGGTACGTGTTTTCCAATGTTTTTGATGGATACGTCGTTTCCCAAAAGTAAAGGGAGGGCGGCTTTGCCGCGGAGGGCTCCCTTCCTATTAAACTCTGATCTATAAATGGATAACACCCAAAAATTACTTATATATATGTTATATATATACACGCGCGCAAGCAATATGGAGTGAGTCGAGAGTCGAGAGTCGAGACACCACCTTCCTTGGTGTTTTAAAAAAAAAAAAAAAAAACCCAGAAAAAATATATATATATTTTTTTTTCTGGTCAGCATAGTACTTTGATTTTTGGAAAGGGACAAAATCAACCAATTTCAAAGTCTCAAACTCTCCAGTAATCAATATATGGGGAATTGTGACTTGCAAAAAGAGCATGTTAGAAAAAAACAATAATGCTTCTAAAATGAAAAAAAATATAGTATTTGGTACCTTGCTAGTTTATATAATTTGTTTTGCGTAGATGATATGGTCAAAGCAACAAAATTGAGAGATGTAATTTAATATGAAGCTCAAAATCTCCACGTAAGTGGTGATTAGGGATTGATCGTTAAGTGATTTTCTTGGTAAATTAATGACAAAGCCAGAAGTACTATTCATGCCTTTTTCAAAGGGGAGTTTCTAAAAACTTTGGTCACATGGAAGAAGTCCAAGTCAAGTTCACCGGTTTACTGGGTCAGTGTGGCACCCAAGACCGGATTTTCTCTTTGCTTGTCAATCTCATTGGCCAGCATTCGTGTCATCATTGATCCAGGCAAAGAATGTAGGCATCTTCTTTTTTCTCAGCATGACTGCCTACCTTTGAAGACTTCACAATTCAAATCAACTCAAGTAGTCCTTGAGAGATTGACTGCGGATTTGTGGATGTAATAATAACTAGTCCTGAGTCACCCCAAGTGTCAAACCATTTCCATATTTTCTCAGTGTTCACAAGGTGCATGCCCTGGTTGATTCCAAAGTCCAAGTTGAAACTCATTCATGTAATTACTCCTGAAACTAGTCTGTCTTGGTTTGATAACATAAAATTAACTTAACTTTGTCGAGTTATTGATCTTCTTCGGTATTAGCTATATTTAGCATGGAATATGCAAGTAACTTGGGATACAATGTTGAAACATACAAAACCTCCCAAATCTGACCTCATACATCAAAAACCCTTGTACTATTCAACCTTGTTATTATTATTATTACATAAGATTATTGTTGTTGTTGTTGTTATTATTATTATTAATGAGAGACCTCGAATCCGAAATATCCCATTTACACACTCTCTCCCAATATCATCCAACTCAACCTCTTTATTTTATTCTTTATATCTCTGATTGATTGGTAGTTTTATTGAAAGGCAATATACTCAAGATAATTATTCGATATACTATTAGATCAACATGAGATAACAAAAACATTTTTTAATTTATATTTTTTGATATAAAATAAATTTTATTAATGAGATTGTTGGAAATCATCCAGTACGATTTGATTTAAATCACAAAAATATGCACTAATGGTAGGTCAAGTAGACACTAAAAATAATTTATCTACATTTTAACATATACAACGATTTTTTTAAAAAAAATTTCTTGTATTTTTCAGGAAAAATATTTAGATTATTTTTTCTATACTGTCAGTGTATACACTAGCGTGGTTTGATGAATACCACATCATCTAAATTTGAATTTAAATATCAAATTTTGTGTATTTGGCATATATCTATACCTGCTAGTGTATACATTGTTAGTGTATAAAAGATTTATTAAAATTATTTTGCCATTTTTAAATGAATTAATCTTCTATACATTAACAATGTATGCACTTTCACCATTGGATGCATGACACATAATTTGAATTTGAAACCCAATTTTTGCATATCTATCATACATTCAATAGTGATAGTGTATATATTGTCAGTGTATATAAAATCTACTATTGATAAATTAGAAAGATCTTTGAAATTTGATTGTAGCAATAGGATCTTTGGGCTTGTGCACCGCTTGATGGATACACAATCAATCAAAGCTTGGACACATGCGTCTGTAACTCAAGTCAAACTGAAATCAACCCCTTTGTTGGATGCGGGAAAAGCTCAAACTGAAATGAACCCTTTAGTTGGATGCTGGAATTTTGAGAGATTGGTTTAGGAGTAATTAACAGAGATATATATGTGAATAAAAACAACAATAGATATGAAAAGAACATAAACAAAATCCTTGAAGTCCCTCCAAATGCGTATTATGTAGGAAGAAAAAGTGGAATGAAAAGAAGATGCCAAGATCAATTGCGTTTTTCTCCCCTTCTTCAATATGCGTATTATAAACTTGATACAAAGAATAAATGATAGACGTTTTGTAATATAATAAAATTTTGATAATGTCATTCGACTAGAGATTGAATTCTTGTTCTTTTTAGTAAGGATATAATGCTTAAAAGTTTACACGCCTGTACCACTATACGCGTACCTGATGAACGATTTTAATTTCCATTT
Organism: Coffea arabica; assembly: GCF_036785885.1. NCBI lineage: Eukaryota > Viridiplantae > Streptophyta > Magnoliopsida > Gentianales > Rubiaceae > Coffea > Coffea arabica. The sequence continues at coordinate 47,171,004 of NC_092319.1, read as the reverse complement.
TTTTCCCTTTTGTAAATTTCCATTTGTATCTTAATTCCTCGATATTTTTTTCCTTAAAACAATTGAAAAGCATATTGCTGGGCCTTGTGGGCATATCTACCCAGCCCAAGGGCCAACGCCATGGTTGAGGGCGGACGGTTTTGCTTAGCATCGAATGATCCAAGCAAAGGCAGGGTTAGTTAAAATGCGGAGGCCCTTTGGTTAGTGGCAATTGGACATCTATACACTATTGGATGGATGAACTCAGGTTATGTTTTGTCATCCCAGAGAACCAAAATAAAAGGATTTATCAATCTCTTTAATTTTCTTTTCTCAAGAAAAGAGAAAAAAAGGGAAAAAAAATACTAATGAATTTTAAGGTGTTTTGTCCGTTTATTAATCATCATCATCGTGGTTGGTCTAGTGGTTAGAAAATCGAATCCCGTTTATTAATCACTATGGTTAGTATAGTGGTCGGAAATTCGAATTATCAAATTTAATGAATTTGTGATGAAAATTGTAAGATTTCTTTAATTTTCTTTTCTCAACAAGAGAAAGTGAGGGAAGGATGCTAATGAATTTGAAGGTGTTTTGTCCGTTTATTAATCACTGTGGCTGGTCCAGTTGTTAGAAATTCAAATTTTGTTTATTAATCACTGTGGTTAGTCTAGTGGTCAGAAATTCGAATCTTGTGAGAGTTTCGACAGATGAACTCAATTAGTTCAGCTAAAATGAGTTTCTTATGTTATAAATTTATGCTGATTGAGACAATTTTGAGCCGAATTTAAAATTTTATTTCATATAAGAGAAAATCATTTAAAACATCTCTTACATTTTGAAAAATGACTTTTTTCATTAATTACTTTTTAAAGTGTAATTTTCTATTCCTTATAATTCACATTGATCAAATTTAGTCTCTATTTAAGTTTTTAACTAATTTTTAATCGCAATTCACCAAGTAATTTGCACATGATAATTTTTAATAGACGAAATTATCAAATCATATTTCATATAATCTGATTCATAGCCTTAACATTTCACAAAAACACTTTTTCATCCAATTCAATAGTTCGGTTTGTTTTCAGCGCAACTAGTGTGATAACTCTGATAATGTATGCACCGATTAAATAAATGTACTAAAGTTTGGTAGTACGCTGTTTCTGATAGTGTACGTTAGTGCGACCTACGGTGACTCAATACTGGAGTAGACTAATAAATAAAAGAGAGAAGACTGTCTCCTGAAATTCCAGAACCTCCAAGACTCGCCCCGCAGGCATAGCTTTACACTGGAAAGTAGCATTCTCCTACCATCAATCGGCTCTTCTTTGGCGTACGAGTCTGAAACACTCAGCCGAAGGAAAAGTGGAAAAATCCCTTACTTCTCCTTAGGGCAAAGAATCGATTAAAATCACAGCTCTCCTCGCCAAAACCTAGTCAAATTTCTTCCTCAACCAATACAAAAAATGGAAATCCTTCGGTCGAACCTCTCCCGCGTACGAATTCCAGAACCTACTAATCGCATTTACAAGCAAGAATGCTGCGTCTCTTTCGACACTCCGGTAACTAATTTCTTTATTTACTTTCTTCGTTCATCGTTTGCTGTTCTTAAACCCAGTCACTCCTGTTTGTTTCTTCTTCTTCTTCCTTTTTTTTTTTAATTTAAATTTGAATGAGCTGCCGTTTATTCTCTTTTTTTTTTTTTGATATAGAAATGCCGTTGATATTTTAATTCTTTTTTGTAACTTATTTCTTTATGAACCATTTGCTTTTTTCGTTACCATGTCTAGTTTTTAATCTGCTAGGGTTTTATATTTATTAGTTAGTATTACTGCTTGGTAATAAGAGGTTTTAGTTAGCGCGGTTATAGTAATTTATTTGAACTTCGTTTGTGCTGATTTTTGTAGCCTATCTAGAGCTGTGAATTTTGGATCTGCATTATATTTGGCGCCACGAAAAATTAAGCCCAATGTTAGACAAAGTCTAAATCTAGTTATACATGAAACCAGTAACATAAGTTAGTGGAAATGGTTTTGGTTTGTCTTGTGGTGATTAATGAGTATTTTCTTGCATTCAAATTTTACAGAAATCTGAGGGTGGCCTATTTGTGGATATGTTTACATTTCTCGCATTTGGGAAGGATTATGTGGGATGGAACTATGAGAAGACAAAAGACCCAGTCTATTTGCATATAAAGCAGACTGTGAAGCCAGTTGGTGAAGACAGACCTTCAAAGAAACCGACACTCTTAGCTATAGGTACGGTAATTGTTGATGTGCACCTGTCGTTTAGTTGGCTTTTAGCTGGCATTTGGTGGCACTGCTTCTCTAGCTGTTTTTGGTTTTTATGATTATCCATTTTATTCTCTCTTATGTCATTGTGTTTATTCTTTGATGTCCTTAGCTCAATTTGAAATGTCTTTCAGTATTGAGGGTAAAGCTATAAATGCATCAGTACCTGAACTGTAAGAATGCTGTCAGGAGTGTGTAGATGAGCCTTTCTTTAGAGGGAAATCGTGGCATTGTTCTCAGCCGATAACTGTAATTTACAAATCCACTTGCACCTAAAAGGACATAGGCTTAGACAAGGTAAAGGGCATACGGAATATGAATACCAGCTTAGGTACGCTCGTGATTCTTCTATTGATTTCACTGTTTTCTGGAATAAGGTCCACTAGATTGATTAATTTGGGTCTTACAGGCATAATATCATTTGTATTGGAGCTCTCTTTTTGAATAAGCATTTTGGGTCTTTGGTTGTGTATAAATGCCCCTTCAGTCTCTCTTTTTCGTCTTTATTTTTGACATTTCTATTTGTAGGTGTGGATGGAGGATTTGATAATAATGACCCTGAATACGAAGAAAGCTACGAAATAGTTATTTTGCCAGATTATGTATCTCTTCCTTTTCCATCCGTTGAGTTACCTGAAAAGGTAATTTTCTTTTCCATATGCATGCTTAGCTGGTAATGGATGTATTTGACATCTTGCGTGTTAACACTGGTTAAACTTATGAAATTTGATGTTTCAGGTAAGATTGGCTGTTGATGCTGTTTTAATGGCTGAAGGAGCAGAGAGGAAAGAGCAAGTTGCTGCATGGACAGCTGATAAGAAGAACATCAGTAAATATGCCATGAATCTCAACCAGCTTGATAATGGCATTATTGTTCCTCCCACAGGGTGGAAATGTGCCAAGTGTGATAAGACTGAAAATCTGTGGTTAAATTTGACTGATGGTTCAATATTGTGTGGTCGAAGAAATTGGGATGGAAGTGGTGGTAACGATCATGCTGTCAACCATTATAAAGAAACCAACTACCCACTTGCGGTGAAGCTTGGTACCATAACTTCTGACTTGGAGGGAGCAGGTAATGTTGCCTAATCCCTGTCATGTTTTTGTTATGTTTAACTTTGGCAGTTTTCTTGGAATAATGTAATTTCCTTGAATACTTGCTCCAGCAAGTAATTTGGAATTGCATCCGAGTTTTGTTGTTATCTTTTAATTTCTTCTAAGTGGAAGTATGCAGGGGTCAACTGGGTTATTTGCTTTGTAGTATCTTATACTGGTGTTTATGGAGGGAAGCTAGCTAGTTTTGAGCTGAAGTCTTTCTGGAAGCTTATTAGATTCTTTAACATCTAGGGTATTACACCTTAATTCAAATAAAATCATGATTTTCTCAAATTTTGGCAGCTCAGATGTTTTTTCTTATGCGGAGGATGAAAGTGTGGAGGACCCTCTTTTAGCACAGCATCTTGCACATTTTGGTATTGACTTTTCATCCTTACAAAAGGTTTGTACCTAAACTTGTGTGTGTCATCATAAGTTATAATTGTGTGTCCTGGATAATCTTTTGGCAACATTGAACTTTTGCTCTTCCAGATGGCTGAAACTTGTTAGGCCACATTCGGTTGGCACATATTATAAATAGTGTTGTTTTTCTGCCCCTTGATTCCTTATTTGCCAAATATCATAACGTTTTGAACTGGGAGCTACAAAACCTCTACTTGTTATAGAACTTTGCCTTCAGCATGGGTGGTTTTTTATTTTCTATGCACTTCTCTGGAAGTCATTGGTGTGAAAGTGAAGAGCATATTACTTCTAGGAGGCCTTCATATTCTTGTCCTGTTACCACCCTTTCTCTGCAGTGGCTGAGCCACAAGTTACCCCATTTCTGACATAGCACACCTAGATCCATCTCCTGACTCCCAAAAAATTAGTGTAGACCTTAAAGAGGGAAGGAGTTGCTTTTGGTATCAGGTTGTTTGTGTTCACTGATGTTTATCCTCTGTGGTTGAGTATCTTTTACTATTGCTTGTAGCACCATCATCATGCTGGCTGTTGTTTTTCAGACTGAGATGACTACTGCCGAGATGGAACTTGATCAGAATACCAATTTTGATTGGAATCGGATTCAGGAAAGTGGAGAGGATATTGAACCACTATTTGGACCTGGTTACACTGGATTGGTCAATCTTGGAAATAGGTGCTCTTTCTTCTGTCGACTATTTATTAGAATAACTACATATTCCCTTTGTATTTTGCTTCTTATTTTTCTTGTTTGCAGTTGCTATTTGGCTGCAACTATGCAGGTAGTGTTCTCAACGCGTTCCTTCTGCTTACGGTCAGTTTATGTACCTCTTAATAATACAGACTTTGTTATAGGCTGTTCATTATAAATACTTCCAAATTAAGTTTTTGATAAAGGATTTGTTTTCTCCAAAATGGAAATTATATATCAGATATTACGAGGATCAGAGTTTGAAAAGGGCTTTTGACACTGCTTTATCTGATGCGGCTGTAGACCTCAACATGCAGCTGTAAGCAATTGATGTTAATTCTGCTTTGAAGTTTTCTGAATTTTAGGGGTGCAAGAAGCCCCTGTGAGCTTTTGATTGATGCTATTTGAGGGACAGTCTGGCATTTTTATTTTATTTTTTTGGGGGAGGGGGGATGCGCATTGAGAAAAGTCATATATTGATCTCTTAGCTGCTTGTCACACAATAAGTTGCTAATTCATTTCTTTGACAGAACAAAGTTGGCGCATGGCATGCTTTCTGGTAAATATTCAATTCCTGCTGCAGAGGTAATTTTGTGTTCATCTTGGGTTCCTTTATGGTTCTCTTGCTTGCTTGATGTAGCATTCTGTTCATCTTTCAGATTGATGATATTGCTCATACTGTCGTACAAGTTTAATTTGTGTGGTTTCTTGCTGTACTTTTATACCTCTTTTTGACTATTTAAACTTGTGACCGTTCGTATCTGTTGCTTGTTTGCGCTTTGCTCATAGCTGCAGTTCACAAGATTCATTATTCATGTGGAAGTAACCTTTTTTATATCTTGAACGTGTGTACTGCTGTGTTCAATGATTTGTACCAACAGACTTCCTTTTTGTTGTCTTCACCTTCAGAAACAGGAGGGAATCCGTCCCCGCATGTTTAAGTCTGTGATTGCTGCGAGCCACCCTGAATTTTCAACAATGAGACAACAGGTAAGTTTAGGTCTTCATGTTCTGGTGCTCGACTAGCTTTAAGGGTTCATTTTGTCCACGGGTTCATTATCTTGTGGTGTGTGGTTCCATGCACATGCATAGGGTTTGTAACTGGATCAGATGCAAAATCGAATTTATCATCTCTAAGTGGGCTAGAGACTTGGAACTACATGACTATGTAAGAAAGTGATGCTATTTATTACCCTTGCTTAATAAGGAGTGCAGCATCTAACCTTGAACAATTCTTAGTTTGACAGCATGCAACCTTAACGGGATAGGCTGACTAGGCAGCAAGGATATTATTATATCTACTTTCTTTAATTGATTGGGTCTGTCTGAGCACTGAGCATAGTATCTGATCTACCACCATAACGGGATCTCTGAACTCTAATTTAAACATATCTTCTTTATGAATTTCATTTTGGAGTTATAGTGCATAGAACCTTGTTTCCAGGATGCGCTGGAATTTTTCCTGCACTTTATTGACCAAGTTGAACGAACGCATTCAGAAAGTCCTTCTATTGATCCTTCAAGGAGTTTTAAATTTGGTATTGAAGAGCGATTGCAATGTCCATCTGGCAAAGTTGCTTACAATCAGAGGAGTGACTATATTCTATCCCTAAACATTCCATTGCACAAAGCTACAAACAGGAGTAAGCTTCTGTATGCTTATTATTTGAAATAGTTGTTCTTGTTCTAAAACTAATGTATATTAAAAATTCAGATGAGTTAGAAGCATTCGAAAAATTGAAGGCCGAGAAGCATGCAGAAGGGAAGGAAGTGTGAGTTCTGATTGGATCATTTTACATTGTTGACATCCAAATCTATTTTCCTTGCAACAAATTTCTTAGCAGTGTGTCCTAGCAGGTCTGCCGAGGAAATTGTCCGCCCAAGGGTGCCATTGAAGGATTGCTTAGATTGCTTTTCAGCGCCAGAAGAGGTGCATGATTTTTACAGCTCGGCGTTGAAGTCCAAGACAACAGCAATTAAGTAAGCATTGTGGTCTTCCGTTTCCTTTTCTTGTTGCTTTCTGAGATTTCTTGGGCAGCCACTTGTTTAGTCAATTTGATGGTTGGGTAGAACAATTGGAAGTTTTCAGGGAAACACCCCCCCCTTGGGGGAGTGCGTGTTTGATGCTTTTATCCTCAAACAAAGACTTCATTATGACCATTGTATTCGCTTCTATAAAGTGTGTAATTTATGAAGACATTAAATAGCTTTCAGCCTGCACATCTCTTTTCTTGCTTCTTTCTTTGTACAAGGTTTTGGCTTTTTCTTGCAGAACTGCTGGTCTGACTTCATTTCCTGATTATCTGGTGTTGCACATGCGGAAATTTGTCCTTGAGGCAGGCTGGGTGCCAAAAAAACTTGGTAATTTTATAGAGTTGCTCCTTATTTGATAAGGAATCCATCTGAAGAGAAACTGACCATTCCTGTTGTATTTTTGGTTCCACGTAGATGTCTATATAGATGTTCCTGATATCATTGACATCAGTTATATGCGCAGCAAGGGTTTTCAACCAGGGGAAGAGCTGTTACCTGAAACCAGTATGTGACTTTGTTTTATTTTCCATTAAGTTTCTGCATTTTGGTTTGCACTCTCCGGTGGATCTATTTGCTTGTTTTATAAAGAATTGTAGAGGACGTGTCACTTTGGAATTTCTCGTTTTCCTTGTTTATTTTGTATCATGGCAATTACCCTCCTCCATGATGGGATGCCTACACAAAGCCCTGATGCTTCTTAGGAAATTTTCCTTTTTTTTTCCGGAAAAGAAAATGTCAGAGTACTATAGAAATTTAAACTCTTTTGTAGATGACTTTTTTACCTACTTTCAGTGCAACATAAAATTCAGTTGATTTCATGTTGTCTATATTTTATTTCCTGTGGATCACAATTTGATATTTCACCATTGCTGTTACGCACAGCTGATGAAGATATGCCTCTGGCTGATGAGACTATCGTTGCCCAGCTCACTTCAATGGGATTCAATCATCTTCATTGTCAAAAGGCTGCCATTAACACTTCAAATACTGGAGTGGAAGAGGCTATGAATTGGTTATTTGCTCATATGGAGGACCCTGGTATTCTTATGCTTAATATAATTATATTCATATGGCAGGAAGCCTCTGTTTTACTTAATATAATTGATTCATTATACATCTGTAGTAATCGATGCTTAATATAATTTCACCCCAGACATCAACGCTCCCATGTCCAAGAAGGCACAAAGTTCGGATGCCCCCCTTTTTGATCAATCGAAAGTTGAGGCTTTGGTTTCTTTTGGTTTCCCTGAAGAACTTGCTAGGAAAGCTCTCCAGGCATCGGTAAAGTCCTATTGAGCTTGATTACTCTATTCTTTTATTTTGGAATTCCAATTTCTTGTGATCTTGTGACATAATTTGAACTTTTGTAGGGTGGTGACATTGAGAAAGCAACAAATTGGATTTTTGACAATCCTGATGCTTCTAATAGTGCACCAGCCAGTGACGCTGCTTTACCTGATGGAGGAGGGAGTAAGTTCCTTGGACATCTTTGTTGTTAAGATTTGAGTGTCCTCGGTTCCAACTTTTTATTTGACCCATTCTCATGTTTAATACTAGAAAAACATGCCCATTCCCGGATACTACTGTTCGTATATTATGGTTTTTTATGCCTATTGTTGTTGATGTTGGCATGAAAGTTTTAATATAGAGCAAGTGTGTTAAACCTCGGCTGCTTGATCATTCTGTATCATGGTTAAGTCCTGGAAAGTCTTTTTAATTCTCCTGCTTAATCACACTTACAAAGCAGTTGTCTCCTGCCCATTTTCAGGGTACAGGCTCATTGGAATAGTGAGTCATATTGGTACGTCCACCCATTGTGGTCATTATGTTGCTCACGTCTACAAGAATGGTGGTTGGGTGATTTTCAATGATGAGAAGGTCGGTGTTTCAAAAAACCCTCCAGTTGACATGGGATACTTGTACTTCTTCGAGAGATTGGAATAACTGGGGAGATTCAAATCGAGAGACAGATACAGCTTTATTGAGACACTTCAATGTTGGGAACAGGCAATTTTAAGCAGCCTCTGGGAGTCCAGAACCTTTGCTTTTGCTAACCGCAAGGATGGGCCCTTTCCGGTCTTGACAAATTTCCGAAACCTGTGCTGCGAGATCGGCTGAGTGGCATAGGATCTCCATCCTAGTCTTAAAAAGTACTGATGTTCAACGGATAGCCTTGCAAACCCATTCTTAAGTTCCCATACCAAAATTGTCTCTCATTTTGCTTCGGTATAGTTTCTGGTTGGTTATTAGTTGGACAGATGATCTCGATTCGATGAGAATATTGAGCTAAGAATTGACAGTAATCGATTTATGGTTTATGTGGTTTAGCGGATTTACCAATATTTGACAATATCATTTGGTATGGCACAAACACAAGCTTAGTCAAATGAAGCACAAGGGAAAGAAAAAGGGGGCGCGCAATAACTTTGCTGTTCGCAACAAAGAATTACGAAATGCGCTTTACTTGCATTCGTAGTCTCTGAGTAGTTATGCGAACGTTGAAATGTGTCCCACACAATTGGGAGCCAAAACTAATTGTGAAATTTAGGTGCTTCTGGTCCTCTGCGTCCATCGGGCCATAAGTTTTCGGCAAACAAAGCTGAGCAACTGTAGGCAAACTTGATGTAACGCGGTGTGGTGGGTGAAAATCAGGCTTCATATTACGCGAGTGTTGAGAAGGTCCCAAAAACTGGTAATGGCATGCGTTTGTTCCTCATCTTTTCTCGAAGCAAAATATAAATCAGGGACTCAAGGATGATCAACGCTTTCTCTTCCTTTCCTTTTTTGTTTTACAGAAGATGTTCTTCGTTAGGGTAGTCAGTATACATGTATGGTCAGAAAGCATCTTCCGGAACTTGATAGAACCCGGATTATACAAGGCTAACTGATAATCTTTCTTACACTAGGAAAATTCATCTTAAAAAGAAAGAATAGAATGAGCCCCAACATGGAATGAAAAATCTTGAAAAATGTTAAATATGTTGGTTCGGACAATGTAGAAGCATCGATTTTGTGTTTAATATTGTAATTCGTCTACTGGGCTAGATCCACAGCATTTGGTCTTTAAACTGTACCACAACGAATACCTCCCAAATAGAAAATGGTTAGTCTTCGATGGTACAGCAGCAGGGTTTTGTACTACAACCACAAATATTATAGTACAAGACGCGAGTTACTATTTAGGAGCAACACAAATGAGAAGGTAGTACAATCTCCGTTATCCCCTGATACGTTCCTTGTACTTTATCATCCCATTCCTCATTAAAGTTGCTAAACTAGTCCCAACAAATGGCCCAGGACTAACGAACCAATTGGTTCCGAACTGAAAGGAAAAATCATCGAAGAGATTAAAAATATCATTGAGTGCAGCGTTGATGAAGGATCTCGATCTTAGCATTTTTAGCTGTCGATTGATTCATCTGCGCTGCACCCAATCATGTTTTTTTTAGCTCTTCTGACCCGATTCCTAGATGTGCACGGAAATGACTCCCACAGGTTCTGTATGTTTCTTTCATATTATTCCAAGTCCTTAGATTTTCCACCTTGTTTTTTTGCTCTTGGAGCTTGGTGGCATCTCGTCAGAAACAAGTACGCTGAAAATGAAATGCTCGAGGAGCTCTGATGGTAGAGGATCAAGAGAGAGAGAGAGAGAGAACACCAAGCTTAATATAGAACTTATAGTAGTGGTACTGCATTCAGTAGAATTTGTCCCAGCTATGCCAAAGAACTTCATTTCGAGGTAAGTCTGATCACCTTAGAGGCTTTATCCATATTTTTTGAAGCTATACCATACGAACAGATTAACCTGTAAAGTAACCAATCCATACGAAAAGCTCCCGTAAACATTTTACCATATTCATCTTCCGTTACTTCCTTTTCATTTTCCTGTTCTCGGCCCAGTGACTCTTTACACCATTCTGCTTACATCTTTCAAAGATACAACGAGCAGTACTCAATTTTGGCCAGAAGACTTGTAGATTTTCTCCATTTTACAATTAGTCGACAACCTAAGGAATCCCAAACAGAAAACTGTTGGGCAACTCTGGTCACAGATTTTGTTTGTATTTTTCTGTTTTGAGATTCGTATAATATCTTTATTTCTTCAGAGCAAGAGAATCGTCCATCTAATTCTTTTCGAGGCAACTACTTCGTCAGATTTCTTTCTAGGCTAAGAGAAACGCACAACCTTCACGGGGCCATTAGTCCTTCAATGGTGTAGAAGAGGGATTCCTCCCAGTCAACTTTGAAGAGCAATGTTTGCAATGTCCGGAGCACATCATAATCAGGGTCAAGTTTCCGCTGCCATCCCTGAGGAAGAAAATGGCAACAACCATAACATGAATATATGATCAGCAAAGGAGTAATATAACCCACAAAAAGTGGAATAAAGGGCAATTGTGTTGCTAGAATATAGCTTTCAGAATTGCATATGCCAAGTTTCAAAACCATATAGTTCAAATTTTCAAAAACATTTATCACCAAATTAGACATCAAACAGCGATTTAGCAAAAGAGAGGCCAAAATGTACCTCCAACACCAACATTGTTACCATCACTGTGCAAGCGTTTCCATCAATGTTTACTTGGTGACGTCTAACTTGCTCAAGCATTTGTTGCATACAATCAGCAGGGTGGAATGAACTTCCTTCATCTGTGGCCCAGAAGTTAAATGTATTCTCCACTTCCTACTAAGAATGAAAAGGTTATTCTTAAAGGAGACCATCAATTAAATGAAATTTTAGTTACTGATTTTTGACTAATCGCAACAGCAAGAAAATCAGCACGCACTTAAAGCACAAGAAATATTTTGGCCAGAAATGACAGGAGAATTCAACTTAAATGGTCAAGAGTACTACTCAGGACTTAGTTCAGCTCGGTCCCAGCCAGGTATAACGTCTATTATGCAACAGTTGTGGTGTGCTGCTGATAAACCCAAGTCAGGTGCAAGAGATCTTTTGAAAAAACACTACAAAAGCAATGTGTATATAGCATGTAAAATAAAAGTTATTACCAGGATATTCCTGGTGAGCAGTAGAAAGGATAAGCCTTTTCTTGATACCATAGTAGGTAGTGCCTTTCTAGCAATCTCAGTAGAACGAATCTTCAGTTTTAAGACACTACCTTAAGAATTTTCTTCCAACTCTACTCTCATCTTCTATAACTCTTTATTGTTTATCAACTTTAGCACCTCTTTTCATTGTTGCAGACTTTTAAGATACCATCAATTAAAGCATCTTTGTTGCTGAATTACATGATTAGCATTAGCTGAAAAAGAACTCACAAAAGCCAGTTAAATAGACAGGATAATAGTCTATTTACGGTAGTGGATGACCATATACACAAGCAACTACGAAATTAGCATGAACCTCTGCAAGCATCAAAAAATTCCAAGATTACCTTATTATGAAGAAAGCTGTATCAGAACAAAGAAGCACCTGGATAAATGCCTTCGGGTTCGGGCAGTGCTGCTGTTTAGATAATCTAAGAGTGCATTCTGCGGCAGTGCGACCATCTCGAAGTGCGACAGCTTTAAAAAACTCCAATAGAGTGACTCGATCCTTCTGTGATAATTCAGCCGTCATGCCCACATCCAGGAAAATAACATGCGGCCTTGACTTAAACAAACCTTTATTTAAAGCTTCACCATCAGACACTCTAACCAGAATGTTTCCAGGATGCATATCTGCATGGATGAAATTGTCTACCTGCAACCAAATTTAGAGAAACCAAAAAGTTTCCAATCATTTTACTAGAAATGAATTAACAGCTCTCCTAAGGGTAAAGCACCCTTACCTCGCCCCTCTTCCCCCAAAGCAAGGGGATCAACAAAACAAGAAGACAAAAAACCTGATTTTAGCATAAGAAAATGTAACTATAAAAACAGCTTATACAGACTTTAAAGTTTGAAACTAGGAACTCAATTAATAGAATAACAGATTTTCTTTGCTAAGTCCCCCTTAGCCCAGGCAAATTGACTGCAGTAAGGTTCTAAAATGGAGACTGACAATCGCTAGTCCTTTTACTAAAATTCTGAGAAGAGTATAGATATTATTGGCTCTTTATTGTGCTAAAAACCATACTCTCAGTGGAATCATCTAAACTTAGTGAAAAAGGCAACAAATAGCTGGTTCTTAATGGCAGTTATTCATGTACATAACAGAGCATGGCTTACATCTGGTCATCATTTCTTTGATAGCTCTGTTTTTCATATCTTTCATACGAAGAAAGGTGATAGTTCTGCTCAAGAATGCCTTACCCAACTTCTTAGCATCAGTGAAGGAAAGGAAATCAATACAGTTAATAAAAACAGTGCTAAGAACAGTGGACCTTCAAGTGGAAAGCAGTAATCATACCAAAAGCATTTTTAACATCGCATTAGTGCCAATGTGAGCCAAGGAACTTTTAATGCTCCCATGCCCTTCAAGCTTGTCAACATAGTGCAGGATGTTTTCGCCATGCTCATATGTTTCAATCAGAACAGCAGGATGCACCAAAGGATATAGTGGTCTCGGGAAGGAAACATCCTTCCATTGCCTGAAATTGTAGATGAAACGATTCAAATTAGCTGCCTCTCTTGCAAGATCAACTTGGGACATCATAAAGACGGCAAACTGTTGTATGCTTTCATCCAGTCTCATCCATTTCAGTGTAGGAATGAATCGAGAAGCTTTAGCAAATAAATTGATCAATACGAAGTCTCTCCTAATAGCCTCACTAACACCAGGATGTCTAACTTTTACGGCAACAAGAACAGGCTTTCCTCGTTTGCCAGGATAGCGGAATCTCAGGGTAGCCCGATGAACTTGAGCAATACTACCAGATGCTACAGGCTCCTCTTCAAAATTTTCAAAAATATCAGCAATATTGCGACCAAAAGCATTTTCAATCGTTCTTCTTGTATGTGCATAACTATGTGCTGGTGCTTTGGTGTGCAATTCCGCAAGCTCATTACACAGATCACTTGCAAATAGATCTGGCCTTGTTGCTGCCCACTGACCCCATTTAATAAATGCTGGACCTGCCTTTTCTAATGTAATGCGAACTGTCTGTAGCCATGTCTTCCTATACTCAGAACCAAGGGATTCAGCAAAGGGAGCCATAAAAATGCAAGGGGAGAACAATATCCCTAAATATATTGCTCTCAGAAACAACATTAAACCCTCCAAAATCAAGAAAATGAAAGAAGTCAGGTGAACGAGTCCAAATTGTGCTTGTGTGTAGAAAAAATCCCCAGTTGGGAAGCCTTCTGCCTCAGCCCTAAAACCTCGTTTCCATCCCAGCTCTCCAACAATGAAAGCCAAAATGCCTGGAGCTACCAGCTTTGATCGGGTCAAAGCAAGGCTTACAGCACATGCAATCCTACTTAACGGGGGCAGAATTGAACTGCTGTAGGAACAAATATGAGCAAGCCTCCTCCATGCAATACGAGCATGATAAGGAACTGGGTTACTTGTTGAGTAGAACGCTACTTTTTTAAGGTTCCCAGTTTTCCACAATGTCTGCTTGCCTTCACGTATTGTGCATGAAGCAAATCCTCTATAAGAAACCTTTGAATGCGACTGCAATTGGCGCAGGATGTAAGGGAGTCCAACTGGACATCCCACCAACCTATGAGCTGCCTCTAACCTAGCGGTTTTTGGACTTGAGTGAATGCAATCAGCAAATCTCCTAATGGTTCCAGTCGTCAAGAATCTACATTAGAGAAATATATCAGTAAACTTATAACCATAAATTTGCAAATTTTCCCCCTCTTTCGGTTACCATTGAATCAGATAAAAGTAATAGGAAACACAAAATATTCTCCTGTATTAGGTCCGTAGCTATTCATTCAAATTTGTTATTGTAACAAATTTCATAAACACATCTAATTTCAACATAGTCCACTTATCCCACGAGTAATTTTTTTTTTAAAAAAAAGGTTGATCTTTAATTGCTAGTATTGTATTATAAACATCAAGAGCCAAAGAATGGCAATACGAAATACAAAATTCATCATTGAAAAAAAGGAAAAACTGAAAGCTAATATTAGTAATAGCTGTAACCTTGAAATGGCCATAGGAATCAGGTGCGATCGGGTCTAGAATAAGCAGGTGGCGCATAAAACTCCGAGACATCTTCACTCTCATCGGGCAGTGACAAGCTGTGTATGATTGGCCATTTCCGGTGGAGTATCGCCGGGGAAACCTATGGCTGAGATGGTGGCGCTTTAGATTTCCGGCCGGATGATGGCGGAGGACTCTGCAAGAGTGGACGTTAGACTGGATTGTAATAGTGAAAACTTTGGCCATTATGGGTAACGTGGATTGTTGTTGGTCCAACAGCTAAAAGGTCAATCTAGTTTTGGGCCTTAACTTCGACTACAAATGTTCTAGGCCGTAATCATGGATCCTCATCTGTCCATGGAAAAGCAAGTTTGGGCCTCGTCCTACAAATTGGCCCAATTACACACTATTTCTTTTTTTTTTTTTTTTTTTGCTTTTTCTGTAATTTTCTTGTTCTTTTCTCTTAAAAATCAACTAGGAAAATCGTGTATTTACAAATATAGGAATTTTGATAAAGATTTCTTGATTTTATTATCCTCATTAAGGGGGAAAATCAACTTACATGCCAAGATGGAATATTAGGATCATCTTAGTTTAACTTTATCAAGAAAAGTTAACGCAAAAAAAAAAAAAAAAGGAGAAAGAAACCTTCCAATACCATATCGAAGAAATATCAAATTACATCACATATTTTGGACGCGGCATCCCAGGCCAGTTGTCCACATACCAATACCATACCATGGAGGAGAGCTTCCAACAGCTATGGCATGTAAAAACTATGGGTCCAAATCACAGAAAGTGACCTGTTAGCTGGTTTTAAGATTAAAAAACGATATAATAGGATAAACCGCCTCTGGTTTTGTAGCATGCCTAACTTTTGTCTCACGTGCCATGTTTTCTTTTCTCCACCTATATATATACGCATAGTCCATTTCTCAGCCTTAATCACAGACCTTTTCATCCATCTATTTTCTTCTTCAGCAATACAAAAAAACCACCTTGTCAATTGTACTAATTCGGCGATATTAATTATACTAGAACAAATATTGGAAGAATGAATGCAACTGCAAAGGCCTTGGTTGTTGGTGGGAGCATAGGAGCAGCCGCGAGTATGGTTCTCAGAGATCAAGGTTTGTACAGACACTGGAGCTACTACCCCTGGATGTCGCTCCAGCGCCGCCATGCCTCTTGGTACCATCAGGCCCAGACTAGCCCCTCAGTTTTGCCATCTCTCTTGGTTAGGGAAGCAGAGAAGACGCCAAGAAGAGAAAACTCTGCGAAGAAAGTGATGCATTTGAGTAGTTGGGGTCCTAGTACTATTAGATTTTAGCTTTTTCTTTTTTTCTTTTTTTCTTTTTTTCAGAAAACATGTGATATATCCTGACAATTTGTTATATTATTGTAAGAGAAGAATGAGACTACGAATATCATTTGCAGGCTTTGGTCCATTTTGCTCTTCTTGTTTCATTTTTTTTTTTTTTTTTTTTTTTTTACTATTGGGAGAAAAAATTACGTACAAGAGCGTTTAAGATGGTTCCAAAAAAGAGTTAAAAGAAAGAAAGTTATCATTATATGCAATCAATTTTCAATTCGTGGAAGGCTCAAATATCAAACTCCAGAAGACAAAGAAAAGAATTAATTGAAAAAAAAAAAAAAAGAAGGCTTTCATAATAATATCTTAGGGCCGTAGTTGAGTTGTGAGTCTTGTATAATAGAAACCTGAGAGTTCAGAGGATCGCACGGTTGAAATGGTGTCAAGTATATACGAAAAACAAAAAAGAACTTTTTTAGACAGCAGTAGTACTATCTAAAAAAGTTCTTTTTAAATTTTCAATTTTTGGAAGGCAAAACCGCTTCATAAGAAAGAGGAGGAAAGAGAGTTTGACTGACGACAGAGGATGAAACCACCGAAGCAAGTGTACTGACCTTGATTCTGGTTTTACGGCCACAACTCCATTCTCTAGAAGAAATAGTCAGGCTGCGAGACTCTAATCCTCTGCAGGGTTAGGGCCCATAACGATTTTCAGGAGTCTTGCCCTCGCTTAAAGTATGAAAATTGAGAAGTATTAGGTGATTTTTGCCCTTTACAGGTGTTTGTATAGTATTAGTAAGAACGTTTAGCAAAATTTTCGTGCATTTTGTGTCTTACAAAATTTGCAGTATATTGGAGGAAAATTATTAGCATTCACAATAATATTTTCTATAACTTATAATAATACTTATCAGTTTTTTTTCTTATCAAAACGAACATACATGGGAAAATAATTTTTTCTTTCCTTTATTTCGCTTTCCTACTACGTAGTAATAAAAACGAGCATGCAGGAGGATTTTTTGGTTGAAGGTTGTTTTTTTTTTGGTGGAACGAGCATGCAGAGGCACCTCCCACTTTCAGCAAAAATTCGGAGGTTACCTATCATATATATTTTCAAACTCAAATAACTAGCTTAAAAACGACTAATTAGGCTTTGTTTGTATTCTCTCCATTTTTTGAAAAACAAGTTTTTCATTTACAATATTACTACAATAATATATAAATAAAAACACCTCCAAAAATATCACATTCATATAAAATATCAAAAATAATTTCAAATATACAAAATAATAAAAATAAATAAAATCTAAATTATTATTTTTTTCCATCTATCACCACCATCGCCCACCACCACCGCCATCCTCTCCTTCCTTCTCCTCCCTCTCTTTCCTTCTCTCCCTCTTTCTCCACCTTCTCTTTCCTCCTTCCCACCCTTTCTCTCCCATTTCCCGTCACATCAAGGAGGGGGAGGGGAGGGGAAGGGTGAGGTGTGACGGGAAATGGGAAGGGAAGAATGAAGAAGGAGGAAGAGAAAAAAAGAGAGGGAGACGGAAGGGGAAGAGGTAGGGAAAGGAGAGAGAGGGTGGTGGTTGTGGGTGGTAGATTTAATTTTTTAAACTTTAAAAATACTTTTAAATACATTTCAAAAATACCTTAAAAAACATCACCAAAACATATCTATAATAAAAAAAAATTTTACAGATTGCCGCAATAAAATATTTCAAAAACACTCTAAAAAACAGCTAATCCAAACAGAAATATTTTGGATCTCATATTTAAGTGTTTAAATCAAATGACAATATTGGGTTATTAGTACATGTTCCATGGATAAAGTCAGACTCGTGGGGTAACTAAACTAATGATCGATCCCTGTTGGCTTTCCTTGCTACCAGCAACTATCCGCCGTTGCTGGAGAATAGTTTACTACTTCAATGTTGTAAAGTTCTACGGTATCATCACTTTAATGGAAAGACAATTAAGCACATGCAGAGGCTCCCGGGGGCTAGATCACGCGGTCTGTGGCTGCTTTCGGCACTTGCAGGTCGTGGGATCGAACCTCACTTAACGCCTGGGTGCGATTTGGGATGGCGCTGTACTCCAGCACGCGGTCTGTGGCTGCTTTCGGCACTTGCAGGTCGTGGGGTCGAACCTCACTTAACGCCTGGGTGCGATTTGGGATGGCGCTGTACTCCAGGCGCATGGGATTAGTCGGACCGCTTTCGGATCTTGATCCGGACACCCATGTGTTGACAAAAAAAAAAAAAAAAATTAAGCACATGCAGAGTTATACTAACAAACTATGGTCCGGTTGCCACATTTGGTAAAAACCGCTGAAAGTGAAGGAAAACCGAGGATCTCTCACCCCTTGTTTTCTTTTCTAAAACTTGCTTCCACCAACTTTCCAGACGCGTCTTTCTTTCTGGTGTCTCTTTCTAGTCTCTATAAATATGCCTACATGTGGCATGGCCACCAGAAATGCTCCATCAGAAGCTAATTAGCTCAAGTCTTAATATATAGTCACGATCACTGATCCAATTACCTTTTTTTTTTCTAACTTTTTAGTGTGACCAAACGAAAAAAAAAACAAAGGAAAAGGGAAAGAAAAGGCTGAGAAAGATGAGTGGTAACAAAAGGGTTTGCAAGCTTGAGGCAGCATTCAAGAGCATGGAGCAGCAGAAGAGGAATGCTTTCCTGATGGAGTACTCCGGTAATGGCAAAAGCAGCTCCGGGAGGAGTGTTGCGGCCGCGGGCGAAATGAAATTGAACGCTGTTAGGGCTGGTTTGCCCCATGATGGAAAGAGGCAGAGGGAGGGAGAAAAGGCTGCATGCCTCTTCCATTTGATCTTTTGGGGGCCCAACTAGGCCCTTCCTCCTACCCCCTCATCATGTTCAAAGAAAATTTTTTTTGGGGGTGAGACATCATATCATATTGCGTTGTATGTAGTCTCATAGCAATTCAGTCCTTGGCATTGTAAGGAAAAACTTTGATGTGAGTATACTAGAATATATATTTATATTTAGTATGGCTTGATGGGCTTAGTCGTTTGCATTAATAGTACTCAAACGTGAAATACCGGAGATGTTGTTGGGCTGGGGCATGTAACTCAAAAAAATCAAAATCACAAAAGCGGAATCAGCCTAAAGGATCAGCTCAAAAAAAAAAAAAAAAAGAATCAGCCTAAAGGAGCCACAAATTATTTAGCAGGAGAGAAGAATCGGTGTCTTATTAATAACAGCGGCCCGGAATGGAAAAAGCCACTAACAGAAGGGAAATAACTAGTATATACTATGACATTTGACAAAGCAATTTTTAACCAATGAAAGTCTCACTGGAAACAAAAATTTTGGAGTTTTTGCCTACAATTTTTCTCAACAAAAGAACAGGTTAACCGGCCTTCCATACATGATTCATCTTTGTTTTTGTTGCTGTTTTTTTTCTTCTTTTTTTTTTTCAAGTAAACGTGGGAATTTTATTGATAAGGACTGGTAAGATTTAAAACAGTATCATCTAGCTGGAGGCTGCCCTGCCCATACATCAAAATTTTCCCAATGTAATCTATACAAATGCTAATAATGTCCATCAAAACAAATGTGTGTGTGCGTGTGCGCGCGCGCAAATAACGACTGCTTTCTAAAATGAAATCTAGTGAAAGGCAGCTATCTACTACTGCTTTGTCTGAGTAGTGAATAAGAAAGAAGAGCCTTCTCCATAAACATCTCAATTGAGATGGATCATTTTATCAAATTCAAGTTTTTTAACATAAGACGAATGTGTATGCCAAGTTTCTTCTCCAAGAAGCACATGATTGCGAATTGCAATTGGGTGAAAAAGAGATGCTAATAATGTTAAATTTGCTAAAGATATACATTTTTTTTTGAGATCTTGGAGTGAGATCATGTTAATCCGTATTGTATTCATTCTGCTTTATGCAGGGAAGAGATATTGCAAGGTTGAAGTAATTCAATGCAAGTACTACTTTTCTATTAACCACCAGCATTTTGGCCACCACCAAAGTATTAAAGTTTGGTGGGAGCACCTCACCAATTACCACATTAAAGTGGGTTTAATTGAAAAATTCAGTCAAATTCAGGTGAGTGCGTAATGTATCCGTCTGATCCGATAATGATTCAGTTTCCTTCGAGTTATCCTTGGACCTCCTTAAATCTGTTCCCTTCTCTTAGTGTAAGATAGATTAGGTCATACAACAGTTAGATTAGGTTATACAACAGTTACAGTCTCTGCAAAAAAAAAGGTTCTATTTTTCTATTATAATTATTATTATATATATATATATAAAAGAAATAAAACTCCCATAGTCTTCTGTTAATTATGCGACATGATAATCGAATATTGAACACACACGTCTACATACGACGCCATGAGTAATTATCCTTTGCTCGTCACAGTCGCGGACCTCTTCTACTTTACTGCAGCCTAAACAAGTCGCGTGTAGTCAAAAGCTGCTGCCCAATATAGCATGTGTGCTATGGGCCTCAATATTTACTAGTTTGTTCTTTGACAAATTTCAGCGGTTACAAAACAGGCTGTGTATCTCTGGGTTAATTCTTCTATATTCAAAGTCTTCTCCCAGTTTCTTGACTCTATGACCGCACAAGGCCCACGTAACTTTCTGAGAATGGTACCCGTAGCCTTATAAAGTTGTAGTATGATTACAATTTACAAGGCTCAGCCAGAAAAATACAATAATGCTTTTATTATCATCACCATCATCATCATTATTATTCCTTACTTTGGTCATGCAATAGTCAATAAAGGGTGCAAAAATGTGGTAAAACTATTAAAAGACCGTGATGTGGCTTTTTTCAAAAAAAATTCACAAATTTGACGCGGAAGAAATAAAACTGGGCCAGCCTGCACGTGGCATTATACTGATGATAACAATTACGGCTGATTGAAAATGAAATTGCGTGATCGATCAAGGGAGGACAAATTCCAGGTTCACCTCAGAATGCCATTGAATTGTCTAGTAATCAATTCCCACCGTCCAACTAAACCTACGCCAACAAACCCAGCCGACAACCGTAAATGCAACAGACAAGCGACACCTAATTCCTTTCCTTTTCCGTTTCCCAACTAAGCCACCTCAACTACTTCGCATTATCCCACAATTATTGCCCAACACATCTTAATTACCACTATTTACCCCCATTACCAAATCCACTGATTTCTGCAGTGACTTCTTTTAATTGAAAAGGGTACGAGTCGTTGCATGTGAACAATTTCGTAGGCACTTGACTGATTGATCGTTGATCAGCTGCCTTTGCAATTTGGCCCATTTAAATCAACGACTTTTTGCATTCTTTCTACCAGTAATCGTTGCTGCTGTGCTTCCTACCCTTCATTACCAAAAAGGGGCAGAAAAAGTAGTAGCAAGGTAAAGAGAGAGCCCCAAAAATGAGACAGTGCTAAGTTGCACGATTGAGTTTGATAAAGTTGCTTCCTTCCTTCCTTCCTTCTTTTTTTTTGTGTGCGTGTGTGTGTATGAATTCAGTGGCTGATAAAGGCCGCTATATTAGTAGTAGATTTTGGTTTTCCTTGCTTCCTACAATGATCATAGAGAAGTCAATGCGTAGAATTACATCCAAAAACAAGAATCTGACCATTAGGACTGTTAATGGAGTTGGATCAGCCAAACTCGATTCGTTCAACCTAAAAAAAAGTTTGATGAGTCCGATCTTTCAGTAAACCGATCTAAGTTTGGATTTAAAAAATATATCCGAATTAAATATGAACTAAACTTGGTTCTCATTAGACTCAAATTCGATATAGATCTAACCCTTTAATTACCTATATATAATGATATATAGATATATATAATATTTATATTTTGATATTATATATAATTATATATTCCAATGTATTATTACTAAAAACTATATACAAATTACAACGGATCAGTCAATTATATAGAATTACACCCAAAAACAGGAACCTAACTACAGATCAGTTTTTTATTAGGTAATAAATATTTAGTGGCAAATACTGTTGAAATCACGCCGGTGCCCTTGAGGAACCATAAAATGGGTAGGGCAAGGGATCTCTCTTGAAGAAATTTATTAAGGAAGTCATGCAACAAGAAAAGGAAATTAAAAAAGCAGTAGTAGTGATGAAATTAGCTTACTTTAGCCACCTTTCTTTCTTTTCTTTTTTTTTTTTAAAAAAAACTTCTCCTTTTTTTTTTAAAAAAAAACTTCTCCAATAGCACTTGAGCTACATTTAGATGTCAATTTTTTCTCAATAGGAAAAAGTTTATGTAGATTCGACTCTGGTCACCGCCACAAATCAAAGCATATTCTCAAATTATAAATCGCTTATAATGGTTCTTACAAATTTTCTATCAATACAGTCTAACCATTTGACCCAACATGTATCGACGAGCTTTTGAACTTTCTGTTTAAGCTTGAAATGATGAAATCTGTATTACTATAACAAGTTATGAAATCTGTATTACTATAAAAAGATAGGGCGTAATCGAGTTGAGTCGAGTTCGACTCGAGTTAAAAAATTTGGATTCAAACTCAAGCTCAAACTCAAGTTCATCAAGCTCTTAAAAGTTAAACTCGAGCTCGAACTCGATTTTATTTTGCATTATTCAAGGTTGAACTTGAACCCATACTTATCCAGCCCAATCGAACTTAATTGAGCCTAATTGGAATTAAGAAACATAAATTTATATTTTATATAAATTTAAATAAGGGATAAAATAGACATTTCATACTAATAAATAAAAAAAATTAAGAATATATACATATATATGAAGCTCGATTAAACTCAACGAATTTTTGAACTTTATATATTAAATTTGAACTCGACTCATCAAATAGTGCGAGTTGTTCAAACTTGGTCTAGCTTGAATTTTGATCGAACAAGTTCATGATCAACTCGATTAAGCTCAACTCATTTGCACGCCTAAAAGTTAGTAGTACTACACAGAAAATGGAAATTAATTAAACTTGAAACCATTGTAAGGGAAAGCTTAGGCCCATTTCAACCTCGCTTTTTTTGGCTTCCTAAACAACTGGCTAAAAGCTCTGCAAATCATTATTTTTTCTTTTTAAGGAATAATTAGTGCAATGATCACTAAAGTTTCCACAACAGTACCCTGTAAAGATTAACATCTTAAGTAAAAATATCATCTAGTCCTTCCATTTTATTGCGACTTAAATATTAGCAGTCTTAAAAAAAAAAAAAACCGGTTATCCCTTTGGCTTCAAAAAGACTGGGAACTAAAATATTCATTACGAGTTGGGTATTTACTTTAGCTTCAAATAATAATAATAATAATAATAAATGTAGCATCAAAACTCACGCACATACTTCATTAGTCTGGCTGCAATGCCTCGAATCGTTGAAGATGTAGCGATGATTCACGTGAGCTGGCTTAGTGAGATAGGAAAACTGAATAATTGAGTCCCATTCATTCATTTTTTTTTTTTGTGGGAAAAATCAATTTTAACTCTGAATAAAATTATGTATTTTTAAGTATTAAACCAACCAATATACAAGACAGCATATAGTATTACTTTGCGTATAGGCAAGTTTGAGATTAGATTAGCTGAACGGTGATTGAGATCATGATCTCTGAATTATAATTTATCTTTAAATGATGAAGTCAAGTAGGAAATTGAGCCCAACTTTGTATTAATTAGTTTAATCGAGCTCATTTTGTCCTTGCCCCATTAAACTCCTAAATTGTAAAAAAAAAAAAGGAACCAAATTGGGGTATCATACAAAATCTGGGGACTCCTGCAGTAATTTGGGGTTTTTATTCTGCAGTTCTGCGTGGTCCGCCCAACACAACTTGCCTGGTAATGTGAGCGATGATTGTGCACATGCGTGTGTAGTGTGAGTCGGACGTCAACTAACAAGTGTCAAATCCAATTAAGTTCCTCAACTCGAGTCCGGCATTCTTCTCCCATCAACAAAACACGAAAGAAGCCATTCTCTCACTTCATAAAATATAAATACCCAATTAACCCAAACAAATTTCAACAACTTCTCTGACCTTTTTCCTCCAATATTTAAGTCAACCCAGGGGTGTTGACTAAAAAGTTAAAAACTCGTAGAAAGCTAAAATCTAAAATTTAATCCGTCGACCACCTCCACCCGCCTGAGAATTATTACGTAAGATTCCGGCGAGCTCTGGCATGGCGATCGCTGACCACAGCAGTCATCGGTCAGGCCACTACGACGGCAAGTTGTGGAGGCTGTGTCCTTTCTGGCAATCGGGAACGGCGTCTTCATCCTCGTCATCAACTCAGAATCTTCAAACCAACAGTCAGCACAGCCAGCAAAACGGTGGCGTCGGCTTAAGCTCCGGGTCCTCTGCTAATAGCGTTTCTTCTGTGGCTAGATCCTTGTTACCGGCTCGGCGTCGCCTCCGCCTTGATCCAGCTAACAATCTCTACTTTCCTTGTGCGCAGTCTTATCCGGCTTTTGGCTTCTTAGCTCGTTGATTATATTTAAATTCTAATTCTGAAGAAAGGAAACTAACTCAGATTAAAAAATTTATTGTTATTAACTTTTTAGTGCATTAAGTTGATCATTTGTTAGGTTTTCTGATTTGGAAAGCGTTTGAATTTGAATGTTTATTTCTGCTCTTTGTGAATATTGAAGATGAACCGGGGAAGCAGGTGAGAAGTGCTGTTAGGATTAAGAACTCCAGCAAGTCGCATGTAGCGTTTAAGGTATGTATTTTTGTTATCCTTTGGTTTTGTTGGATTTTAATCGTACTTTGTTAAGTGCTTATCCCTTTTTCTATTTCTGGTATACATGAAGCGACTTGAGTTGTGAATTATGTCTATTACTGCTATCATTTCTTAAAATTATTATTCCTATTCCACAATTATTTAGAGTCTGTCGATGTGTAAAATGCTGTTAATGCGGCTCTTCATTACCCCCATTCCCCTGAAATCACCATTTGAAACTTTATACAACTATTTAGAAAGGATCTCTGTCATGTTTTTGTCGTTTGGGTAACATTTTATGATCCTTTATTTTCTCTACGAACCATTTAAGGAGAATGGTGAGATTCATGATTGCTTTCTCTTACATTTGCAGTTTCAAACTACTGCACCAAAGAGCTGTTACATGCGACCTCCTGGTGGTATCCTTGCACCTGGAGAAAGCATTATTGCAACTGGTAATTAGCTAGCTTTTACCTTATCTGCACATATTTACACTGTTTTCTGTATCAGTATTCGTATCCAAAGAGATGAAGGCATCTGTTTTCTTACTGAATAATAAGGATTATCTACATTGACTTATACGTCAACTTGATTTTGTTTTCAGTTTTCAAGTTTGTGGAGCATCCAGAGAATAATGAGAAACCAACAGAGCAGAAGAGCAGGGTCAAGTTCAAGATCATGAGTCTTAAAGTGAAACAAGGAACAGATTATGTGCCTGAGTTGGTAAGTTTTTGAGAACTAGAGCAACTGCAATCTGAGGGATGGCATATCGCATACATTCTGATTTGCATGAATGCCGACCCTTATCACTCTGTTGGACTGTTTTTGGTGATTAGCCTCACATAGCACTACACGTATTATTAGATTTGTCGTTTATTTGTGTTTTCCTTTGATCTTTGCCGTGCTACTTAATGGTGTTGTTTGTGGGTCCATTAGAATGAGTTGCTTCCAAAACTGCTTAAACGTGCAAATGTGCATGGGGAACTTTTACACAGGGAGATTCGTGTGCTTTTTTTTTTTTTTTTTTTTTTTTTTTTAAAAAAACGTCGAATTGTGTATGGTCTTCCTAATTGCTTCAAGCTGCCTATTGCAGTTATTTCAGGATTTGATATCTTTTATTTGTAGTCACTTTTTTCCCATCATTTTGGATTTCGTCTGTGATATCAACGCTTAAGTTTTCATGAAATTCGCATCCAATGGGTCGTGAACTCATATACTTTTTAAGATAGCAAATGAATCAGTTCCATGTCACGGAAGATATGTTCTGAGGTCTCAGTTCTATGTCGGATGCACTGTACTTTTAGTCACAATATCAAAAGAGTCGTGTAATAATAATTTTTTTGTGGTGGAATACTGCATTTTGAAGGGCTGATTTCATTTTGCTACCTCCCTCTGGCCAGCATATGTAATAGAATGCTTTCTATGGCTGACGATGGTATCGTGCATTGCAAAGATGTGGTTAATGAGAAAACAGAAGGTTGATATTCCCAAGTCATGTGAAGAATATTTTGGCAGCTGCATTTGTTTTGTTATGATGTGCATGCCCTGAATTGCCATCTGTATATTTTGCAGTTTCTCTTATGGATCGTCAGGCCATAGAGTTTTTCTACTCTTGACAACTTCTACTCTTGCAGTTTGATGAACAAAAGGATCAAGTGACGGTGGAACGTATTCTGCGTGTTGTGTTTTTGGATCCGGAGCGCTCTACTTCTGTAAGAGTAACCTACTTTATACATTCTTTTTATGCATTTTTGTCCTTGCTTTCCTAGTCATCTTTAACTTCCTATAATTTAATTGTTTTTTCAGGCATTGGAGAAACTCAAGCGTCAGTTGGCCGAGGCTGAAGCTGCAATAGAGGCACGTAAGAAACCTCCAGCTGATACAGGTCCCCGTGTAGTTGGGGAAGGTCTTGTCATAGATGAATGGGTGAGTATCTAGAAATACATTTTGGATGGCTCTTGATATATGAGACCTTATTTAAAGGAAACTGATCTTCAGATGTTGATTTTTTTTTCCCTGATGGTTACTTTTCATTTTCATTTGTACTGTAGAAAGAGCGAAGGGAGAAATATCTTGCTCGGCAGCAGGTCGAGGCTGTAGATTCTGTGTAGAATCTAGACGGTTTTCATGGAAGTGCTTGTTTTGCCTGAACGGAGCTTTAAACCTGAAATGCATCGTATCGTCTGTATTTTGGGGAAGGGGTAGGAACATGTCCAGTGCTCCATATAGAGAAGAATAACATGGTTAGAAATCAATTTTTGTGAGATAAAGGTGTCTTACCGAGATAGCAGAAACATTGGCATAATCGAATTTGTAAATATTGCATTTTAGTTTCCTGAAATTCAACTCTGATCAAGATAGAAAGCTTGAAGTAGCAAGTTTTTCAGGTGTTCGAGATTGTTTTGTACATGATGCCTGTGGCTGAGCTGCTTTTTCTGTCCATCTTCCTCCTCTGTCTTTTTTTGTGACAACAACGGTAAATTTGTTAATTGAAACCAATAGTGCTTCATCTGTTACTGTGTTTTACCTGTCAGCTTGCTTAATTCTGTTTTGTTGGGAGGGGAATGCCAAAAAAGTACTACTCCCTCACGTCTTGCGGCAAGGGATGACTTACAGGCGGAGAGGCCATAGTTGTTATATTGTCTATTGGATGAACAGCTAATAAGTATCTTGTGAGGCATGGCTGATTTTGGTGGCATGAGCCAAAGGATATGGAGAAATATCTTTTTAGGTGATTGATAGAATTCTTGAGGCCGTTTGATCTTGTAATGATGATCAGCGTTTCAAGCAAAACTTCAGTGAAGTCTCGGAGGCAGGTTGTTTTAGTGGACGCGGGTCACGTTCCCCGAACGCTGTTTTCACTAATTAATGTTTATATTGGGCGTAAATATGGCTGGGATTCTACAGCCTTGTAGGCCGCTCTCATGTATCACTGAGCTAAAAGATGATTATGTGATCTTGGAAAGTGCGGCCGATTTCAGTGGAAAGGAGGAGTTGTCAGCACTGCGTAGTGTAACCATTTTTTCACAAAAAAATAAAAATAAAAAAAAGAGCCCCTTATAATTTGTGCAGTTTCTACTTTAATTCTGGGGCTCATAGGATATGACTTGGGATTGTAATGGATCAAAACTCGAAAGCGCCATTCCCTTTTGCCAAAAGAAATACTCGCATCAACCATAGTATTGGTTGATGAAAAGGTGAAGAAAAAAGAAAAGAAAAGAAAAGAAAACTACAACCTACGAAATATGCACTGTACATTAACGTGGTAGAAGCTGGAAAGTTCCGACTGCATTAACCATAGGGATGGATGAGACATCCCATCCGGCATCCAGTTTAATGAATAACTCGGAAACATGCTCAAGATCAATGAATCAAACTTTCACAGAGTTTCCGGCAATCGAAAATTCTGCGAACCAAAAATGTGATGAGAGGCATTTTGCGCAAAGACGGCAACTCCACATTTGCCGCTATTGAAGCCTTCCCAGAGGGAGAAATTAACGGTCCCTGAAACAGTTTTCTTAGCGGCGATGTCCTTGACAGAGCAGAGCTTTTCAAGCTTCCGAACGACAAAGTCATTAGCTATGACGCGGCCTTTGTTTTCTCCTTTCTGGCAGTCGGTCACCAAACCACTTTCATACAGAGCAACCATGATGTTGACGCCGTGCTGGTCCACCTTACTCCTTAGAGCTCCTGTTAGGGACACCTGCAGCGATTCTGGTGTCGGCATTTGGAATGCGGCCTGCTCGCATTCACACGTTTTTTCAGACAGTCAAAAAAATGGTTATCAACGACGACAAATATTCTAAAAGTCTCTCTCAGAAATTGACAAAAAAAAACGACGACAAGTATTCCTACAACGATTAGGTCGTCCCTCGACCCCATAACAAAAAAAAAAAAAAAAATTGTTGTACTCACATTGACTACATCGAGCTTGACTAAAAATAGTACTAGTAAATCTCAAGAATAATTTAATCAATATAAATCATCTAGCATTTTGAACGAGTCATCTTGTATTAATGTAAAGCATATGAAAAAAAGTAGTAAACAAAACATGATTGGTTTAATTATAACAACAACTAATACAGCTTAATCAGTGTAAAATAAGAGAACAAGAGAATACTAACTAAGGCCTTCAATTAACAAAAAAAAAAAAAAAAAAGGTTTACCAATTACCATCCACTTCCTTATAGTACAAGTACCACGATTGATATAGTAATTATGTGAACTTTTCAGAGTTATGTGGAGGTTTTAGCTTAGGTAAGATAGTTCTCTTTGAACTTGACTCGAGGGTCCAAAACCCCTAGAAAGAAAAAGGATAATAGTTCTCTTCGCGAGCATCCATCTTTTGTATTCACCTCCCTCAACCCAACAAAAAAAAAAAAAAACTAGAGACATAAAAATGAGAGAATTGGGTCGGGTCGGCGTTAAATTAAATCAAATGAAATGTTTACCATTGTAGACGAAAAAGTCGTATAATAAATTTGACCCATGCTAGATGCTTAACGGTATATATCTTTTGCATTAAAAAGGGAAAAACGGTAAACAGTGTTCATTGATCCTCAACTCTATATGTCGATGCAATCGTTGGAAGAAATACTACACCAAAAATCTCAAGGATTTAGTTAGAATTTCGCTTGTAAAGAGAAAATATCCGCTATTGATTCAAGAAATGATGTTGAAGTTTTGCTAACCTGGAAAGAGGGAGCAGGGACCCTCGGTGCGGACTTGATGCAGGACAACAGAGGGTCTTCTTCATTGACAACACATTGGGCCCGGCCCTGCACCACAACTTGAGGTGTGAACATCGTATCAAGGTTTAGGGCCTCGACATAGGCCTTTTGCCTAGCGGTCCACAGGCTTGACCCAAAAGGGTCCTTCCAGCCCAGGTAATCCCAGTAGTCAACATGGTAAGCTAGCAATACCAGCGGCATCTCGAGCTCGAAGTCCCCCCTTCCCAGCCTTGAGAAGAGAAGCTCCGCCTGAGCCGAGGTGGCGCATCCCTGTGACGTAAAGAGCTCCACCACCACCGGCCCCGCCCTTCTCTGCTCCTCAGCCGATATGTCTGCAGTGGCAATCTCGGACGAGGTTCCTTGGTGTGAAGATGAAGAGGCGCCTCTGCCAAAGCATGAAAAGAGACGGGGCGCCATTTTATCGCCTCCGTCCGGCGATGCTAAGGTTGAAGCAAAAGTCAAACCGATATTAGAAAGTTTTGCAAATCCCCTTCTTCTTCTTCTTCTTCTTCTTCTTCCCCCCCGATGGGTTTTTAGGGTGTTGAGAAATACAGAGAGAAAATATTGTATGAATATGACACTATCTCATCCCAAGGTAATCAAAAAGGGAGAGGTGGTAATTGG
Organism: Coffea arabica; assembly: GCF_036785885.1. Taxonomy (NCBI): domain Eukaryota; kingdom Viridiplantae; phylum Streptophyta; class Magnoliopsida; order Gentianales; family Rubiaceae; genus Coffea; species Coffea arabica. Next base: position 47,141,081 of record NC_092319.1, on the reverse strand, counting down.
TAAGGAGAGAAAGGCGGCGAAGGAAATGCGAGGAATGGCTTAAAAAGTACTAGTTGCTATTTATAGCTTTTACATGCATGCATATATAGATTCTTGTTTCTGATATATTTTCAATTTAATGAATGAATAGCAATTTGGGGCACCAAATCACCAAGGACAAGCTTGATTACCGCCCAGAAAGTAAAGGTTAAAAAACAACGAAAGGGAGAAAGGTTTAAGGTGGGAGGGGAGGGATGGCAATGGGGGTATCGGTGCCGACACGGAGAGGAGGAGTCGGTGGAACGTTATTTGTCTTGGTAGGTTGGGTTGGAATTGTCGGACGAACCACCGTCACAATCTCAGCTAATTGTGGGATGCCTTGACAAGGAATCTCCGACCTACAAAATTGTGCAACAAAACCTCTGCATCTACCATGTTCATTGGATTAATAATTGGCATAGGAGATGAAAAAAAAAAAAGGAAAATGGAAAGAACAAGAGCAGAAATATTAAATACTAGCTGCGGTGCATGGTGTAATGAACTTTTTTTTCGTCAAAAAAAAAAAAAGATGCTACATACATTTGATAATAAATATTAGTCCATCAAATATAAAATTATGCTAGAGAGAAGATTTCCCATTGATTAGTTTGGTGCGAATTATTTTTATTCAATCACAACATGGAAGTGAGATTATGTGGTAATCATCATTTGACAATACTGCATGAGATAGTATTGGTCAATGCAAAATTATGTGGTGTGAGAAAATTTTTCATCAATTATTCAACACAACATAGGAGTTCCGGAAGAGAGATTAAGAGGATAGTTCTCGTAAAGATTATCTTGTTCTGTAGAAAAACACGTACTCCTCCCATGACTTGTCCTGCTTTGATGTAACAAATGAAATAGCTAATGACAGCTCGAAGGCACAACTGGGGGGGGGGGGGGGGGAAGAATTGGTTTTAATTAATGCTTTTGGAATTTTTTAGAAGATCGCTAGTGGCTTCTGCTTTGTTCTTTAATCCTTTCCTGAGAATCCGAATTCCAAACACGAAACTGGTACCAATTTGATCGACCTGGGCAATTTGTTGCCAATTGGAAGACGAATTCTAGAAAATGACCGGATTATATACTGCCAAACCAACCGAGTGTCCAGATTCCACACAAATGGCATCATCTCTCACTGACTAATCAAGGCCCAAAAAAGTTACCACGTGTCTCAGATAAAGAGGGGCCTCAGAAATCCAATTCCTCTGCAAAATCACCACCTCTTCTTGCAATCAATCAAATCGCAACATGATTGATTCACAACTCGCCAGAGTTTTTGCCACCCTGCACCAATAAAAACCCCCAATCTGTGCTCTCCTGCTGCTACAGCCTTACACATCCCACAGCTTGAAAGAATCATGCCTTAGCATCACTTTGTGTACCTGTTTTGGCCACAAGTGTGTTTGAGAATATGGGATCTCCACCAGCGTGGCCAAGCCACTAGCTCATTACCACCACCCCCCCACTTTATTCCAACCCTTCTCTCATACATATATATATATATACACACACACACACACAACTAGTCCATTTCTCAATCGTATGCAGCGGAAGTATAATTGAACCCCTTTCCTTGTACATATTTGCTGATTACAGAATTCATCATGTTAGAAGGAAAAGCAGTAATCGGGGAAACTGATATGCTTGAGGCCATGCAACAAGATGCACTTGATTTGGCAGCCAAGGCACTTGACTTCTTTGATGTCACTGAAGCCACTGAAATAGCTTGCTTCATTAAGAAGGTATATTTGTGTATTAGCTTTTATACCATTTTTATTCTTGCGCTTGCGTCTTTTTAATGAAAACCCAGGACAAAAAATATATATATATTTCATAACTTATGATGGAGAAATTGTTATTTGATACAGGCATTTGATAGGACGCACGGACCAGGGTGGCAGTGCATCGTGGGAACTGATTTTGGTTCATTCGTGACTCATTGCTGCGGCTGTTTTATCTACTTTTGCATAGGCAGCCTTGCAATTTTGCTATTCAGGGGCTCCGCTGTTCCAGAAGCTGAGCCAGGTCAACGTGTTGCACCTTTGGAGGAAGTAGCATGATCAAGCTGCTCTTTTTTTTTTTTCTTTAATAAGAAAAACATTTTAGGCTAGGATGAACAAGATTGTATGCCAAATTTTCCTGGTCTCTTTACTTCATTTTGCAAATTGATATAGGTTTTCTCAGTGATCTGTCTTCGGTAGTCACTTGCTACCTTGCCCAATCTTTCCTTGAAATCTTTCCGGCCGTCTAATTTTAATGTGACATGTCTAGCTACTTAGCGATGGGATCCGCAGAAAGCTAAAGCATTTTGGGGGAATGCTTGAAGCTCTAATATATGTATATATTTATTTGTTGGACCAGCTAGTGCAAATACACGTCCATGGATGATAAATAGTTCTTGTGAGACGACCCATAAGGGGTGCTCCGATGGATAATGATGAGGAAATCAACCATCTAAATGGACTACAAGATTCTACTACGACGAGATTGCATAAATAGAGTTGCAATATTTCCAGACAAGTTCCTGAATTCAGAAATCGAAATCATCTTGATTTGGCTTTGGCGAAGTCAATAGAGCCGTGTAGAGCCTGAGCCTGTCCTCCCCAAGTGAGGAGCTTCTTGACAATGGCCTTCGTGGTCTGATAAGCGACAAGGAAGTAAGCGTTAATCGATGTTTGTACCTCCTCCAAGCCAGTTGAATGGCAACAGCAGCCCACGTTCTCCATCCAGGGGAATAGTATCTTGCACTCCTCTTAACCTTCTCGTTAACAAATGTGTAGCGAAAGTGTTGAGTAACATACTTAACATCTTCAGCATCCAACCCAAAGGCTTCAGTGGTCTCCAGAGTTACCAGAGTTGATGAAGATGGTGGTAACCGTTCCACGAAAGGCCTTCTGAGGCACCACGACAGGAGCTCATCGCCGCTGAAATTTCCAGGGCCTAGCATACAACAACTTTTGACGCCGTCTCGAAGTACTTGGCTGCTTTGAAGATGACCTCTGACGATGAATAACATTCTCTGAACTGGATCACCTTCTTTTGTTATCTACCGGCGGATGGATAATAGGAGGGAGGACCAAAAAAAGAAAAAGAATTGTTGGTATTACGAGCTAGGATTAATTTGGCTTCTGTTGAAGTAAAATTTCGTATGAATACTAAATTTTTTTTATTGTGAAATGTGAATAACCAGAGAAGAACATGCATACTGTTTCTCCCTTTGTGAATATAAGGGACTTGACACGGTCGCAGATATTCTCCAGGACCAAGTTGTCCATATGCTGAAACAAAGGCACCTGAAATATTATCCACAAAGTAAATGATGAGCATTTTCTCTCAGGAATAAAAAAGCCTCAAAACAAATTCGCATTTTTTGCAAGAATATATATGTATATATATAGCTGAGTTCCAAATAAACGCGAAGAATCTTATACCTGTCTAACCAAGTCCAAGCAGAGATGGTATTTGATGTCCCGCCTAAGGCCCTCAGGAAGGTTCCTAACCATCTCATATTCGTCTACTCCGCGCATCGCTGCCCACCGTTGCCTTTCATAGTTCCTCACTCTCTGCTTGAAGTTGGGTGGCAACCTTCTCCTCCTCATCCACCATTCTATACTCCTCATCCTCAAGTGCATCGCTTGCTTCTTTGACGTGGTTGCATGCAAGAAAACCTGAATTTCCAAACAATAGTAAAAGCACAATGTTATCATCAATACTAGGACTGATAACGATGGTGGTAATAGAGGGACATCACAGTTGTCTATAGAGATGCTCCGAAAATTTTCAGTTAATGATGATAATTTACACCCGATAAACAAAACAAAAAAAAAAAACAACAATTGATAGTGGTATGAACTCATGACCTTGATGTTTCCAATCAGCATAGTCACCAAAAGCAGTCCGGTTGTGAGGACAATGATGATAAAAATGACTTCCAGCCAATCAGTTGTAGCCTCCAAATTTCCAAAGGTACTACAAATCCATACATCCATGTGTGAGTTAAGTCGAATGCAATGGCAGGATAAAGAACTTAAACCGACGATTAAGATTTTGATGTTCCACAAGTAAGGTAAGGTGCTACCTGAGAGTCATGAGGCCCCAAAAAATGGGGAAAAGTATCTTCTCCAGACGATTATCATTTGTGACGAGTTGAACAGCCCACTTATAAGCTCCATAATCGAAACTATCATAATTTTGTAGGCAAGTAGTCCTGGCTGCATTGCTCTCACCCCATATCAGCCGGAAACTGTCTTTGACCGGGCTTCTTGTCCCATAGTAGACGGGCTGTTCACATGCCAACATCTTCAGGCCACAGCCTTTTGTGAATCTGCATTGTTCCTTTAGGCACTTTGCAGCTCTTTGGATTCCTAGCAAGTACCAGCATGCTCCCACTGCCTGCATGCAAACCACATATATAATAACTTTCATGAAGCTGAACATGCATACAAGCTTAACGAAGGAAAGGACAAGTCAATAGATGATTTGGATTTTGGAAAATCAGAAAGTTAAGACTGTAACTTTGAAAGTCGTCCCAAAGTATTTTTGCTAACGATTAATTCTTCTAAGCTTATTGTTATTCTATCTCCTTGTCGAAAGGTGGTACGCATCCTATTTTTCGTATACTCACCTGAATTTTTAAAATCTCGCATGATGAAAAATAACAATTCGAAAAGTTTTGTACTATTTATTTATAACTTTCAGAATTACAGTGTTCATCTGCTGTTACAGCCCTTAAACTTGCGAATTAACTAACTTGTGGTTCTCAATGATTATTCACGTCTTGAAAAGAAAAAGAACGCAAGGATACATTTCAAAATTTCATCAATAATGTGTGGAAAGAGTATAATCGATTAGACAGTAGACATCATAAAATTAAGTTGGTTTAGGTGAATGGAATTGAAGCCTTACATGGGAGGCGACAAAATAGGCAATTAAGTTGAGGGCGATTCCCCACCAAACAGTCCCAAAAATGTAGCCGGAGAGATTCTGCATGCGTCTCAAGAGGCAAACGGAATGGTAGATTTTTGGGAGGTACTGGAACAGAAACATGGTCAGCAACACCGTCATCACTGCGGTCGTTGATCCCTTCTCCAGCAGCAGTGGTATGGCTACCCATAGCACAATCTGCATTTACTTTCACCTTCCACAATCACAACAGTCCCCCACAAGAAAGTAGAAAAAAAAAAACGTATCTACAACATCAAATGAAACAAACACCCAAGTTAAGTAGAAATTTAGTACTAGCTAGCTAGAGGTATATTTGCAACTGTTGAAGCCCAGTTCAATTTATTTTTCTTCAAATTTTTTTTCAAGTAGGGAAAATGTGAGATTTAAAGAGCGAGGAAGGAGGAAGAGTGAGGTTCTGGATTTAAATCCAGAACCTCGAGATTCTAAAAATATGACTTTGATCATCATTCCTAATTGCCTTCGCAGTAAGTGGTGGAACTTATTTGACCTTGACATTTAAGACATGAACATAGTCCTCAGTCATCACATGGTTTTTGATTAATTTCTTTTTCCTGCAGCTGGCCTCGTTATAGATTTATCTATATAAGAGGACGCAATTGTGTGACAAAAATTCTAAAAATTTTCTTCCTATAAGGTTTGGTTGGATTAGGTTCATTCATTGTCAAACACTACACTATTGCTTTGGAGCTTTGCAACTTTAATTTTCAAGCTGAAATGTAGGAAACAGGCAAGTTATCCAAATTCCCCAATACAAACTAAAATCGAATAATAGCAGCATCATTATAGTTCTATCGTGCTTTTATCTGCATACTTGCCTTTTTTAAACCTGCTCAAGATATTGGAATATATAGCTCTTAGTAGAAACATGAGCTAGCAGCATACATATCAACATACCAACTTCCTGAGAGGAACTGATAACATTTTTCCCTTCTTTTTTTTTTTTGGGGTTTTAATAAGAGCTACTATTAACTTGTTGAAGTCATGCAAGTTCACTTATATATTAAAGGCCAAAGACACGATTTTGATCATTATTCCTTACTCCCCTTGCTATTATGAGTGGTGGAAATCAATCAACCTTAACATTTTAAGCATATTACAATACAATACAATGCCCAGATGCAACCAGAATATACACCTTTTGGGAATGATAAGCATATAAATGAACCTACTTCCTGAGAGGAACTGGTTAAACTTTAACATTGTCTGATGTTGCAATGTCATCTGGGGTGAGTAAGAGCTATTTAACACGCCTCCTCAATGTCATCAGCAAATTCAGATTCTCTCTCTCTCTTTCTCTTTCCGTTTATTTCAACATCCGTCTTTTTCAATTAATTACCATGATTCTCATTGTTTCCAAAATTTTCAATGCATTTCAGTATTAAAATACTTCCTTCCACACAACAATAACTACTCTTTGTTTCTTAGATGTATTATATTGTTTACCAAAAAAGTTCTCAACGTCGTGGCGTGCTTTGTATTTTCATCAATGGGGTAGAGAATTCTTAAATGGTAGGAGCACACTTTGCCTCAAGGGATTAAAGAAAGGGAGCATTCGTTTCGGGAAAAGCCTTTTTATCTACCAATTACTAGGAGTCAAACAATTTGTGATTCCTTTTTTTTTTTCTTTCCTTTTGGGTTCTAGGCTATCATTTCTCAAATGTAACGAGTAAGTCTCTATATTTGTACAAGTTTTCACCAAATATAGATTCCAGCAGGTCCTAATTACACATGTATAGAGGGAGACGAACTGGTTTGTACGTGCTTGCAAAGATGTTGGAAAACTTTTGTCTTCTTTTCCATTCTATGTAAATTACCCCTCTACACTGAGATCTCTTTTTGATCAAAGATATTAGGGAGTTTAGTTAGTTCCCCCCAGTCTGTTGTATTAGACTCATGACTTACTACTGTTAATTTATCTAGACGTCTTTGATTACCACACAAAAAAAAAAAAAAGAAGAAGATGATGATGATAAAAAAAGAAGGAGAAGAAGATGAAGATGATGATGATGATGAGTTTTTCAGTTAATTTTTCTTAGATGGGTTCCATGTTAATGTCTAAAACAAAGTTATTCATGTCTTAAAAATTTAAAAATCAATCTGAATGTCTTAGTTAATTTATATAAGAACTATATATAAAGCAACAAAATGTCAAAAAGGAAGGACCTATAAATATAGGCTTGGTATCGCATGGCTACCGGCGGGGGTAATGTACTTTTAATAGCATATCATTTTATGCTCATAATCATCTTGTTCTTTGTTGCATAGCCAACGGGTGGCTTTTCGTTGTTTAATTAACTATGACTTCCCCCTTCAAAGCACATACTTTCCAGATTATACCTCATAAAACTCTAAAAGAAAACTGAGCACTTTGAATATTCCTTGCCCAGACTAATTACTAGTGGTGAAACGAAAAAGAAGAAGAGAAAAAGGGACCCCAAAAAAAAAGAAGAAAAAGAAAGAAAGGGGACGTTCAAATGCCACTGAAAACAGATTCATCTCTGGTATATCCAGAATTCCCTCCACAGAGATGTTACGTCGTCTAATGTTTTTTTCTGCAAAGTCTGAAGCCATCCCCACATGCATACATACAACCTACATTAAATATACGGTGACATGCATGCATTTGTCATTTCTCACAACCCAACAAAACAGTTCCTCGGCCATTTGACAACAACCACAATTCTCGTCTTTTGATTTTCTTGATGTGGAAACGGTATTATCCCCAATTTTAGTTAAAGCAAAACCCACAAAAAAAAAAAATTAATGTTAATCATTTATGTGGTTTTAGAATCAGACAAGTAGGAAGGAAGAAGATGGAGGGGGCCGGGTGAGATGGCAAGAATCCAATGCGAACCCCAGCTAGCTAGTTTAATTAAGTACCGAGTAGCAGAAACCTGGATTACATATAAGATCGAGCAAAAGTAATTTTAAAAAAAGAAAAAGAAGAAAGAAAAAACTCACCTGGGGTAGAGGAAGAATGACAAAGAGATCGAAGAAGAAACCTTTCTTGGATTTTAGATATTTCAAGGCTATAGTTCTAGGACTGGTGTCATGCAGTCTGATTCTACTACTTCCCACAGTATCATCTCCCGTGACAGCCAAAGCAGCATGCGGACGTCTGTTCATCTTGAACTGCAACCACATGTTCCACACGTGTAAGGCGTCAGTCATGCACCGGAGAACCGTCACCGTCACCGCGAACCACCCGTCGACGAACAGGCACATGCAGTTCTCGCTGATGGATAGGGTGTAGAAAAACAGTGGATCCACAAACAGCCCAGTTGCACACACTAGTAAGAAAATTCTGTTCCATTCTTGAATCCAACTGGCCCTAGGGTCCAAGATTTTTCCCACAAACCATTTGTTGCACCTACTGCTCATAGGACCACAAACTGTACTTCCGTGCATCCCTTTGCAATCGTGGTCCTCCTCGTCCTCGTAGGTCTCTTCTTCTTCTTCATCTTGCTCCAAATCCTCTTCCTCCTCAATGCCCATGCCGTCATAGTTATGTCGAATTCCTCGCTCATGTCTAGCCATTTGGTTTTCTGATCAATCTGTCTTGCTGTAGTCTTTTTGAGGAGGAGCTAGCTAAGGAAGCATGAGATCTTCTTTTTTTCTTTTTCTTTATGGATTAATGTGTGGAGAGGTTGAAGAGGGTGAGAAATTGGAAATATATTGATTGTACTGGAAGAAGAAGGAGACACAAACGACTGTATACTTGTGGAGCTTCGTAGAGGCCAGTGGATGGGGAGTGGTAACAGACAAGTTATTGAACTTACTGGAATACCCTTATTCTTAAAAATTTAATTAGAGATGCCTTAATTTTTGTTGGTTTTTTCTGCTGGATTGTTAATACACCTAAATCATACCCAACTTATTATGAAAATACACACGCTAATAATTATTATCTTAGTTTCAAAAAAATAATTTTTATCTTCTTTTATATTTATATACCTTTTCTAATTATAACTATTATTCATTCTTGCATTTATACACTTTTTCTAATTAATTTTTTTTTAAATTTAACACCTGAAATATATCTTGGATCATCCGCTATTTGCCATTGGACTTGATCTAATGATAAAGGTGTCATGCATCAAAGATTTGTATCTCGGGTAAAAAAAAAAAAAAGAAAAAGATTTGCATCTTAGAGGCGTTCAAATTTCTGCAATCTACAACTTTAATGCATCGAATACATGTTTTTGATGTTTAGTACTCGTCATTAGGATAAAGTACATCTACCAAGCTGTGCATATATTCTGATTTTCGTAATTCTTGCATTCACTGGACTCCGAATTTCCCAATGCAATATTAATAGCATTCGTTTTTTTTTTTCTTAAAACAAGAAAAGTTCTCTTGGAAGAACAAATGCCATAACCCGCTTTTGAGCTTTAATGACTTCGGCAACTGCAGTGGCAACCTCGGACTAGCAGCTGAAGAAACTAAAATGTTCTGTTGTTCATGTACAATTAATCCTTAATTTGGGGAATAGGTTATTTCTTTTTTGAAAGTTCAGAGATGGCATCTTCTCTCTTTTCGCTTTTCATTTTTATTTTTTTGACCGTCCTCCAAGAAAGGGGCCACTAAATAAATCAGCAATATCTAATCTAGCTACGAAAATTAGTCAGCAGAATGAAGTTAGTCCGACTTGTGGCTTATAATTGACGTCAATTAAGTATATATTAATTAGCTCAAAGCTAGAACATTAGCTTATTGCGATGCAGTAATCGCTCAACCTTATGGTTTCGACTTTTATTCAACTTGGGCACTTGCCACCCTTGAGATTGGTTTAGTAATGGACCCAATGAATGGTCGTTCGCTAATCTTCTCATCACTAGTTTTTCCAAAATGTCTTGTTGTATAGAGTTGATCATCTTGTTTAATATTTAGGAGGTGTTCGCTTCGTGTTCCGAAATTAGAATCATGAACTCTTCTATGGGTTTTGATCATTCACTCTTACATGTTTGATGTAGAAGTAGGATTAGTTTCATTCTATTAAAGAGTTAATCAGTTTGAAACTCAAGTTATAAGTAGATAACTATAGAATGCCGGTCTACCAAATAATAGGTATACGAGAATCATTAACTTTGAAACTCCCTCCATCCCATTTTGATAGTTTTGATTTTTTTTTCAATTTTTTCACACAGTTTAAGAAAAAAATAGTTCATTTTATTGGAAGAGTAATTCTAACCTACTAATTTTTCTAAAATATCCTTACATTAATATCAGTAGTATAACTAACATTTATACCTGTACATTAATTGCAACAACAATATTGATGAAAAGTTGCATAATTCAAAGCATAAATCAAAATGATTAACGAATAAGGTTTTTCAATTGAAAAGTTGACTATAATTTAGGACAAACAAAAAGAAAAAACAAGACTACTAAAGTGGGACGTAGGAAGTACTTATTTCTATTCATAATGCCTACTTACAAGGCAGCCCATTAATTTCTCTTCCATTCCCCACAAAAGAAAATGGAGTGATTATCAAAAGAGTACCAAAAAAAATGGAAATTGAGGATCATTGATTCACTAAACGTCCCTATTCAAAAGCACAAGCATCCTGAAAAGGCTGTTTTGTAGACGCCCTTCATGAATTTAAACAGCACCTGATATATAGATTAGAGTGTAACCGTAACCATTTAAAAGAAAAACAACAAACATAGCAAGAACCAAAATTATGAGTCATATGCAGGTGCAAACGATGTTATCCAATTTCTAATTAGATGTGGGGCAGTCGATTTAAGATCATATGCGTGTGTACTAAACTAATTTAGTAGTAATCAAAACAAATCAGTAGCAAGCTTTGTTTCTCGTACGATTAAACGTTTAGAGCGTGTAAAGCAGGAATATTATTATACATTTGCCATGCAAGAAAGGTGACTGTTGTGTTACTCTATTATATACTTGATTGTTAGCTTTCTTCACCTACTACAAGTTAGTTTAATTGGTGAGAACGTATCATTTGCTTATAAAAAAATGGTAGTAGTGACCATAATCGAACTCATTCAAAATTTTTTTGTCACAAAAAAAAAGTTTCTTAACTTTCAGGGCATATTTTGAAAATTAAAAAAAAAAATCTACAAATGTAAGCGGAAAAATGGCTATATTTTTGGAATGGGAAATTGTTTTGCATTACACCAATAAAGGAAAGGGCAATGTCGGAATAGAAAGCAGGAGGTTTGGTGCCAAGGCATACGGGAGATTCTAGAGAGAGCGCATCCAAGAATAGGATGTAGTAAAGGCAAAGATGAGGATCAGAGAAAAGGTAGGCTGAGAGAGAGAGAGAGGAGGAGGAGGAGGAGGAGGAGACAGGATAATCTGTGGGAAAAGGTCCCGCGCACTCATTTTCTAATACGTTCGGAAAACTCAGGTTCGGCGCAGTTTCGTCATTCTTGTTTTTTTGTTAATCTTTTTTTTTCTTACCTGTATCGTGTACGCACGGACATAACAAGTATAGTACAACTGCAATGCTGCCACTTGTTATTCTCCGTGGGAAAGATGGCATGTGCCATACGATATTTGCAGATCTCGTTCTGGTTAGCAGAGCTGTGCTGCCGGGTTACACAGCTTGTTAGTATTATTACATGACGTACACAATCTCAAATCCCATCAAACTTGTATTGTATAATGGCTCCCTTTACGACTCATCAACTACCTAACTAGCTTGTCCACAGAAGAAAGTATGGCACTAACCACCTGTAGATCATTGCTGGACATTTTGCGCCTTTTAAATTTAGTTGTCGAATTACATTTTATTGCTACTATTTGGATTTTAAGGTTGATTAAGTAATCATTTTAGGGGTGCAATCTGAGTCGAGCAGTGCACTATTTTGAATTAAAATATTTTAATTCAAGTTCGAACTCGTTTAAGTTCTTATTAAAAGTTAAGTTCGAGTTTCGAATTCAATCGAATTGACGTGATGTGATATATAGTAGTACGTGATATTATATAGGAGTATAATTTAAACAGGGGATGCATAATCTCGATGAGTTTTGGAGCCTCACGCAACAAGGTTCAAACTCGAGTTTTTTAATCAAACCTGTTCGAGCTGGTCGAATTGAGTTTTGAATGAGAAAACTCGTTAGTAGCTCGATTCAATTTGTGTTGCACTACTATTAATAAGCATTAGTATTTTGAGCTGCTAGCTTAGACAAAATTTCTATACTATAAAAGAACTCTCAATTATTGATGCCTCGAGGAAAAATAATTTTGGAGCACAACAAATGAAGGTTGCCTTGGCTAAGCCGTAAGGTGCCTGAGACGAGGAGTCTTTGAAGTGGTACCACATGAAGTAATTTGATCAAAACAGTGAGGAGTGTCGTTTGATTGATTATAGGGGACTGACTGCCTGAAATTTCCGGTTCTTAACTACTACTACTAGTACTAGAAAAGAAGCACATGAAATTTTGTTGGAAGGAACTACTCCTAGGAAACTCCTGTAGTGGCATGATTCGATGGTGATTCAATTCTTGTCACTTTTTTGTGATCATATTGGGTCACTCTCTAAAATTGGTTAAAATAAGAGTATATGTAATTGATGATAATTGCCCAAAAAAAAAAAAAAAAGAAACTCCTAATAGTATTATGTAACAGCAATAACAGTACAACCGATTGATATTTTTTTTTGTCATTTTTTTTAATCTATATTCTATTTTATCCTAATCTATCTAAGGGAGGTCCAACTGAACCTGGGGCAGGTGGAGACTGAAACAACCAACCAATATTGAAGTGGCAAGATTGATGCTTTGGGAATGGATGCTGTTCTCCAAAGGCTGGTGGTTAACACCAACTTGGTGGGGTGAGAGGCAAGGGTTATGCGGTTTGCTTCAAAAAATTCAGGGGGGTGTGTTGTGCACTCGTTTAGTCTGATAGTGGTTCAATCCCTTCCGAATTATTCTTGGGCCTCCTTAGATCTGCCCCCTCTCCCTTAATGTAGAATAGATTAGGTTATACAACTGTTATCGTTTCCGGAAATAAAAAAAAAAAAAAAAGGAAATGGGTGCAGTTCCCATAGTCTCTCGTGAATATGATTAAAGGTAAGATACAACCATACAACCTTCACGTGGACACAAGTAGTTCATAGCTTTCACTTTCCACTCCCACGTGGCCGAGAAATAATTTAGAGACTCCATTCTGCGTCTCCCTGTATTTTCTTTTTTCAAGTTACACTTCCTTTCTTCCAACAGTCCAAGCTCATGATATTCTATTCCTATTATATTATGTCACGGACTTGATTAGGTCAGATTTGTATACAGGATTGGAGTAATTCTTTTCCTTCTTGACCTAATAGCTCAAGCGAATGGGGTTTCAATTTTTTAAGGGATAACTAATTAACGATGTCATAAATCAAAGTGTTAATTAATGATTCACATCCTACTACAAAAACCACCATATAACTTTGTCTGATCAACATTACCTCGCTTCAGAGGCAAATCACAAAGCAATTCCACAAGGTCAAGGTCAAGAAGACAGGTCACTGCAAACTCCAGCTCTGTGGAAAAAGCTGGAGTTTTTCTTTCCTCTTCCATTGTGCTCAATATCAGATTAACTTCACTGACGATTTTTCCACCATGAGAAAACAATTAGTACTTGATTAGTAGGCAACTCTCACTGGAAGGACTTGATTAGCCCATCAAGAAGGGAGGTCTAGGACTGATGTTGCTCCATTGTGAAGAGTTTAATTTAAAAAAAAAAAAATTCGGATGCAACATTCATATGGGCTGCTATTACTTCTGGTAGAGGTATAACATGATGGGCTCGCAATGCTAAACTGATTCGGATCATATAAACAATGGGTTAGTTTGGATTGTAAGTTATTTGAGATATTTTTACTGTAGCACTTTTTGTGATGTGATGTGATGTATGTGAGATAAAAAGGTAATTGAGAAGATTAAAAAGGTGTATTGAAAATTGTAATGATGATGCAAGCAAATATATTTGAAAAAATAGTCGCTTTATTTGGATATCCAATTTTTCCAAATAATGCTTTCTCAAGTAGGAAAAGCTGTTGGTGGTCTTCCAAAACCTTTCCCCGTTAGGCTTGGCCGTCTCCCAAAAACAATAAAGCCCATTAACATGAACTCCATTTTTTAGCGACTTTATACCGTACGTGCTAAGGTAATCCTACTACCCCTGTGTTAATTTGTTTCATATTCTATTCATTCATCTTCCCATCTATCAAATGATCATAATTTTGTCAATCCATTTATATCAAAGAAACTAACTATAAATAGGCCGGTCCAAAATAAATTCACGTAACCGGATCACCCATCTATCACCATTTTATTCTTAACCATGCAAATGCTTTCATTTTTATGCAAATGGTCTTTTCTTGCACCATGTCTATCATAATCTAGTCGTAATATTGAGAAAGCTTACAAAAAGGGAAAAGATTGAAGAAAAGAAGTCAGATGTTGTCATCCAAGAATTTTATTTTTCTATGCCTTGGAACGATATTTGAAATTGAGCACAATTGCCATAGGCAGACAACTAGAATATACTCTTTGCTACATCAAAACTCCTACACTGGATTTGCTCGAAGACAAATTCCAAACTTCTGATTGCCTCCTCTAGCTTTGTTGCAATCTGGGTGCTTGTCTTGTAACACAAGTTCCCCTCTAGCTAATCTTTAGTTCTGATAGTAGCCAGCTGGTCTGGACAACTACTTGACTAGATACTTCAAAGGACCTCTGTTATTGATTTTCAATGCCTTCAGATGTAGTGGTGCTTGTTAATTTGCTTTCTACTCCTATAGAGGAGATAGAATTTGAACATTTTTGGTCCCTGAAAGGAGGCAGTAGGTGATCTTGCCGTCCAGTAATTTCACTGAAGCTTAGGAATTCTGTCCCCACTCCCTGCTTCTATAATCTTTGCCTCTTGATCTTGATACTGAACGTGGAAGCCTAGGAGAAAATTGTTCCTGTCCACATAGGTCCAAGTTTGTGCAACCCTTGCCAGACTGAGGAAATGCAGAAATCAATTCCTTAGCAGAACATAGATGGCACCTGAAAACTTTATACTCTCAGAGACACAACACTGAAAGCATGGTAGCTTGAAGACAGAGAGACAATGAGAAGAATTACTTACGGATGAGAGATGTAAAACCATTCATCATCCCTGCAGCATAGTTCAACAGAAGGAGGACGGAAATTCCAGAGTTGCCTTAGAATCACCGGGGGCGATTTTAAGCGATAATATATCACAAACTGTATATAATACTCACTTATCTTGGTAACTAGACTGACATTCTTGAGTGACATCTAATTATCTAACCACGTTGGGGGCCTCAATCTCCTCCTGCAGAATTCAGTGAGCACCACATATCAAAGCATTGTGGATTAAATTGGAAATGCAGTTAGACATGTATCCAACTCTAAAAACTATGTCTAAGCTAAGTTGCTCAACAGGGTGAAAAGAAATTAGAGATTCAGAAGCACATTAAATTACTCGGGCAAGGGAATAAAGAGTAACAGAAATACATTGAAGAATATCATGAATTACATCGAAGAATATCAAGAACGACTGCACTAACAAGGATCAAATCACTAAAACAAACAAAGAAAGGATATAATCATGAAGACATAACATGTAAAAGATTACCAAAGAAAACTGCCGAGAGGGCTATAACAGGATCATATGGAGAACTAAGATGTTATCGTCATGATTTCAACAAAACCCCAAAAAAAAAAAAAAAAAAACACCCGCAAGGAGCTAGAAATATTTTGAAACCACCAGAACTCATGTAAAGAATAAAAAAAAGGGAAAACTACAAAGAACACAAAAAAATCCACCTTGACACTCAGAAAAGATGAGATTTTTGTAGACAGAAAGTTACCAGAAATCCCAGTGTTTATCTTTATCTTTGCTCATTTTACGACGACTTTCAACCCCATTTTTGTTCTTTGCTGCTCCATCACCAGTCAGAGTTGAGGAAACATGAATGCTCTTTTTTTTTCTGAAGCATTTCTTCTGACACTACAAGTTCGTGCTACTAATATCGCTCTTGATAGTAAAGTATGGAGTAAGAGCAACGTGGAAAATGGGGGATTTTCAGACGGTTTGAATCGAATTTCTCCATTTTAACCCGATGATGATGGTGCAAGCTGCAAGGAGCTCGACTTTAGACCTTAGAGAGGGTTTCTTGAATCTTGAAACGAGAAAAAAGAGACGGAAGCACGCGGTGTGCTTGGACATTTGTCCTGTGTTGGATAAAAAGAGGAGGATGGGATAGCTCAGTGGAAAAGCATTAGCTTGAAGACTGAAGACCAAAGAGAGCCAAAGCGGGGATAGCTCAGTTGGGAGAGCGTCAGACTGAAGATCTGAAGGTCGCGTGTTCGATCCACGCTCACCGCATTTTGTCAGCTGAATTTTTTTTTTTTTTTTTAGCACTCAGCTGAATTTTTTTATATTAGACCTTTTTCAGCTGTAATTTTTCCAACCTAAAGTTTCTTGCAATGCCATCAAAAGGCAGAATCATACCACAAGGTAAAGGTAATTCAACATTTCCCATTTATATTTTAAGGTCTAGCATATAAGAAATATTTTTCTTCTTCTTCTTTTTCAAAAAAATTGGAATGCAACCAAGTATCCCATACTAGTTAATGCTGGTGGAATTGTGGAAGTATTTTAATTTATCTTTACCTTTTTTTTTATTTTGACTTATCTTTTTCCAACCGAAGTTAACTAAACACATTAAAAGCCAATTGCTAAGATAGAAATTGTGGATAGAAAGATGTGAGTTGGAGATACTAATAATCTTTCGAAGCCTCCTGATTGGTGGTTGCGGAACCGCTCATGATCAGCCACCACAATTTTCATCCATGCAATCATGGCCACCCATCTTTGATTCTCAACATCGGGCAGCTATACATAAAATTGGTACCTCTCACAGTCCAAATTGTGTAGTTTTCACAAGATTTTCTTCCGAGACAGCTACATAAAACAGGGTACCACCCAGCCTAAGGTTTAGGGGAAAATTAGCATCAACATCCATGGCGGCTGCCGCCGGCTCCAGCACCGTTGTGGTTAGAGCAACCCCATTCTTGGGGCAACCCAAAAATGCCAACCCACTTCGAGAAGTTGTCTCCATGGGCAACGGCAAATACACCATGGTATGAAGCTCTCTTCTCTATATCTACGCCTCCGATGCTTTTTCTCATTTTTCTTGAATACTTGCTTTTTGACATGTTGCCTTGTAACAATCATGATATAGGGTAATGAACTTTGGTACGGACCGGACCGGTTGAAGTATTTAGGACCCTTTTCAGCTCAGACCCCTTCCTACTTGACTGGTGAATTTCCAGGTGACTACGGATGGGATACTGCTGGTTTATCTGCTGATCCTGAGGCTTTTGCCAGGAACCGAGCTCTCGAGGTATTCTTAACCTAAATCAAGACCATGAGAAGCTCTTATGAACATAACTATTGACCCATAATGGCTCCTGGCAGGAAAACTCCGCACATTTAACTCTTTTGCCTTTTCTCAAACTGCAGGTTATTCACGGTAGGTGGGCTATGCTCGGAGCACTGGGATGCATCACCCCAGAAGTCCTTGAGAAATATCTTAAAGTGGACTTTAAGGAGCCAGTGTGGTTCAAAGCCGGAGCACAAATCTTCTCAGAAGGTGGGCTTGACTACCTGGGAAACCCTAACCTTGTCCATGCTCAGAGCATTCTGGCAGTGCTCGGCTTCCAAGTTGTCCTCATGGGTCTTGTTGAGGGGTATAGAATCAATGGTCTTGAAGGCGTCGGAGAGGGCAATGATCTCTACCCCGGTGGCCAGTACTTTGATCCTCTTGGCCTAGCCGATGACCCTGCTACATTTGCTGAGCTTAAGGTGAAGGAAATCAAGAATGGAAGGCTTGCAATGTTCTCCATGTTCGGCTTCTTTGTCCAAGCTATTGTCACTGGCAAAGGCCCTCTTGAAAATCTCTTGGACCATCTTGACAACCCAGTTGCTAACAATGCCTGGGTCTATGCCACCAAGTTTGTCCCCGGATCGTAAATTTTTCTTACTTTGTCTCGACTAAAATTTGTGAATGGAAACTTTTTTATTAATTTATATTTATTTATTTTGCCCAACCGTATGTAAAGTAAAGCGATTGAGCTCATGTACCGTCACGGATCCGCAGGTCATCAATGCTTTATAGCTAGTTTTCACCTCCCCTCTCTTAAAGCTGATAGATATAACCTACTCTTCAACCGGGGCAATTCATTGAGCTGCTACGCGGCATTTTCGAATAATTTTCTTGTGAATCATCCATGTTGACACTCGAAATTATTTGGTAAGCTACATACAATTAGAAGAACGTGTCGTCCCTTTATTTCTCTCCTCTTACTAAAGACGGGATGGGGGGAAAATTCTCATTCCATAACAACAGGCTTGCGGATGCATGTTTAATCTTTTAGAGGAAAAGAAATCTTTGGATTTCTGACTTCAGCATAGAGTAAAGAATGCTTCTTGTGGGAAAGAGAACCTGAAGGCAAGCCCATCAATCAATTTACAACCTCTTCCTCTTACAAGTGTTTTGGGAGAGGAAACATGGGTACATTTCTATCCCTATATTTATATTTCTAGCCACAACCTACGCAGTGGTGAAGAGGTGATCAGTTACATCATGAACGATACGCTATGCACAACTAGGCTCAAACCTAATATCCGGAAAAGGGACGAAATGGAAGGAAATCACCAAGCACATTGACCCTTCCAAAAAGCGACCAATAATATACACACACAAGCACCTCTTCCGCGTTCAACCTACGAGAAAGGCAACTGAAAAGTAACTCCCACCTAGAAATCTTTACAAGGCTGAAAGGCAGCTAAAGCTGAAATCTGCTCTTCTTTATCCACCATTTTCGGTTTCTTTTCTCACCCTCTAAATGCCCATGCTTTTGAAGTCTTGACTTTGCCTCCCTTAACCGCGCCTTATAGTCTTTCTTCCACGCCTCAAACCTGTGTTTCAGTCTCCGGTATTCTTCGCCAGGGTTCTGCCCTGACTTGACTTCAACTATTGCTTTGGCATCCTCGTCAAAAATTTGCTTCCTATTTTCAAATTCTTTCGCAAGGTGACCGACCGAATTTAATCCGCCATTAGCTTCCCCACCAGGAGTTCGAGCTCCTCCGGACATTGTGTCCTCAGAATCGTAATAGCGAGGAGATGTAAGACCATCAAGCCTTCCAGCTGGTTGAACTGCTGTATGGTCAGCACCAAGACTCTTCTTGGCTGCAGCCAGACTCACCTGCATTGAGAAAGACATAGGTACCAAGGCAAGTAAGAAACAGCATAATTTTGGAATTTAAGTCAACAAGTAAACATAACTTGTCGCTAAGGAATGTTGATGTATAACACCACCAGGATTCACATGTCAAACTTCAAGTGGGGATTTCATTTTCTTTCTTCAGCTACTGCTAGCATGTTGCAAACACTCTTACAAAGAAGCACACAGCAGTAAAGGAAAATGTATCATTTACTCCAAAAAGCATGCATGATTTTGCAAGGAACACACTAGCATAGAAACTTACTTGCAAGGATGCCATCTGTTTTTGCCATGTATCCTCCATCGCTTTCATTTTGCCTTCATACTCCAACCAACGCACCTCAAACTCTTGTACTTGCTCTCTCAGTGCAGCATTTTCCGTTTCCTTCTTCCCTAGGTTTGCCTCTGCCATGAGCACACGCCTTTGAAGCTCTTCCACCACTGAAGGTAAATTCTCTTGCGCTAGGCCCTGATAACCAACAGTACTTCAAATTTACAATGCAATTCTCAGAATTGGAAATATTTTTAGTATTTCAAATATACAAGGAAGTCAAAATATGATCAAATTAATACACAGACATTCCTGTAATTCCCTGAAAAGCAGAATGCAGATTGTGTTTCTGGATCATCCACATGGTATTTTATGATGTAGGTTGAATGTGTAAAAGTCAAACTTAGCAAAACTTTCTCAAAGATTATGTCACCCATTGTGTCTTACTATGAGAATGAAACTAGTCAAGGTTGTAGCTTTAAAGTAGCATAAAGAGAGTACCATCACTTCTGAAAACTTCTTTCCTCGCCTTCGTTTATCAAAAATCATCATTTTTGAATTCTGCAGACGATCAATATTCCTTCTAGCCAACCACCCGCGGATTACTGCACCAAAATGCTTATAAGAATTGGATATCCACTTAATTTATAAATTACTAACCTGCTTAATATATACAAAATAACAGTTTACCTGATTGTATTTGCACAACTGCCACAAGCTGCTCCTCAAACTTACTCTCAGCTACCTGCTTGCTCAAGTTAACAAGAACATCATACTCCTTTCTAGCAATTTCGCCACGAACAACTGCAAGAAAAACATTAAATGTCACTTCAAATGTAAGGCATACTGCTCCAGGAAGCTTGACAAATACACAGCATTTGCAGGACCAAAGGCAATTGTAGCAAGTCTAACAAATTCAGATATGATTCTGACTTGGAATAAGTGACTTTCAAGTTTGACAGGCCTCAGAAGAAAATCCAATATGGCACAAAATTAAATTCTCTGAACAGAATTTTTTGTGCAGTGTCGTTTCAAATGGATCACAAATGAACTTAGAAAATACTTTGACAGCTTCCTTACATGATTGCAATGCAGTTACTCCTTGTTTGAGATCATGGAAGTGGCGACGAGCCCGATGAGCACGAAAACACTTCTGCACCTCAAGAGTACCTTGAAGAACCTGTTTTCTTGTGTCTTCCAGCGCACCAATCTGCATTGCAGCAGGACAAAAAAGTTGAGGTGAAGTACTCAAAGAGAATTGTGTCCAAAACACTTCTGCATGACTCCAGAGCAGGTTTTCAAACCTAGAAGCACATGAAGAACCTCACAATAGTCTATAACCTACCTGACCCGCTCGAAAAAATAATTTTGTATAGCCAACTTGGTACATTTCAGGAAGGACGCCGAATTGCTGCAGAATAGCAACTGATGAACTCAAAGGATCTTGGCTTTCACTATCCTCCAGAAGTAGGAATCCGTACCTAAAATCCACACAAGCATTTATGAACAAGTTCTTAAAATTAACAAGCAAAGAGAAAATTAATACCCAACTTTTACCTTCTCGAGAAATCTTGATGTGTAATTCGAGTAGGATATCCAGATCTTGAGATCCGGACAACCTCTAGAACCCCACAGCATCTAAGTTGATCCAAGACAAGGTCCTTGTCGTAAATGCCAGGAAGCTGCTTATTGTTTGGTTTTATGCAGCGAATGAAATGTGGAGTCGTGTTCTCCAACTGCTGCATTAATTTAAACAATTGACCCTGCAAGCAGAAATAAAACTCATGAAGTATTTTGCTTTAAAAGACTAGTCAATATCAGTCATGCAAATTTAGTTTTGAAAAGTCCTTATGGCATAAATTTTTTTGCCATTATATAACAATAACTTCTGGGAATAAAAAATCATTGCTTTGTTCCGCGATGTCTTTTCTAGATCTTCTGGCCCTAATAATTTTAGTGTTGGCACTTGGCAAAAGGGGCCAATTCTTGGGGAAGTTTTCTATGAATTTGCTTATAATGAGATCTGGAAGCAGCTGTGAAATGAAATCATGCATATCTGCAGAGAAGATGGAACCCACTTCCAATTCCCTCTCAAAATAGACTTTGCTCAAAATGTCAAAAGTGTGTCGCTCTTTTTTAATTGACGTTTGTGTAGCCAATGGCAGTAAACAATTAAAGCATGATTAGAATACTCGAAAAGCAATTATGTTATTTCCCCCTTTTTGATGGGTGGCGGCATGACTCTTTACCTTAAACTTAGTGCCAACACTTTGCTTCTGTGAACCCAAAGCTCCTGACTGCTCCAACGGACTAGCAGTTTTTGGTAATACATTAAGAACTGAAGAGGCAAACAACTTAGAAAGATGCCCGCTACAAGAGGCAAGCAGTTGGATTGTGTCAGAGTGGATGGGATCTCTGTTCTTCTCCAGAAAACCATTAGTGTCATAAAGAACCTACAGAAAACGACTATAGTTAGACTAGCAAAGCATAACATCAGCCTTCAAGAACACGGATTGAGCAAGCCGACATATAATGTCTTCCCAATTCTCATAAGAATATTCATGCGTTAGGTATTAAAGCACCAAAGTAGCACCACATGGCATGATGGCACACCACCAGTTTTTAAGAAAATAAAAGCTTCAATGTGCACTGGAAGCAAATGATAACATAAATACTCTTTGGAAATAGACATTCCTATGCGTCAAGTACTCGTCAATCAATATCCAATAACTACATACTGAACCCAACACAACTAGTGCTCAGCAAACACCATGGAAACAAAAGATATCTCATGGGCCCAGCTTCAAGTTCATGTTTCAATTACTAAATGGGAAAACTCTCCTTATCACAAGTTCAAACGTGTTTTTAATAATTACTATCATGATGATCATGGCTACAAGCAACACTAACCTCTCCAGCATAATGGTGAATGATGAAGGCACCGCCTCTTTCTCCTTTAAAGCAAGGATTAGTATCCAAGTGCTGCTTAAGCTTATCAGCCAAGGTTAAATCGGTAGCCTTCGGAAAATTTGACTCCTCATCCAATAGAGATATCAGCCCAATAGGCTTCTACACAAGATGTTGCACTGAATTATGAAAACGTTAAATCGAAAAGGTTCTGTTTAAACAATGTATACTTGTGACACCATACCGCTAAATAATTCTTAGGATACTTGTGTAATTTTGTCATAATGGTTCTCTCTTATATATTCTATATACATAAATATGAGTTTTAATCAGCCAATCACTATGATGGCAAAAGACGTTTTACCAGTTTGTAAACATTTCCGTGTATGCATTTGCAGCCTTTAAAATTGCTAAAGACAGGATATAATAATGGGAGGAAGAACATACCTTCTCAAAGAGGTTCAAACACTCATGGTTGTCCTCAAATTCTACCTTTGTCCAATCAATGCCGTCCAATTCATACTCCTACACAAAAGCAAGATGCTTGGGATGTCACATTCGATCACATGGATTTTAGTAACGATGATCCTGTTTTCAGATCAATATAATAGTTGGAACAAGGAGACTAGCGAAAAGAGAAAATTTTCCAGTCAGATCAAATACTGTGATTCTGCAGAAATCATTTACTTGAGAAGATATCATAGAATAGAGTCCATAAATCTAGCGCAGAAAGTTACATAGCAGCAATTTCTTTATTCAACATCAATCCTTCAAGTTCAGCAATGAGCAACAATGTTTTCAATATTCATAAAACAGACAAAAAGATAAATGTCCAACCCCTGTGAGACTCCACTGACTGCATGTTTCTGGAAAATAGGAATCTCTAACTTTTACTATGACATGGCATTTGATATTTTCATATAAGTAGATATACGAAAAATCCAAAAATAGGGAATTTCTGTATGCAAGAAAAACAATAAGCTAGGTTTGAGAAGCTTACCTCCTGCTCAAGTTTAAATAGATGTCGATTAAAGTGTTGCTGCAATCTCTCATTTGCATAGTTTATACACAGTTGTTCAAAACTATTTTTCTGGAAATAAAAGGCGATAGTGTCATCTATCCACACAGCTTTATCGTATCATAACAGCAAAAGACTGATCAATTGTTATTTACCTTGAATGATTCAAATCCATATATATCTAAAATACTTATGGATCTCCCAGTACGGTGTTTGCCCATCGCAAGTGAATGATTGATCTCATCCACAAGCCAGTCAAACAAACTTGAATAGATAAACTTCGCCAAAGCATCTCTTGTATCAATTGCCTATGACAAAAAACAGTACAGTAAGTACAGGCTGATAGTTGAAAGCAAGCAAGATGTCAAATTTTTGGTGCACGAATTTAACAAATGAATGGTATGCAAAACATGCATGCAAGAATCATATACACCTGCTGGAGTGCTAATCTTTTGGCCACACTGTCCTTGCCTGCTTGTATTTTACGAGTGGATAAAGTTACCATGAGGTCCTGGGCATTGCAACCTATCAAGCTAGCTGCATTGGTTACAGCTGCAATGTAGGGAGGGGGGAAATAACAAAAAGGTCAATTTCAATACCCACATGCAATGACCATTAAGAAAATATCTGCACACCAAGCAAAAGTTACGCCAATATCAAGTTAAACAGTATTGCTCAATCACATTTCTGTCATATGGAATAGAAATGAGAAAAGGAGCAGGGAAATGACGCACATAAAATCTGTATCTTAAGCTCAAGGAACACACAAAACTAGAAATGATTTTTGGTCATCTCCAAGAATGTCAGAATAGTAGAGAAACAAGAAGCAGACGAGAAACGTGATATATCTAGGAGTGAATATCCAACCATTAATAGGAAGCAAGAGCAAGAGTGCTGAAGTTTGTTGCACGGATTAGCTTCTACGTTGTAAAAAAACAATTTCGAAGAAGATCACATGTTTCTAGTGTGAAGTACCAATTCATCCAAAAACTGTAAATCTTGATAAGGACACAAGCATAATTTCTCCAAACAACTATCCCTAGATTAATTTCAAATGAGAATAACCCAAATGACCAGAAGGCATACTGAGAATCAAAGCAATGCACTTCTACAACAAGTGCTAAAGTTTCTAAAGGTCAGCAACTAAAATACTTTGGGCCAAAAAAAAAGAACTAAATAAGTGCTAAAGAAGTTGATTTCTTCAAACTTCTGAGCCAGTATGAAAGTGTATGCATATGGCATGCAGTGCGCCAGAGGTGCCAAAATATCACTAACACTTTAAAACAACCTATTTATCCAACTTCTCTTTCAACAAGTAAAAGAACAAAAAGAAACCTAAGTGCTAAGGAGATAATCATATGCAAAACCAAGTCTTTAATGCAGCTTACCTTCATTATCCACTACCTCAATATGATTTTCATTGTCAATGACTTGAAATGATATGTTGCCCAACCATAATACTGCAGCAAGCATCGCAAAAATTTGTTCTTGACTTTCCTTGTGAATTCTAAGGGTATTGAAGGCTTCCTGGTAGGCAACAAAAGTCCTACAAGGATTAGCAAGATAAACATGAAGAGACACAGACAGATACAAACCATAAGGCGCATTTCTGTTAGTACAAAATACCTTGAGTGACTCAAATTTGTGAGCATCAACAACATCATGAATAGCCAAGCAGCCACTCTGATTGAGATAGTTGTATTCCTTCGCCTCTTTTAACTTGAGTCTCTCTGGAGAAAGCAAAAACAATTTTTTGCTACTGAGAAAAATGATTTTCATGAACCAAAATGTAGAGCCGAAAAGATGAAATATTTCTGGACGTTAAAGGGATAATTCTATCATGGTTCATATTAAAAAGTTCATCCTTATACAACCAAGAAACTAGGGAGGAAACTTCCACATCAGTGCAAAATCCGCCTCCAAAAAAAAAAAAAACCAAGTTCCATATGACCTAGCATCCAGCAGAAAGTTCTAAGTGGGGAAAGAAACATATATGATTTATTATTTTGACAAAAATAGCAGCAAACATGCAGTCCACGACTTTACAAAAATTGCAATCTCAACTTTTTTGAGAAAGGTCTACACATACTCAACCAAACAAACAAACACACAGTTTAAACAACAATAGCTAAACTATCATTGCCTGAAATAGCACAAAGGTTCTAAATGGCAACTATTTACATTTAGATATAATGTGCTACTTTGACCAAAATAAACTCCAAAGTCACATAAAATGAACAGGTAATAGGAAAAGTATGCAGAGAAACAAGAAACTATGAGAAACAAACCTCTGAGACTTGGAGGAGCTCCAGCACAAAGCTGGTAAAAGATATGATATGACCTCTCACCACGAGCCAGCTGAACAACTCTTGACTGCTTGATTTGTTTTGGCGAAATTAGTCAACCAGACGAAACAAAGTAAAGAAAATTATAAAATAAGATGCAAGAGAAAACCTACCTTTTCCAGTAGATCTATCCAATACATCAGAAGTCACCATATGGCATCACAAAGGTTTTCCAAATGAACCAAGTTAGTGAATACTCTGAAAAGTTATTTTATAAAGGGTATTAGATGAAAGTTTGCAACTTGCCAAGACAAGGATGCTTACAGGTCTGTATTTCAGCACCACATATTTTTCCCACTGCGCTGAAGTGAATTTCAATTAACTTCCCCTGCACCACATAAGAAATATGTGAAGCATACTGGAATTGCTCAAGTATGTCCAAAATCCCAAATAAACCCAGAATGCGTTTCATCCCAAAATATCAAATAAAATAGAAAAAAGGGTTGAAGAAACTAACAAATCTGCTGGAATTGTCATTCCTGGATGTTTTAGCATTCCCAAATGCCTCCAAAATACAGCTTGTCTGCAGGACTTCACACTCTATCCCACTGCTGCCTCCTCCAAGAGCAGCCAGGTATTGCATCGCAATTTTTGCTGTTTCTGTCTTCCCTGCCCCGCTCTCGCCACTGTAGGATGAAATTTGAAAGAGAAGCTTATCTCCATATAACATATTAAACTAAGCTTGAAATGATACAAAAGGTGAACAGGGTAAGTAACACAAGCGACGAATCAAAGAACATACTGCCACGAACCTGATGATAATGGACTGGTTTACTTCATCTGCAGGAGATAGGGAAGTGTAAAAACGGGAATTGAAGTGAGTATTTTAGTCAGAAAAGGTATAACAAGACACAACTGCTCTACCAAATTTCCAGCTATTATGTGTCACCTCTCATCATTTCATTGTAAGCAGTGTCTGCAATTGTATAAACGTGAGGGCTGTCCACGAGATTTTGCCTGTAAGCTGTAATAGAATCATCACCATAAAGCTGGACATTTTTGAAGGGGTTTATTGCAATTAAAACAGGCCCTGCTTTGCTCTACAAGAACACAAACACAAGATTATTGTAATGTAGTATATACAAGAGAATACAGCGGACATCTGAAATAAATTTTCGCAGCAATATAACTTACATATACGATGTCACGTGAAAATCTATACTGAAGATTATGAAGAACTGACGGTTCATTTAAATAACTAAGCTGTATAAGATCGTCCACACCTTCAAGAATATCAGGATTTGCAGGTAAAAGCTCTCCAATTGGAACAGACAGAACCTGCAGAAGAATAGCTACCAAATTCATTTCTACCCTATTACAAGATCAGTCACTAAAAAAAAATCCAAAATACTTGAACTTACACTTCCGTCTGATAGCAAAACAGAAGCTTTCTCTCCCATAGTGGACTGAATTTGTCCTAACTCCCATTGCCTGTTTCGTAGACGACACCAGACTCGAAGTTTCTGAAATGATAAAGCTCTATAACATAAGCACCTGTCCACCAATTCTATCTTGTATAGAGAACAAACATTGCGACCATGCTATTTCATTCCTTGTAGCATAAAAATATGATATCTCGCTTAAGTTTTAATTGGAATGCCGAACTCCATGCCTAAAACCTGACCCGTAACACTCCTCCACCCAAAAAAAAAAGTATAAAGGTAGTCTGATTACCAATACCCGGCATGAATGCTTCACAAAAAATCACAGAGTGACAAATGAAATAGGCATTTCATATCTCATGTTCATACATCAAGAATTGATAGGAAAAATACTCGATCTTGTTCTCTTCCGAACCCCAAAACCCATCATACAGTAAGCAAAAACCATTAAAAAATAAAATATTAGATAAAAATGAAATATTTTTTCTTTTTTACCAGCACCTTTTTTATGAAATAACCAATGTTATCATCCCAATCAGATTCCCTAAACCTCGGCAACGATCCTGGGGCCGAATTGGCCAGATTTGCACCATCATTTCTTTCCAACCTCTCTTCGACAGCCTTCACCTCCGCCACCTCAGCATATGGAGATTCACTGGGCTCCTTGGCCTTAGCTTTTTTCGTAACAAAACTATTATTCCCCCTAAATCCTTTAGGATTATTGTGTCCTTTTTTCAAATTCCCAGCTCCAATATTCTCCCCCGTTTCAAAACTGCTGGGCAACGGCCGTTTCGCCGACGGCAGCCGAGCCCTGGCAGTCGCCTTTGGCCGAGCCGGAAGAGCCGGCGGCATGTCTTTCGGCTTCTCGTTCTCGTCTCTTCGTCGGAGAGAATCCAGCATCTCCTCCAGCGAACTCCTCGCAATTGAATTCGGCGACACTGCCAGCATTTTGTCGAAATTTGAGGGAAAATCTGAAGAAAAACCTCTAGAATTTCAAATTTCTCTTCCCTAAATTAGCAATTGAACAATGTCAAAGGCGACATTGTTCAAAACATAATTCTAAAACCCTAATTCTGATCACAATTCAAGCGAACTATCTCGAAAACGACGCAGTTTCGTGAATTAAGACCCAATTTAAAATGCTGCAACGTCACGAAACGTGAAAACAAAGCCTGCCAAAAGTGAGAAGAAATAATGCAGCTCTTCAGCTGTTATACAGCTTTAATTTCAAGGGAACCCCAAAAAAAAAAAGCGAATTTGTTGTGCGAGACAACCGAAAATGTATGAAAACGAAGTCTGAGGAAAACTTTTTGCCTTTTGTCTAATATATTCACAAAAGTGATTTCTGAATAGTATATTGTTTTGTTTTTGCCTTTGTAGAAATGAAAAACTCGAGTTTTGAGGTTAATTATGAGGTTTTTTCATTTTTTTCCCGGTTGATGATGAAGAAACAATTGAACAAAGCTTTTTTCAGGTGTTTTTTGAAGTTTAAAGGCAGAAAGATGAATTTCTCTCTCCTTTGAAGATTTTCGGGGTGTTTTTTTTGAACGAGAAAAGGAAAAAGAAAAAAAAAATTGAGAAGATGGGATTATCTGTTTGTTGGTTTGGGAATTTGAAACTTCTCCAGGACAGGTAGATTTTGAAAACCGTTTAGATCTGATAAGGAAATAAAATATTAAGAACATATTTTGAATTTATGAACCGCAATTTAAAAATAGAGGCGCCTGAATCCTTGTGCTAGAGAAGTGGCTGCGGGGTGGATATGGTATGCTTCAATAGTCGAACCTTTTGGAATTTATTTGGTCTACAGTATTGGGATGTTGTAATTACCAATTTAGGCTTACGCTTCTTAGTTCCCGGGTCAGTGCCTAGAATGACCCCATTTTATCCTACTATGAACCTCAAACGTCATGGTCCTGGAATCGTCAATCTATTTTAGGAAGCATCTGATCATTAAATTTAGCTTCTGAGTCCACCATGCGTTACAACTTACGAGGAATATTCTTCTGAGTCCACCATGTTTAGACAAGACAATTGACAGTTTTAGTCTCAAATATTTGAGGTATGAGGGTTTTTTTGCATCTAAAGTTTGAATGAAAGTAAATATAATATCAAATCTTTCAAATTTTATGCACATTTAGTCATAATGACTGATTTTTATCAATTACTGTCGAAATCTAGTCTTGTATCAGCAATTATTTTTTGAAAAAAAATTAATAAAAGATGACCAATTACTCATATGCAAGTCAAGCGAGTAATTACTCTCTAACCTAAAATTTTTTTTGTCAATTGAATTTTCGTATTTTTTAAATAAATACTACTAATTACTTGCATGATTGGCATGCGAGTAATTAGTCCTCTTTTACCACAAATTATGGGCAATAATTTTATTTTAATTTTTTAATTCTTTTAAGAAATTAATTACCGGTATGTAACAGCATGGGATTGAATTTTGGTAAACATTAGTCAATATGACTAAATGTGCTTAGAGATTAAAATATTTGGGAGTACATTTGCTTTCTTCGAAACTTCTGGGGCTAGAAGCGCTCGTGCTCCAAACATTTGGTATCAAAACTACAATTTTTTCAGTTTGCATTGAAGATTGAAAAAAAAAGAATAATATTATGATACTTTTCTTTTTGAAATAATATATATGAGATAAAATAGATAATAAAAAAGTAAATAAATTAAAAGTGTGTTTTTGACCAAAAAAAATTACACGTAATATAAAGTATCCAAAACACATTTGTTTGGATAAGAGTTTATTTAAATGATTTATTTGAGATAATTATTGTAACACTTTTTGTGATGTAATGTATGTGAGATAAAAAGATGATTGGGAAGATAAAAAATTGATTGGAATTTGTGAAGTAAATTATTTTGTTTCAAATTATCTCAATCCAAAAACACAGGTAGAATGAAGTGTTAGCTTAACAATGATGCACTTGCATTAACTAAACAAAACAATAATAATTATGCGTTCTTGACTTACTATATGTGAGCTTTGTTTTGAATGATAACATCTCAACCTCTTGAAAAAACAAAAATTAAAGACAGGAAAGAATATGTTAAAGCATTGGAAGCTTGTATATGTTCGAGTAATGTGTAAAGTGCATTATTTTTTAAATGAAATGAGCCACTCGTAATAATCATTGCTTGTTAAATTCAATTTGGCGTTAAAGATCGAGTGTAGAACCAATTATTTGGATTGTTATTTTCTGAAGTTTTAATTAAAAATATTGTAGTAATTTGATATATATGAGATGAAAAATGATTGGAAAATATGTTTAAGAAAAACATATTTTTTTTGGTAAAAAATGTAAAATTAATTAGAAAAAGTAAATAATTAAAAGGGCGGTAGGTAAAATTAAATAAAAAAAATGCATAAATATAAGAATGAATAATGATTATTAGTACGTGCGTATACATGATAAGTTAAATAAATTATAGGTGGATTAATGAGGGTGGAATGTCTAATGGACACCGGTTAAGGAAATCCCAAATAAAATATGGGCGTTTTTATTCTGCCTTTCTGAATGACTGATTGGTTCGGCAAAGTAGCGAGTATCCATTTTGTTGTGCGCGGACACAGTACAGAACTTAATGCTTTGAGCCTTTGACAGAACATGTTCCTTTGCGTAGGCAGGCAAGCACATTAAGTAGCAGGTGTTACAAAAGCTGGAATTAGTAGTGCTAAATTTGGTGATCATGGACCACAAACTTAAAATCGTCAAGACAACGTAGTTCTTATTTGGTAACCAGAACTCTGTCAATGATGCAGGAAAGGAAAAGGGAGAAAAAATGGAGAAAAATGCTCTTTAGCTTTCTATTACCCAACTAGTCTATACCTAACTGCCAAATACTCCACTCTTCCGTATTAAGAAAAGAATGCCATAAATTTTTATGCTGTTAGGCTTCATTATAGGTGTCAAACCAATCTACTTAACTAAATTTATCCATACCCGTCCATGTATAGGTGGATATGAGTATCTTAAATTTTTATATATGGATATAAATGAGTTACTCAATAATACCCATTTATTAAATGGGAATTATTGAATTAAGCTCGAGTTACACAATAAGATATCTATACTTTATCTCACCAATTAGTAGCATGGGTCAGTTTCATATTTTTAGTTGGATTAATTTTTACACTAACAAGTTGAACTGCGAGCTACACATGAAAAGAATTAGAATTTTCAAATTGAACAAGTGTTATGTGTTATGCATTAAAGTTATTGCAAGATAATATACACATGGGTAGTGTAGGAATTAATTCTTTTATTTGCACTTATTGTTGTGCTCATGAATGCAATAGAAAAACACATGACATGGTGACATCAAAAGGTAAAAAAAAAAAAAGAAAAGCTATATGTTCTTTAATAATCAACAAGGAAATACATGAAAGATGATGAGTGTGAAACTCTTATATAGTTTTTTTCCCTTTTCAAGAGAAAATTTTTATGAGTAAATCTTATATACGCTGACAGTATATATGATATATGTGTAAAAGATGAATTTTAAATTTAAATTTTATATAGTTGTTTTTCATCAAGTGTTGACAATGTATACTCTAGAAAAGATTAATGTAAACTTCATTAGATCAAAATGGTTAAGTAAATAAATATTCCATTCAAATTAGATATTTAGATGATAGACCAACACACACGAAGATTCAATGCGAAAAAGAACTTGCAGCATGGATGGAGGGGGCTTTATTAAACGAAAAGTAAAAGAGATGAGGGCATATGAGAAATTCTGATTTTAATTAACAAAAGATCTAATCATAACGGTAAGGTGGACTCCGCCAATTATGGGAAAAAAGACGTCCAAGTGGAGGACTCGAAAGGTCAAATCAAAAACCAAAACACTAATTAATTAGAGAGGAAAAAGAAAAAGAAATGAAACATATGGCCCCACATCGCAATTTAACGAACCCTCTTAAATCGGAGTCTAGCGCCTGTATAGCTTTTGCCCGCCCCATGACGTTGGAGGCCTCAGTAACACGTTCCGGGCTCCATTTGGATTTGGCTGCCATGGAGCGCACCACGATTTTAGTTTGACATTCCTGACCTAAAAGATTGCAATTTTTGGGTCCCAAAACATAAAGATGCAACAGACATTCAATAATCAATAGTCCTTGATTCTTTATTTCTTTTTATTTTATGCACTTTTTTCTAATTTCCCCCCAAACAAATTCCCCTCCCCAAATAATAAAAAAAAAGGGTTCTTGACTCACTTCATTTGTTACTAATTGGCGAGCATGCATGGAAAATCATAATAATAATGTTAACTATAGTATATTTGTTTATTCTTGAATTCTTTAACTTGAGCTTCTACCTTTTTGTGAATTAAGAGAAAAAGATTTGACCAGGTGAAACCCTGAAAGTAAAAGTTTATGCAATAAAAAAAAAGGCAGAGGATGCATCCTGCACAGATGACTCCCCAGTTAGAATTCTACAAATTCCTGACCACTTCATGATGATGTCCCCGGATGATGGCATTCATTCATTGGACCATCTCAAAAGTTACTCTAAAGAGTGACTGTGTTAGTAATTTAGTATTTGTTTTTACTGCTCCTAGATTTTTTTTTTACTAACAACGATATATTTGTATAATCTAGAAAGAAGAGAGAGTCTAAAAAAGTTGTGATAGAGTTAGTGAGTATACAGATCCAATTAAATCAAGAAAATATTATAGCACAATTCTTAGATTTTTTTTTTTTTTGCTACAATTGAGATTTTTAAGGAGTGACTTAAGTCCCTTCCTGAAGATGGCCACTGAGCCATTGATCCAATTGTTTACTGCTCCTAGATCAAAATTTCGGAAGTTGACGTGTATGGTGCCAAGATCAAAAGGGATGGTTCAATTGTTTTGTCAAGCAGCCCGCATGGGGCTTCTGGGATCCGTACCCTTCCTTCACCATACATAAGAGGTGTGCGATGCCGCCGATACATAATAAGCAGCCATATCTTCATAAATGTGCGTCGGTGCCCCAAAGTGGGCGGCGCCTGAGGCCGACATCAATTCTGTGTGTACTGTGCCCAATAGAATGTGCAACCCACACTACCAACATTATCCTTTAGGACCAGGAACCTCTATGTACCACACGATTGCAACTACAATTGTGATGTTAAAGTTGAGTAATTTCCAATTCAATAATGGTTTATGATTAATTTTGGTAAATAACTCTAACCAAAATTTTTAAAAAAACATTGATATTTTGCACAGTCTTATTTTTATACAGGTCTATCGTAACGCGTGCTTATTAAACACTTATTAAGATGTATTTCAAGCGTTAAATTATTTTTTAAAATAAGATTGATTAGGAAAAACATATAAATATAGGTAATAATTATTTGAGTTTGTTATAAGTGAGCATCCATTAGAAAAATTATATACATATTAATTTTTAATACACTGATAGAACACACACTTTTTTCATTAGATGTATGACACATGATTTGAATTTAAATTTAAATTTTTCATATGTGTTATACATTCAATCGTGATAGTCTATTCATCATCAATATATATAAAATTAATTATATATATATATGGTATTTATTGTGTCAATACGTACAATTATGATATTAATGCATACACTGCCGAGGGCCATAATCTCGGTCCTTTAATGTGCGATCCATCTGACATATGAGGTCCACTTCATATCAACAATGAATATCTTAGATAGGGTCGTTAAGACCACTTCATGTCAACAATAAATATCTTAGATCGAGTGGTTAAGACCCATCAGGCCTCCAACCTTTTGGTAAAGAGAGCTACGTGATCCTATTATTCCCCCCTTTTTTAGTGGTACATGTATGGTACAAGTGAATGATGATTAAACCATGTTAATTGAAAATCCAATCCTGATTGAGATTCTAAGGGCCCTTTATCCATCAGTGCATCGTTAAGAATGGGCCAATTTGAACAGTGAATAGAACCGCATCAAACCAAGTCCCAAAGCTGCCAAACACTTAATTCCATATGGTATTAGGTATTCTTTCTCGCCACCCCTTTAAACCAAAGATATTACATCAATCTTTCTTGTCCTTTAATACTTCTTTTTCTTTTTTCTTTTTGTTGCCTTTTCCATTCCCATTTTTTCCAGCTCAACTGCTCAAGGTAATACTAAGCTACTGGTACCATTTCTTATTTGATTTTTTTTGTGTCACTATTTTTTGACATCTTGTCATCTGAAGAGTAGTGTGCGGACAATCGAACCTTGAATACCCTAATATGTTAATGACTTAATATTGCTAATTAATTTGTTTTGCAAAGAAAGTTTTTGGCATTGAGTATTTTGGTCTAGTAAATAAAAGATTTACGAGTTAAGTTTTTTTTTTTTTTTTTAAATTTTTGGCTAGAAATCTGTTGGATAATTTGGTTAAGCATTCATGAATCCATTGCATGCATACCTGTGATGATGATTATTGATGTTTGATGTCCGACAGCAAAGGTAACCTGCTGATAATGATGAGGCCATCACTTTTGTTGACCTCAATATTGCCACTCACAAAACATCCACCTAAATAAATCAAATAAGTTCTCGTAAAATAAGATCCCTAACAAGTTAAGCTTGTAAGTGGCGGAGCGGTGTAGGCCATACAACGTTTAACTATATCTATCCATTTGCATCCATCTATGCATGAATAGATGCATATGAATATCTTAAATTTTTATATATGGGTATAAACGAGGTATCCAATAATATATATTTAATAAATAAATATTATTGGATAACTCATCAAATCTAATTAACTCATTTAGAATTATTTTTCTCCAAACCTTCTCTTTTCCCCCCACCCATTTTTTTTAGATTCTTCATGTTGTCATGATGTTAACTACTTTTGTTTCATTATCAATATTATTTGTTGGTTTTATCTTATTATTTTATTTTATCTTAATTTGTTAACTTGTTCATTTTTTAGTACTATCAATTTATGACAAGATTTAGTCTCTTTTCATACCTTTCCAAAATGAAATTTTAATTTTACACTGAAAAAATGTTAGGAGTTCAAAATTTTTGGATTAAGTTTTTATATTAACTTTTATAGTACTTAGTTCAAATTTTTATATTCTTATTTTTCAATTATTAAATAGTATGTAATTTTGCGACATAGAGTATTGATGGAAAAAAATTGATAATTAGGTTTATTGAGCATTATAAGTAAATATTTAAACTACTGATAGGTGTAAAGGGTGGTATAAATTGATAACTTAGTTTATAAAAATGAATTAATGTGAGTTTACAAAAAGTTAAAAAAAATGGATTATAAATGGGCTACTCAATTTATTTTTTGACTTACCCATTTATACCTATCTAATTAAATGGATATAAATGAGTTGATTTACTTATATCCATTACCCATTTTTACTGATCCAAACCTACCGAAATAACTCATTTTGACACCTCTAGTTTAGACCTTACTTTCAATTTTCAAGCACAAACTCGAAAGGTTATTTGATGCTTGGCCTACTCGAACCTTATTTGCATGTTTTCATGCATGATGCGATTGCATTAGATTAAAGAAAGCAAACTTAGCAAAAAAAAGTATTTTAATTAATTTTTATATGTTTTCTTTTTGTAACTAATCAATCACATTACATAAACATTGCTGTTGGAGTATAAAAGAAAGTGTAACTTGAAAACTTGTAGCATAAATTTACTATCAGAATCACGCAAATATTGAAAGCGACTTTCAAATTCGAAGCTTTAAAACTCCAAATATGAATTTGATATGCTTAGTCAGAGAAATTATTACTATTAATTTTTTTTATAGCATCACAAGTAATCTATAATATCGGAATATTAAATTTAAAAAAGGAAGAAATTTAAATTCCAAAAAAAAAAAAATAATAGAATGAAAATATGACAAGACTTATTAGTATTGTTATTCTTCCAGCCCAAGCCCAAAATTACGAACAGCAATCGTTTGACTAAAGCAGTTTACTGGACCTCAGCTAGCCCACTCGAAGGACTCTTCATCTTCTCTTCTGATAAAACTCCTTTATCTAGGGCTTTGTCGGACAAACCTTAACCCTCTCGGAGCTTTGGAAGCTTCGGTTATGGCGAAGAACAGGAACAAGAAGAAGAAATTGAAAAATGGCTCAGCCCCGATGGACCTCACCTCTGATGAGCAAGTATTCCATGTCCCTCAAGGTTTGTATTCTTTGGCAATTAAAAAAGCTTTAGACTTTTTAGCTGCCCATGATAAATTCTCATAGTACTTTTTCTGACATTTGTTTTTAAATGTGTATTTGGAACTGTTTAGCAATGGATACTTCAGAGCCGGGAGCTTCCAGAACATCTATTGGTGGGCCACATAGGTCAGCTGAATTTCCTCCTTTTTTTTACGATTATTATTTGGAAACGCAAATTTATGTAGTGATTCCTGTTTATTTTTGTTTGATACGTGAGTTGGAAAAAGCCAAGGTTCAAATCTTGAATCGGGTTTGGCTTGGCTTGATTGGTGAATTCCGTGCTGAAAAGAGAAAAGTTCAATCTTGATTGAGATATTTGAAAAAATTAATCTCCAATTCTGCCTGCCCTGAAGCGTTAATCATGCTTCTGGGGAAAGAGCTAGTAAGGGGATGGGAGGAGAAAGGAAAGTGAAAGTAATTATAATAATCATCGTCCAAGGCTAAACACTACATTATTGGTAACTTGGAGTTGGAAAAAGATTGCAAACGTTAATTTTTGTTGCTGAGTTTTATGCATTCTTGAAAGTGGAAATCATGTTCCGGCCGGGTTAAAGTAAGTCCAGCCTATTGTGGATTACAAGCATTAATTTTTTGACCGAGTTTTGTGCTGAATTTGTGCCTTGTTTGTTGAGTGTCTTTGCTTCTGGAACCAGTTTGGCAAATAGTGCTGCGGGCTGTTGTTCATTTGTGTTCTGACATCTGCTACGTGCAATATGTTTGTCTGCAGAAGTTTCTTTGTTTGAGCTATTAAACCTTTTTGATCGTTATCGAACATATGCGCAATATGCTTGTCTATGGAAGTTTCTTTGTTTCGCATCCTGATTTCTTTTATTTATTTATATATATATATATATATATATATATTTTTAAATGTAGGGTGGTATATGTACTTGCGGTTGTCTTCTAGAATTCCAATTTGGAGTCTTGGACACTACAGTAACCACATGACAAAGAATGACAATCGATCCCTTTCTTCTGTTTTTCTTTCTCAAATTTCATTGCCTTTTTTGCTTATCTTTTTTACCTCTCACCAGGGGAAACAAAATATTATGCAATTTGTGCTTAGCTTAGCAAAGTCTGATTGTGAGGACTTGGGAGCTTGTATGTGCGTGTATATTTTCTCTAATGCACTTCCAACGTGGCTCTTTTTACCCTTTCTGATCATCTGTCGATGTCTATGCAGGAAGGCTAAGGGCGTCCAAATGAAGCGAACAAAGAATGTCCGGAAGATGAAAGCTATTGCAAAAGCTGTATCTAAGAATGAGCAATCGGAACAGAAAATCTCGAAGAATGAAAGCAAGATAACTAGAATCCAATCTGCCAAAAAGCTATATGATTGAATTATTTTGTCTTGAATTCTCATACAAAGAGTTCATCAACTTCAGTATAGGTGCAGTGTGTAGCAGTAATATATGTGGTATTATTACAGTTTCTATAATCACATCTGATTTCTATGCCTCTGTAACTCTGTCATGCCTTCTCGCCCTACTTATGCTGTGCTGAATGTGGGAGTTGGCATTTTGAAAATGCCATGCCAAAAGTGGATGAGAGCATCGGTCGAATGAACTTCTGCCTTCTGGTCTGGTAAATTGAAGTATGCAACGAACATGAGGCAGTAAGAATAATGCTCGAGAGCCGAAAGGTCCTGGATGTTCTTTATATCTTCAGGTTATGGGTACTTGTTCGCCTCAGCCAACTAGTCGCGGTTGGCTTTGGCATTTCGTGTATAGAAAATAGAGACTTTTCTAGACAATTATAAAAGAAAATGAAAAGGTTGTTTCTTTCTATGGAAAGAATGTTCTTCAAGTGCCTCTTCCCTTCAAATTTCTCTGCACACCAAGTGCTTAATTTACCAAAAGAGTCAACTTTCAGTTCAGATATGGTGGAAAAATATTGAAGCAGTTGGAAGTCATTTTAACAGCATTTTCCAACGTAGCAGAAATCGTAGCATTCGCTGGACTGGTGGGAGGATTGACCCTGTCTTTGTGCGCGCGCCCTTGTGTCGGTCTACATTATTGCGTCTGGCGAGCAAAGTGCAAACGTCCAAATTGAAACTCAACCCCAAAAGGGGAAAAAAAACATTAACATTAAAATCAGGAAACATGCATAACACCTAATTGATTTATAATTTTTTTTTTTTTTTTGTCGACACAGGGGTGTCCGGGTCAAGACCCGAAGGTGGCCCGACTAATCCCCTGCGGCCCGAGAGGAGAGGCCCCATCCCCCCGAACACGGTAACCCCGCACGACTCGAACCCTGGCAAGCGCTCCTAAGGAGGCGTGCGCTGCCAGACGAGCTGCCCAGGAGGGGCTACCTAATTGATTTATAAGATGATCTGAAAAGTTACCAATGCCCAGTTGTGTAGTTATTGGTTACACCGTATAACTATATTAATTAGCTTATATATGTGTGTCTATATATATATATATATATATATAAACTCTGACAAGTGTACAGATGATAGAAGTAGCTCGGATTTGGAGCAGAACAGTCAACAGAGAAATTGTTCGAACTGATTTGTGCATTTTGTACAAAGATGTAACTCAATTTACACATGATGTAATTTACTTTGTACAACGTATAACTATATAATATAAAATTTTGTGAATTTTACATATGATGTGAAAAATAATGTACAATATGAAATCTAAATATTATATATTTTTTTGTTAAATTGTGACCATTAATCTTTCGGAACGCTTGCTTCCTGTGCTTGCCCCAAATCCCTAGTAGCTATTCATTAACTTTTCTCCAGCAGACTCTGATTCATCAATTCATTAGTGGTATGTACTGTTGTATTGCACTGACTCTGAGACGCCAACAACAACACATAAACCAGTGCTTTTAATTTATTATCAATACTTACCAAATTGAATGAAGAGGCATTTATGTTTCAACTATATACACTTTCTCCAGCACCTAGTAAGTGTGTTCGGATAAGAAATGATTTGAAATAATATTTTGAAAGAATTACGGCCGTATAATTTTTTTTTATATGATGCATGCATGTGAGATAAATAAATTAATAAAAAAATAAAAAAAATTGTTGTAAAATGTTGTTTCAGCAGGACAGACGAGAGAATTTCAAACCTTAAAAGTTTGGGTTGTACTGGATTTATGCTGACTCATTACTCACGAAATCTAGTAAAAATCTCACGCTCCTACTAAGTAGAGCTACTAATTGCATTTGCGGAAACTGAAGAGAAGGAACTTCCGTATTGATATCTCCCCGACTCACTTCCTAACCGTCCTTTTCTTTCTTGATGTGTGAACACTACAGTCCTCTGACACCACCAGAAAAATCACATCACCTCCCTTTGGCCTTGATTTCCTTCTTCTTCTTTATTTTCTTCTAGGGTTTCTTCTTGAAAGCTGAAATGGGTTCTACTTCAACATCATCATCTTCAAAGATTTCTTGCTTTCAATGTGAAGAGACCAGCTCCAGCTTTGACCATTTCAGAAATGGTTGGCGCCTTCGCAGTGGCGAGTTTGCTCAGCTCTGCCCCCGCTGCGCGTACTCTTTTCCACTTCCTGACAATTTACAGAAACACCTGCATGAATGAATGAATTCACATTGGTTTTACCTTCAATTTTAAGTTTTCTTGAAGATGTTAAAATTGAAGCCCGTTGATATTTTCGGGCTTGGGTTCTGTGAAGTTCTTTTGTTGTTGAGAGCTTTTGCCGTTTGAAATTGTGAACATTTTATTTTTGCTGCAAATATTTACCCCTCTCACTCAATTCTTGAAATTTCTGGTTTTGACATGTGTTTGTCGTTTGTTAGTACTGTTTTGTGATTTTTCTTGCTTCCTAAGCAATCTCTAAATTATTGGGTGCGTGATTCTAGATTTCTTCCTTTTTTTATTTTTTTGCCTTTCATTCTAAGTTTCGTGTAATGCCTTTGATTGTATTCATTTGCATAACTGGGGTTTTGATTTTGGAATTTTAATTTCAAAGCAAAAATTTAGGAGGGGTGGGCTGGGGGACTGTGAAGTGTGAACCAATTGTACATGGCGAGTGTAAAGTTTGTCTGATTCACGTTTTAGTCCCCTAAATTGCATGCTAATGACAATGCTGGTCACATATTTAGTACAATTTGGAAAATAGGCTATGTTGATCAAAAAGTGGAATGAGCTGATAGCTGGGTGATTTTT
Organism: Coffea arabica; assembly: GCF_036785885.1. Lineage (NCBI taxonomy): Eukaryota > Viridiplantae > Streptophyta > Magnoliopsida > Gentianales > Rubiaceae > Coffea > Coffea arabica. The sequence goes on along the minus strand of NC_092319.1, from coordinate 47,100,548 downwards.
TCTGCTAAAAGTATAAGCCAAAGATAAAATATGTGCAAGTTCCAATGTATATGAGCTCGAAGCTAGGAGGTAATTTTTGCTGGATTAGCCTTTATACGAGTACATGATTGAAACATTAATTCTTTACCCGATATCTGATCTGATGTAATACCTTGATTGCATATTTCACAAAATTCGTGTTTTACTTTGTAATTAAGAAGACGCTAATGTGTATTATGTGGTGAAGCTTACTTACCATGATTAACATGATTTATCTCCTGATACCTTGTTTTAAGTTTCCTGGAACTGATTTAGTTGTGTAGCACATGCAGTTCCTTCTTTAGGTATTGTAATCAGGTTTAACATACGACATTGTTATTTTGTAGTTCCATTTATGAGGAAGGAAAGTTCTGTGAGGCTTTCCACTCAAATGATGATGGTTGGAGGGATTGTGAATCTTGTGGTAAGGTAAGGAACTTTTGTTTGAACTTTGAATATATGTGGTTCATGGATGTCGCATCATTTTCTTTCAGAATCATATTTTTCAGATGTGTCGACCACCCTTATAATTGCAACAAGTGTTCCAGTGTGATTTTTGATATACTGTTTGGAGGCTAAAGTCAAAATCAATGTGTGTCAAATTTGTCCAAAAACTTACTTAACAGTATTTTGTTTTCTATGGAAGGTTTTTCCAAATTTTTTTCCCAAATTGCAACTCATTCACGGGCAAATAATAAAATAGTTGTGGAAAGCCTTTTTATAAGTACATTTTGATTGATTGAGAGACACTAAAGACTAGGCCCTAAAGTCAATCTTTTTTTTGTGCAGTTGGTCCATTGTGGATGTATTGTCTCATTTAATGCGTATTTGCTGTTGGATTTTGGTGGCGTAATCTGCATGGAGTGCTCAAGGATTAATTTTGCTCTGGTAAGAGGGGGACTATTTTGACCTCTTGATGTCTTTCTAAATTCATTTATGTGACAAATTTGTCCTTGGCAAGTTCTTCGTTCTAGATTGTCACACTTTATGTTCAGTGTGTCTGTCTATGGTACCCATGGTTGGGATTAATGTATTCAGCAGATCCTCCTGCCTCGGCAGAATGGCTTGTTGGTTTCCGAAATGAAATAGCATGACAGAGGAAATTATTGTGAGTCACATTCATATTACATTAACAATCTTGCCTGCATAAGGTGGTACAATGCTAAGCTGAATTTTAGTTGAGTATAAATTTGGATATTAATTTATCAAGACCAATCTTAGACAATGTTAATCATGAACCTTTTGGCCCCTGATAGTCATTTTCAGTTATTTTGACTTGTGAAAATTAGGATAGATGACTCCCAAAGTGCTCCATCTAAATTCTACTGATTTTGAAGTTTACATTTTAGGCACGAAGCAGATGCCTGTTTCTTGAAGGTCAGCCAGATATCACCAGGCAAACTGTCATAGAGCCTCAATACCGGCCTCGCAGCAGTGAGGTGGAAGTGCAACAGATATCCAGAAAGTATCCTGTTATATTTTACCTGTTTTTCTGTTGAGAGTACTTCACCAAAGAAATCTAGCTATACAACTTCGTGATTTATTTTTCTTTTTTTTGCCTTGAACTGAAGGATGCTGTTCAGCTTTTCTTGTTGTAAGCCTAGTTAGAACTTCTAAAGTCAATTGTCTTGTTGGCATACAATATAAATGAAATGAATTGTCTTTTCAGTTTTAGTTGTTACTGGGTTGTATTGAGTCCTTGTTTCTAATGTAATTACTAGTATTGTACTTTTCCTTGACAAAGTTTTAGTTTTGATTGTGTGGTCACTCCTTTATTTGAGAAACTGCTATCTGCTACTGATGCTGACCTGAAACTTGCACGCCTCATAATACCAAAGAAATGTGCAGAGGTGAGTTTGTGGAATTCAACTGTGTAGTGTTGGTGGTGAATACATGTTTCTCATCTGTTGACTATTTGTTGCTTTATGAATAAATTCTTCATGAAGGTTTGTGATCATCATATGATATTGTCATTATGTTAATGGAAGCTTATAATCCTCCAGGCTTTCTTCCCAGATATTTCTGAGCCACGTGGATTTCTCCTCAAAATCCAGGATACAGAAGGCATGGATTGGGATTTTAACTATCGTTATTGGATCAATGGTGGCAGTAAGATGTATATCCTGGAGGGGCTTAGAGACTTTATGATTTCAAAGAGATGGCAAGCAGGGGATACTGGTCAGTTTCCTATCTCCTAAGGTTAAATGGCTTTTGATGACTCAGTGGTTTATAGTTACAAGGAAAAAGGTTATAACCAATTTCTATTATTCAATTAAACAGATCATACTTGACAGTTCTGTGGTCAAGGTAGGATAGTGGTTTCCAGTCCAATGAACATTCAAAAGGGAAGGTCTCAATAACCAATGTTTCAGGGTTTTAACTTCATTTTCACATTGTATTGTGGCGATGTCCTCCTGTGTAGTTTGTAAAAGGGCCAAGTTCATGTGTAGCTTTTGCATGCATAGGTCCTTAAAGAGGAAATAGTGATTGTCTTTCCAGGAGGTACCCATCAGTTGCTGCCAACACTAGGAGTGTCACAAGACAAGATTACCCTGTCAGATTACCCGAGCAACATGGAGCTGTAAACGTGCTCTTTAGGACCCAAGATTATGAAAATTAAAGTTTTGAAGGTTTATTGTTTTTTTTTTCAGCACATGATGTATCATGAATTTGAAACTTTTTTCCCTGACAATGTTTAAATTGATGTGTTCTGACAGTCACATTTTATAGAGTAGAACCAGGTGGAAAGTTGGTAATTGGACTAAGGAAAACTTCTTCTCTGTAACCACCAAATGAGGTATGGCATTCAAAGTTATTTTGATTTGTATACTTAGGTTGCATTTGTATGGTGCAGGGTCGAGCTCATAAGAACACTGTTACTCTTTTCATTTAGTTTGCTTTGCAGTTCTAACCATTTCAGTATGGTGATTCTAAAGAGAGCGAGAGGGGGAAATAAGAATTCTGAAAATACGGGAAAACTTGAAGAATACTGATTTATCAGAAAAAAGCAAAAGACAGTTCACCTTAAGGATTCCAAACTTTAGGAAGGATGTGGTTTTTGTAGACTATCATATGACTTCCTTATCAAAGAACATCAGAATATGCTATTAAATTGCATAATATGATTCTTTGTGGATTGCGAAAAAGGGAACGAGTTGTGATGCTTCAGTGAGATAAATGCAGACCGGAGTCTTTAGAATGATCATAGACCTTTCCGAACCACACAAAAGCGTGCGAAGAGACAGATACCACCACATACACAGAAGAAAAACATCATAAAATGGCTTAACATAATGTCAACTTTCTTGCTCTTGTCTGTCGATTTTTTAATACAACTTCTCTCGTTTACTATCCCCAAGATATGCATTTTCTATCTGTTTTCGGCTTGTTCAAAGTTTACAGATTTAGTTTATGACAGACATGCATATGGTCCAAGTCTTAATTCAGTCTTCTGAGTTTATTTTATCATATATTTATTC